>NC_089838.1:106450899-106759788 GCF_035609145.1 Eleutherodactylus coqui | reverse complement strand
TGCACACGCAGCCGACACGTGTCCACCGCCCTTAGGACGGACAGAGGCAGGACAAATACAATTTTTTTCAGTTTTTTTCCACCAAAAGGCAGCACTGCGTATATTCAATGAACATGAGAAGTTTAATAACTGTGCTGTGGCCCTGCCTACACAATTCTTTCCCTGTAGTATCAATGGAGGGTGCAATGCTCTGCAGAGGCGATTTTGAGAAGAAAAAAAATATGCAGCACAGCTAACAGCAGCCAGCACAGTACTGCACACGGTTAAATATGGCCCTAGAAAGGACCGTTGAGGTTCTTGAAGGCTACACTCACTCCTAACACTCTCCCTGCCTATGCAACACTTCTGTCCCTAATGCCGGGTGCAACGCTCTGCAGAGGCGATTTTGAGAAAAAAAAAAAATTGCCACTGCTAACAGCAGCCAACACACAGCTATCAGTGGCCCTAATAAGGACCTTTGGGGGTCTTGAAGCCTACACTAACTACCAATTCTTTCACTACAGCAGCTCCGGTACAAACAGCACTGTCCCTCATCTAACTCACAAGGCATCTGAGGCGAGCCGCAGGAGGGGCCGACTTTTATATTAGGCGGACACCTGATCTCGCCAGCCACTCACAGCAGGGGGGTGGTATAGGGCTTAAACGTTGCAGGGGGAAGTTGTAATGCCTTCCCTGTCTTTCAATTGGCCAGAAAAGCGCGCAAACGTCTCAGGGAAGGAAGTGAAAGTAACCAGAACACCGCATGGTGTTCGTTACGAATAACGAACATCCCGAACACCCTATTATCCGCACGGATATCAAGTTCGGACGAACACGTTCGCTCATCTCTAATCCCATCCTGTAAAATTAGGAAAGCCTTTTTATAAAGCAGGCTTTGAGGAAGACTTTCCTGATGCACAAGTTGGGATCCTATCTTGTCCCTGTAGGTTCATATTTGCCACTAGGCACCTGACGCCAGGTGTCTAGGGCAGAGGAATTTAAGGGGCTGTATAGTAAGACAGTGTTGTGCTTTATCTAATTGAATTTTGTGTATTAGCTGCTACTGCCACCACAACGCAATAGCATTCAACTCTAGCAACTGTCATGTAGGTCATGTTAGGCAGAAGCAAGGAACAGTACTATGGACTTATTTCCTGACAGTATACACCCCACATACAAGCTGGAAGCTTTGGTCAACACCATCCAGTCAGCTGATGAGTGTCTGGGCATGAGGGCACTACAATCCAGCGGTTCCGACTGCCATGCCATGTTGTCCATGCATAGAAGACTACACACTACATTGCTACATAACCTAGCTCTGTTCAGCATGAAACCACCATCACTAATGTTTGTCTACCCTGTCTGCTTCTTTCTGCCTAGTTCAGTGCATTCTTTCACTTACTGCACAGTTCTAGCATAAGGGTTCGTTTACACCAAACAATATATTAAGCGAACCATGTCAGCCTTTTTATACAGGCAGATACATTGTTAGCTCCTTCAAACGGAAAATCGTTCAGTCGTTCACATTTGCTGTAAAAGTGAATGAGAACAACTGAATGAAGGTATTTAAACTGAACGATAGGTGAATGAGCCAACAATGATTTGGTACTGTTGTATCTTGATGCCACTGGAAGCTAGGGGTTTGACAGGGCTTAGATGGAGGAACGCCCCTGTCATGCCCCTAGCTCCCAATCGGCTGGTGGCACAGCACAATTTAGAGCGTGGAAGTAGTTTGTGCTGGGATGGAGGGTTAGGGTTAGTTTAACAGTTATGCTTACATTATTAGCTGTAAATGCTTCCATGTGAGTGCTGGACGGCATTAACACGGAAGCATTTACACCTAATAATGTAAGCCTAACTGTTAAACCAACCCTAACCCTCCATCCCAGCAAAAAGTCATTGCATGCTGCTAGGACCTCGCTGCCCATGTCACCTCATGTCCCCTGCAGACAAAGCCCCGCCCCCCACCAGGACCTTGCTGCCTGTGTCACCTAATGTCCCCTGCATTCTGATGCCCCCACCCCCATCGTGGCAGCTGCAGCCTGAGCAACTAAGGCATAAAAGGGGGCGAGTGGCAGCACCCGGGAGGCCCTGCATGTGTGAAGGAGAGAGAGGAGCAGCTGAGGACAAGCCACAGCACTGGGGTTACTCACTGAAGCCAGCGGGGACAATTCTCAGCAGCCCAGTAGAAGACACAACAATAGAGGGGGAGTGCAGCCTATCAGGCACTGGAGGGCGTCACCTGGCTGCCAAGCTGCCTAACACTTGGCTACACCAACCACTTCTGGTGGCGTCAAGGTACAACAGTACCCAATGATTTTTATGCCTGCATAAAATGAATGATGAACAAAAAGTGAACAATTTATCATTTGGTGTTAGTGAAATGAATATGACTCCACGTTCTATCCTATGCATAGCCATTTTGTAAGCAAGTAGCCATCTTCCATGCCTTTTTTCACTGTATTCATTTGTCCTCTTCCTGGAGGATTTATGGTTGTTTAATAAACCTTGAGTAAATCACTAAGGCTTTTGTTTAAAGAAGATAGCTATGTGGCATTTAGACTGTCAGGCAGGTCAAACTGACATGTTACTAGCTGCTCACATATGTTCCTAAACATTCTCTCTAAACAACTTATTGTTTAGATTTACTGTTCCAAGAAGTTAATCACGTATGATTATTTCTGCGCCTGTGCTGTGATTGCCTGGCATTTTAGATGTTAAATTCCTTATCTTGCATATTCATATTGTGCTTGTTTCACTTGACCAATGGTAACAAATGAATTATAATAGATTTGAATTATTGTAATTGAAGCATGAGCCTCTATAAAAACTGTTGCCTGTCAATCAGTAAACAGATTACTTTGATCACGCTAAGTATTGCTGTGGTGAGAGTCAATCTACTGAGCTCAGCTTAGCTCTAACTAAGAATTTGGACCCCAAAAGCATATAGTATAGAAAATATTGATTTTTGCATTAACATTGACATGCGATCATTGGCTGCATTTACACTGAACAATTATCACAAATTTTCGCTTCTTTGAATCATATTTTGATAATTGTTCCATATGAAAGGGCCTTTACTCATTTCCAGTGCTTAGGGCAGCATGAACTATGACTGCAGTACCTCCCGATGTCCTTGGGACTCCTGCCCAGGCCATAAAACACAAGACAGAACAAAGCTCAGGGAACAGTTTTATGAAGTGTTCTCTTCAATGAGAGATAAAGGAGCAGGCAGCCTGCTCAGCACATGTGACTCCCAGCATAAGTTAAGAAGGCCCTTGGATCTGGAGATGGTTGTTATCTCTAACCTGTTGCTTCATCACTTTATATACTGCAAACATAACACAAGTATGGCATGTCTCCCAAGTGTCCTGGATCCAGCAGGACTGTCTTGGATTGCCAGCAGAACATCACTAAGGGTATGTTCACATGTGTTCTATAGCTTTGAAAGGAGTTTATAGAAATGCTGCAGAAATTCAGTATCTGCCATGTATGACTATAACTTAACCCTTTGCAATCTAATTTTGGATTCAGGGTTTTCTAGGGGGCTCTCTTTTTCCGCTATTATACAGTGGCACCATCTGCTGGCTAGAGCTAGTACTGCGGTACGGGACATGCTGGAGAGGCCCCTGACAACAGAGCAGCCAGTAATCCACAGTAAGAATACCCTGCTGGACATCTTCTGACATTGGAGCTGTACTGCCTTCAATCAGAATGTCTTTACACGTCAGACAGTGAATTGGAAAGGGTTAATGTTGGAGCAGTGCTAATCTCTGTTCCAGAAAATGATGACTAATGATTCCTAGTGTCACTATATAGCGACAAATTTGGTTTTATGTTGCACTGTATATAGTGCTATAAAGTCCGCAGCATGCCCTATTTTGTTGCGGACTCTGCACAGACGGCCTCCATTAAAGTCAATGGAAGCTATCCGACATACAGCCCATTAGCAATTAATAGTGCAGATAAGCTGCGGGTACCTGCATCAGCGCCTAACGACGTCGCGGGAAATACAAATATATATATATTTTTTACGTCTGTACTGTGCATGACCGACAGCAAGCAACCGCGATCATCCGCAATACAGATTTTGCACGTATGCGAGGTCACAGCCAGATTGCGCTGTGGTTTCCCACATGCGAAATCCGATTCAGCTATGTGTAGCCGGCCTTAAGTATCTGCTCTAATTTGGAACTTAAACAGGTTGTTTGAGCTATTTATTTGTTTAATTCATGTTCCCCATGGCCAAACATAATAAGAGATCGTATACTCACCTCTTTATTGGTACCATTTTGGGGTACATTATACTTTTTCATCACTTTTCATTGCACTTTTTGGAGGCAAAACTAACAAAAAACAGCAGTTTGCCTTCGTTTTTTCTTCTTCATTTATTTGTACATGGTTCAAGCAGGAAAAATAATGTTTTCATTTTCTTGTCCGGGTCGTGATGAATGCAGTGATGCCAATTATGTATTTTTTAGTTTTTCTTTAGTAAAAAGAAAAATCAGAAAAAGGTATCTGCTCTTTTTTACTAACTGAATTTTTTTTTTTTGTCACAACTTCTTTTTTATCTTATTCTATGTCCCAGTAGGTGACCTGAACATATAATACATAGCAATACTTCTGCATTGCAATGTTATTATTTTACATTCATTTTAGATTTCAAAGGCATGGCAGTTTGGAGGCCATTGGTTGCCATGACAACAAATTCCCCCCCCCTCATAATTGCATTGCTGATGGGGTGGAGGGCTGGTTGATAGGTTGTCAGTGGGAGCTCCCTCTGTTAAAGGGGTTGTCCCACTTTTTTGCTGTTTTGCTGCAGAAAGTAGACAGCTTCATACATTGTGCAATGGCTGGGGTTGAGGGCTCAGTCACATGGGCGTTTGTAATGGACGGTTTTCCGCTCGTCAAAAAATTTGCACTAGATAGATCCAATGCTTTTCAATAGCAGCGGTCACATGTGTGAATTTTACATGCGGAAAAACGCCTGCGGAGAAAATTATAGGACACAACGATTCGCAGATCACATGTAACTGCGTTCTGTGGCAAACCGGTGTTCTGTGTATGTGGAACCCCTGGATGCTGTCGTATCCAAGGGCTTCACCTTGCGCTCAATGGGGCCAGCGGCAGCAGCGCCGACCCCATTGAGATCATATACTGAAGATCGTGATCCTCTGCCACAGCTGTCACAGCTGTGGCAGAGGAGAACGATGTTCTTCCATTGAATTCAATGGAGTCGGCAATACAGCCGGCTTCATTGAATGCAATGGGCTGCCGGCCAGCGCTGAATTAATTTTCAGGGAAGGGCTTAAAATATAAGCCCTTCCCTGAAAACCATCCTAAAAATGTGTAAAAATAAAAAAATCTATACTCACCTCCCTGCAGCTGCCAGGGCTCAGCCGCATCTAGCCGGCTCTTCTCCCTGCACTGCTTTCAGTAGTATTCAGCATTATTCAGTATTCAGCAATAAAATCCCCGCCTGCTGAATGGGCTGCCTTTGATTGGCTGAGCACTGTGACCAATCAGAGGCAGCTCTCAGCTATTGAATAACAGCTGAGAACTGCCTCTGATTGGTCCCTGTGCTCAGCCAATCAGAGGCAGCACTCACCCATTCATGAATTTATGAATGTGTATGCGCGCATAATACGTGCCAATATAGAACATGCTGTGATTTTTGGGGGCATTTTGCGCAATTTGTGTGAGTGGTAACATGGCCGGCCATTAGAGATTTTTACAGCGCATTCCACGTGCAGGATGCACTATATCGAAACGCTTAACACTCGGCCTAAGTAAAATCCCCCTTTGATCTGAATCATTTCTTGGCAGCATCTGCTTCCTAAACTTTATGTAACTCCTGTATGAATATTATCTCCAAATATTTCCCTTTTAATGTCATATATATTTAGCAGTGTGTCGTGTTCAGTGATTAGATATGTTGAATTATTCCACAACAATACTTTGAAACCTCATTTCCATAACAATGAACAGTAAGATACGCCAGTCTTTAAATAGCCTATTAAATAATATCTAGGAAAGTCACAGCCTATGAATGCAATTACCATAAAGTAAAATGGTTTAGTTGGTCTGTGAATATTAGGTGCTTAATTAAAGGTCTGGTAGTATATGAATAAAATGCTTTCATTATCTGTAATGGATATTTATGAGCCTGCATACTGGAGCTGGAATTTGTAGTGTGGGTTGGGCTGGGTTATAACTGATGCTTTGTAACACTCAAGCAAGCAAACAATAAGGCCCTATGAGTCATCACAATAACAGGATATTGTTGCTGAAGAAAACAGATGTAAATGTTTTCCACCATCATGTATAAAATGTGAGTCTATTTAAAATACAATATAAGATTAAATATAAACATTTCTATTTTTAATCTAAAATCTTGTTGCCATTTGTGACGATAACTGAATATTATGAAGAATCTCAGTACAGACTCAGTGTCTCAAAGAGATACATTATCTTCCAGCATGTCAAAAGTTATGGGGGCCACCCCATAAATTTCATCAAAGTACCCCTAGCTTATAATCATATACTGAGGTGCATATTAAAAGCACAATGCTAATTACCCTGTAGATACATAGCAGCAGAGGCAAGACTCAAAGCCTATAGACCCTAATGCAAAAATCCTGCTTGGGGCCCCCCTCCCACCTATAACAAAATCAAAATCTAACCCTGTATGCAAATATGTATACATCAAACAAGATAGAAGAATTCATACATAAGAGTGAATACCCACAATTCTGTGCCTGTTACTGCCCCATTTAATGTCCTGTTATGCTGCACAGTGTCACAAAGGCTGGTGACATACCTATAGTTAGCCCCCAAAACATAGTACCTCATAGACAGCACCCCTCCTCACCAATGGAGGCAGACACCTCTCTAACAAATCTCTCAGGCCATGACATGTTAGCCTGCATCACAGCAGGGGATTAGGTTACCCCAATGCATGTCAATGCAGCCACAAATATCCACAGTGGGGGAGTGTGTGAACTCCGGGGTCACACCGGACGAAATTCCAGCAGAATTCTCACCGAAAAATCGTGAGAATTCAGCTAGAAAAGCACAGCTTCAAAACCCACGGCCTGTAGACACGGGTTTTGGAGCGGTTTTTCCGTCAGCATTCCGCTGCGGCTTTTTCTCCCCATATAGAGGAGAGGGGCCGCTGCGGAAAAGAGAAAAGAATTGACATGCTGCGGAATTTAATTCCGTGCTGCATGTCAGATTTTTTGCGGCTGGGCCACAGCGTGTGGATGGGATTTTTGCAAAATCTCGCCTGCTTTGCTGGCTAATCCTGGCATTAAGAGCTGCGCGCAGACTTACTATGGTATGCAGTTGCAAAGTTGCCACTGGCTTTCCCATTTCTATTGTTGCTTGTTTTATATTTAATTTTATTGTATTTGGCTGGTCTCACACAACCAGATTTGAATTGCGGATTCCGTGATTGCTGTCCGCGTGGACTTTCGGTGGTAAAACTCGGGCATGGAAAGGCCTGCATTTTCAAATTTTCCTTCACACTCATGCCGGAAAAGGGAAGGGGAAGGGAATTTAGCAGTGGCTCTGCTAAACTACCTCCCTTTTCCCTCCCCCTTTGTGCCCCTTACAGGCTTAGTACAGTATCTCCCACCCCGTCCTTACCCCTCCCTTTGCCAGCAGAGCTAAACTCTCTCTCTACCCAACAGTATTCCGGGAAATGCGATTTTTGGCTACGATGCGGCCACAATGCGTGCGGTTGAAAATCACATCACCGTTGTGAAGGAGCCCTTAGGCTGTCTGTCCATGGGTGATGATCTACTTGCGATAAATCAACCATGGATTGTGCTCTGTAAAGCTTTCCATAGGATTACTATGGAAAGCACAGCATCGGCGTCTATGAGCTGAAAATCATAGCGATTCTCTGCTTGTGGGATTTAAATTGCGGTGTGCTGCGATTGACGCGATTCTCCGCGGTGAGCCTATCTATTAGATAACCTCATCTCGGAGACCTGTCAGTGCTCCCCCCTCCTCCCTCGCGACGGAATATCGCTAGCGATATTCCACCTCGGCTGTGGACAGGGGGCCTTAGGGTGTTAAGCTCAGCACTAACTGAACAGTATCAGATTGCTCAAGTGTGATTGTTCTCAGCAAGAGAAACCAAGTAGTCTTGTAGATATGATATCTTTTAATGGCTAACAAAAATGCATGGTGTTATAGCAAGCTTTTGAACCTACTCAGGGTTCCTCCTCAGGCATAATGAAATAGATCTGAAGAGGTATGTATATATATGCTGTATAAATATACATACACACATACATATGACACGGCACAGGCATGATGTGATTAATTTGCACTTGAAAAAATACCAGAACAGGATGAGTAAATACTAGAGATGAGCGAACACCAAAATGTTCGGGTGTTCGTTATTCGTAACGAACTTCCCGTGATGCTCGAGGGTTCGTTTCGAACAACGAACCCCATTGAAGTCAATGGGCGACCGGAACATTTTTGTATTTCGCCGATGCTCGCTAAGGTTTTCATGTGTGAAAATCTGGGCAATTCAGGAAAGTGATGGGAATGACACAGTGACGGATAGGGCAGGCGAGGGGCTACATGGTGGGCTGCATCTCAAGTTCACAGGTCCCACTATTAAGCCACAATAGCGGCAAGAGTGCCCCCCCCCCCCCCCCCCACTGTCAGCATAAAGATCGTCCTCCTCTGGCACAGCTGTAACAGCTGTAGCAGAGAAGAACGATGTTTGCCCATTGAATTCAATGGAACCGGCAATACAGCCGACTCCACTGAATGCAATGGGCTGCCGGCGATCGCAGGATGAATGGTCGGAAAGGGGTTAAATATATAACCCCTTTCCTGCAATTCATCCAGAAATGTGTTACACTAAAAATATATACCGGCGTATAAGGCGACGGGGCGTATAAGACGACCCCCCAACTGTCACCTTATACGCCGGTAATACAGTGGAGCAAAGAATAAAAAGCATTACTTACGTTTTTAGATGATCTGCGGCGCTCCTGCAGGCTGTCACTCCCTCCTGGTCCACGGCAGACAAGCTTTCTCCACGAAAGACTTTAAATCCCTGCCTCCAGAAGCACATGTGCCTTCAGCCAATCACAGCCAATGACAATGATGTCATTGAATGGCTGTGATTGGCTGTGTTTCTGGAGGCGGGGATTTCAAGCCTTGAAATCCCCGCCTCCAGAAACACAGCCAATCACAGCCATTCAATGACATCATTGTCATTGGCTGTGATTGGCTGAAGGCACGTGTCTTTCTGGAGGCAGGGATTTAAAGTCTTTCGTGGAGAAAGGAATACTCTGCCGTGGATTAGGAGGGAGCGACAGCCTGCAGGAGCGCCGCAGATCATCTAAAAACGTAAGTAATGCTTTTTATTCTTTTCTCCACTGTATTACCGGCGTATAAGGTGACAGTTGGGGGGTCGTCTTATACGCCCCGTCGCCTTATACGCCGGTATATATTTTTAGTGTAACACATTTCTGGATGAATTGCAGGAAAGGGGTTATATATTTAACCCCTTTCCGACCATTCATCCTGCGATCGCCGGCAGCCCATTGCATTCAGTGGAGTCGGCTGTATTGCCGGTTCCATTGAATTCAATGGGCAAACATCGTTCTTCTCTGCTACAGCTGTTACAGCTGTGCCAGAGAAGAAGGATTTGTCTTCTATATGTTCTCAATGGGGTCAGCGCTGCTGCCGCTGGCCCCATTGAGCGCATATAGAATGCATCCATAGCGAGCAGCGGGAGGGGCAGACTTTCATATCAGGCGGACACCTTATCTCCCCAGCCACTCACAGCAGGGGGGTGGTATAGGGCTTAAACGTTGCAGGGGGAAGTTGTAATGCCTTCCCTGTCTTTATATTGGCCAAAAAAAAGCGCTAACGTCTCAGGGAAGAAAGTTTAATTTACCAGAACACCGCATGGTGTTCGTTACGAATAACGAACATCCCGAACACCCTAATATTCGCACGAATAGCAAGCTCGGACGAACGCGTTCGCTCATCTCTAGTAAATACCTAAATAGTCCACTGATAAAGATGTGAAAGTTTTATAGTCTCTGAATTAGTGTTAGGGGGATCACCAGGCCAGATTGTTCAGGGACATGCTCAGCAACCAATATGTATATTTTCTGGAGGAATGTTATAGGCACAGTCTTATATATATCAGAGTTCTAGGCTCCAGAATTATTTCATGCTGAACTTACTAAGGGCTCATTCACGTGGGTATAAGTGTATTTCGGCCCGTGTATACGCAGCATAGTCATGGACTGAAAATCTCCTATTCCATGCATATTTTGGCTCTGCTTGAGCCCCATGAGAAAGACCCTCTTTATATGCACAAGTATGTAGTGAATACGCATGTATCATGTTTATTCACTGCATGTTTGTGCAGTCCCATTAACTTCAATGGCCTATTTTGGTGCATAATACCAAAACAGGGCATGCTGTGTATTTTTTCACGCAACCAAAAACTGTGTGAAGAATCTGCACTCTATTAACCTCACTGGGTTTTAAATAATTACGTAATATGTGGTGTATTTATGCCTGTGCGAATGAGCCCTTAAACATGTAAACCGTGTCTGGTGTCATTTTCTTTTTATGTCTTCTATTGTCCCATTATAAACACGGAATATCCTAGTGACACATTGTGGAGGTACATATGACATGATGCTGTCACCACCGGCCTCTCGCACCCATCACCCCCACTTTATTGCTGTGATCTTGCTGAACAGGTTTCATGGATATTATTTCACAGACAGATAATAGTCTCTAATGGTGGTATTGTTTGCATTCCCCTGCTGCTGCATTAACTGTATAGGTGACTTGGAGATCCGGCTCTAATAAGTGCAGCTTCGGATGAGTGTATGCACAAGTATGCTCGCCTCAGCACTATAGATTTGCGCAGTGAATGCGGTTGATTTGCGCGCGTGTACTTTTTTGCGTACGCAGACTCTGTTCATATGTGCGCCCAACAATTATCATTCAAAGTATTGTTGGATCGTGTGAATCTTATCGTTCAGTGTAAGCACGGCCAATGATGGAACGATGAACAGAAATTTGTTTCTGCATGCGGGGGCCCAAAGCGACTTCCAGCTGTGAGCCCGGGCGGTTACCCTGGATGACCGCAGAGGCTCGCAGGTGGTCATGCGCAGTACAGTTTTTTAAATTTGTATTTCCCTTGCCATCGCTTAGCAATGATGCAGCCAATGCGCAATATTAACCATACATTCATCAATGAAGGCTGTCCGCGCCAATTCTGTGGCAAAATAGAGCATGCTGTGATTTTTCTTTCGCTCACGGAGTACGCAATTCATATACGCAAGTGTGAATGAAAAAGCGAAAATGCATGCCTTTCAATGTCCACGTTCAACCACGGATCGTCCGCGCAAAAGGTGATTTCGGAATCCACAGCCTGACCTGAATGTGAACGACTAAATGGTATATGAGCAAACGATTTATCTGACAGTATAAACAGCCTGAATGTGCGAACAATAAATTTCCCTGTGTAGAAGGAGCCTTACTAGCAAAAATCATTAACGTCATAAGCAAATAATAAATGCTGCCAACGGGATGCGTCACTTGCCCCTCGCAGCGTCAGAAGACCCTGTGCACCTGTTCCTGCTTCCTATGTGACAAGGCTTTTCCCATAGCATTGGCTTTCAGCTAGAATGACACAGCCTGGGATAAAGCAGTGCATTAACACTATAGTAGACATGTCATGCCTTACCTCCTATAGCAGGGATCATGCAGAAGGTTGAGCAATGCTGGCCTTCCCCCTGCTCTCTAGGATGTTAATAATAAACCTGGTGCCATAGCAGCTGCTTACTCCAGCAGGCACTGCCTCCCTGACACTGTGCACTGGGTGCTGCTGTGGGTGCTGCTGCCAGTCAGCTGCGAGGGAGGAACTCCAGGCATTATGTAACATGCTCCTCCTCATCAGATCTGCTAGATACAGTTATGTCCCCTCTGAAATCCCAGGAATGTATTACTTCCTAGTATAGAATTACATGGAGGTCCATAGCAGGTGTACAGGGCTCCCCTACCTATAGTGAGAGATCAAGGAATACATACTGTATGATGACTCTGGGTGTTTGTCTACATTGTATCATATTACATTGCTATGTTGCAACTAAATATAATATTAGGTTGCAACAATATTCTGCTTTCTATAGAGCTGCTGTGTAGTATATTATGCTGTATGCAGTCTGTGTGTAGTTTGTTGTGCTGTATACAATCTATGTGTGTAGACAGCATATTGTTATATATAGTTAGTGTGTGTTAGTACTGTATATTATGGTGATACAATCCATATATGTGCATAGTATATTCTGTTGTATTCAGTAAATATGTGTATAGTCTATGCTGCTGGTGTTTGTATAAGTATATTAGCTATGTAAACTGTTATGATGTGTAGTGTATACATGTGTGACTTATATCATTTTGTATGTATATTGTATTAGGGCTCCTTCACACAGGTGTATTTGCAGACACAAAATTAATGCGTGCAATATGCAGAGAATAGAACATCAATTGATTTCAATGGGATCGCACACATTTCTGTATTTTGTGCAAAAAAAAAAACATAGCATGCTCCATTTCTATGCACATTTGCACCCCAAAGATCCCCATAGGAGTCTATGGGGGTACGCAAATGCATGCAATACGCAAGGAGATACACAGTGCAATTCCACTGGAAAAAGAACACATCTGGAACTCATTAGAGTAAATAGCCATTTAAATCATGGCATGTTTGTAGCGTGCAAATGCATATGTTTTGCAGTTGCAAAAAAGTACAATACAATATGCCGACACGTGCATAAAAAACGTGTACAGAGCAAATAAGTTGTGCTGAGGTATGCGCAATTGCGCATATGCCTGTGTGAAGGAGCCCTGAACAGCCATTTTAATAAGGGTGAGTTTGTCAGCCATGTGCAAATAAACATGTCCAGGGGCACAAGTAGTACAGCAAAATATGCTGACACGCGCGGAAAAAAAAAATGTATTGATAGCGCAAATACATTGTATTGAGGCGTGTGCAATTGCGCATACGCCAATGTGAAGGACCTTATGATGTATACTCTCTCCATAGTAAGCGGATGCTACGTTGCATTTAATTGATAATTGTACATAGTCACATTATATATAGTGCTGCTGTTGTAGTGTATTGTGATGTGTACTGTGCTAGTGTGTCTTCTAGAGTGTTTTATATGTCTGAGTGTACTGTATATTGCTGTTCCAGGATAAAAGGAGAGGTTCAGGGTAGGAATTTTACAAAGAAGATACATAAAATATCATGTCATTGGATCTGTGAATAGAAAGTAAATGAGAACCCAGAAACTCCCTAAACTGTTGACAGAAGGAGGATATTAGTTTCTACTGTGATATTTAAAGGGGTTTTCCCAGGGAGAATACTACTGATGACCTGTCCTCGGGATAGGTCATCAATAGTTGATGCCAGGGGCGTAACTATAGCGGATGCAGGGGATGCGGTTGCACCCGGCCCAGGAGCCTTAGGGGGCCCATAAGGCCTCTCTTCTTCATATAGGAAGCCCAGTACTATGTATAAAGCATTAGAGTTGGGGGGCCCCGTTACAGGTTTTGCATTAGGGCCCACGGGCTTCAATTTACGCCCCTGGTTGATGCCTAAGCCACCACTAAATGTCCATAAAGATATTAGATCTGGATCTGAATGGTGACTTCCACCCCCATTGTAGCATTCAGGAATAGTGCTAATAGTGCTTAATTTTTTGTATGAGACTGACTTATGATTTTATTCAGTCTTTGGTTCTTTTCATATTACGGTTCGACGTGTTTCTGTTGCTGTGATACAACTCCTCAAGAACCGATTAATTCTCAAATGGAAAAACACCCCAATAGATGTAACCCCGTTCTTTGTCAACTGGAATGAGACCCTCAAAAAGCTGCTAAGAATATAGCAGAAGAGCACTCCATGTAGGCTGTGTTTGTTTATCGTTTACTATAGAAGGTGTAAGATCCAGTGACACCCCAATATTCTGGGTGCATATGCCTGTGGACATACACCTCAGTAGCACTAGCTCAAATCAATAGATGCTAGCATTAGCCTTCATTAACTACTGGAGTCCCAGGCAGCGTATAGGACCCAGGAGACAAACCCAGGTTCCAATGATAAACTGGGTGTCTGCAGTATGATCCCCCTTTGTCCTATACTTAGAACTCTCTCTTTTCCTATCCCTAGTCTATTAATCAATAGCTATAGTCCCTGATAACGTGCTAACCTAAATAGATGATTCATATCATAGCAGGGATAGAATAAAACAAGAAAATGCTGAGAGATTTCAGATGGTAGGCAGAGGGCTATTCTGCGTAAATACGGCTGTCTGAATAAGCCTAATGCTGGGTTCCCACGGGACTGTTTCACTGCGGAAATCTCGCAGTTTTGCGGCAGCAAAAAAACGTGAGATTTCCATGGGATAAATGCAGCTTCAAAACCCACGGCACTTCGCCGTGGGTTTTGGAGCGGCTTCGCCGCATGCTTTTCCGTTATGGGCGACTCTCTCATAGAGAGGAGCGAGGCCGCAATGGAAAAAAAAAGAAATGACAAGCTGCGCCCCGGGAATCTCGTCCACATGGCTGGCTAAACCCGGGATTAGCAACCACAGGCGGATTTGCTACAGCAAAATTCGGCATGGAAATTCCGCCCTGTGTGAACCAGCCTAAGGGCTCCTACCCACTTGCGTTTTTTTAGCGCTGCAAAATGGCTGCGTTTTTTACTGCAAATGTCAATGGGACTTTCTAATGTTAAAATCGTATCGCACAAAAATCGCAAGTTTGCGCTTCTGCGATTTTTGTTGCTTTGCGATCTTAACATAAAAAGTCCCATTGACACTTGAGGTAAAAAAACGCAGCGATATCGCCGCGTTAATAAAACACTAGTGGGTAAAAGCCCTGAGGCTGTTTTCACAGAGCATAAATTCTGCTGAATTTCTGCAGTGGATTTTGCTGCAAAATTTCACCCTTTCAATTCAATTCCAGGGCTGAAATCTACTGGATCTACATCAAAATCCATGTCAGAATCCACACCAAATGGTGCGCAATTTTTGTGCATATTTTGGTGCAAATTTGCTGCAGATTCTTCCACTGCAGAAAATCTTCAGGAAATCCACTATGTGGGAATGTTACCTTCCCTGTCCCACCCCCAACTGTGCAGCCCCTGCTCCCAAACTTCTGGCAGCAGTATCTTCTTCCTTCACAATATCCTGGCTTTGTGCACAGTATAACTCCTCCTGGTCTCCGAAAGGCACTGAATGCTGGAGATGGCAGGAGATATGCTGTGCAGAAAGCCATGTATTTTGCAGTGTAAAAACAAAAATCCCTGATAAAACGTGACCATGCGAAGCATTAGATTTCAATGGGTTCACTCAGGCGACCATTCTTTTTTTTTTTTTGCCACGTAAAATAATTACGCCAGAAGAAATAGCACCTATGTGACCATTTTTGGTCAACCGGTTTTATACGCCACGTGAAAAGTTAGGTCTTGCCTTATTTTTTGACGTGATGCTCAGCAAGCTCCCATAGACTTCTGTGGCAGCAGGAAAAAAGCTAGTGGGAGGGAGCCACCCTGCATACCACTCTGAGTAAAGAAGACTGCTAGCCCCATTTTAGCATTATTGGTCATTCTGAGGATTTTTGCTGATCGTTGCTTGACATCGCTTCTGCGTATATTTTTAACATTCACGCAGCAGTGCCCTGCGTGAATAGCTTGAAATACGCGAATAAAGATCGGGACTCAATGGCATCAAGTCTTCATTCATGCGATAATACAGTGTGTACGGGCGAATGTAAAAACACATACGGTCATGTGAAGGAGGGTTTAAGAGGTAGATGAAGTTTAATCTAATTATCATTTACCTGATAGTTCTGAATAAAGATGAGCGAGCATACTCGCTAAGGACAATTACTCGATCGAGCATTGTCCTTAGCGAGTACCTGCCCGCTCGTCTCTAAAGATTCAGGGCCGGCACGGGTGACAGGTGAGTTGCGGCAGTCAGCAGGGAGGAGCGGGGGGGAGAGAGGGAAAGAGAGATCTCCCCTCCGCTCCCCGCCCGCCGCCGCCCGCCAAATCTTTGCTCCCGAGCGGGCAGGTACTCGCTAAGGGCAATGCTTGATCGAGCAATTGCCCTTCCCGAGTATGCTTGCTCATCTCTAGTTCTGAATTGATCCAGACTATTACTTCATTAATCTGACACAGTTTTATTATCAGATTCGATGAAAATGTAGATAATTCAGAGTTTTAGACAGAATTGTAAGCTTGCAGCAGCCACTGGCAAATCCTAGCAATAATACCAGTAAAGAATATCCAGCTGTTTACTACAAGAAATCCTGTCTGTTTTATTGTGCATTAAAGGTGAAATGAACCAGAAAAATGGATCTATGTGAGCCATGAAAGAAAATCCAGCAAATTAATCCAGATTCTATGTGGCGAAGAGGAAAGGAAAAAAGGGAAGAAAAGGAACAAAAGGGAGATCTCTCTCTCACTCTCACCCCCCCCCCCCCCCCCCCGCTCCCCCCTGCTCACTCCCGCAACTCACCGCTCTCCTCCGCTGGCACCCGAATCTTTAGAGACGAGCAGGCAGGTACTCGAATAAGGCACTACTCGCTCGAGTAGTTTGCCTTAGCGAGTATGCTCACTCATCTCTAGTTGTAATCTTATAAATGTGATACTTGTAGAATCATGCAAACTAAGCAATTGTAAGCTAAATAACTATGTATAGTGTACATAGTACAGCATACTAGTGTTCCTATATAAGGGTTTTTTTGCACTGAATGAGGCTTTCCGCCACACTTATCAGCAAATTTTACTCCACTTTTTGCATCTACAAGGCATGCTCATTTGCGCGTGCCAAAGACGCACTGACTGGAATGGCCAATTCATCTAATGAGTTGCAGATGTGTTCTTTTTCCAGGCGAATTGCGCAGTGTATGAATCAATGGGTTGTATTCTTTGTGTATTGCACTCAAATTTTGCATGCACTAATATGCCCGTGTTAGGGCTTTTACCCACTAGCGATATCGCTGCGTTTTTTTCAATGGGACTTTCTAATGTTAAAATCGCATCGCACAAAAATCGCAAAAGCACAAACTTGCGATTTTTGTGCAATGCAATTTTAACATTAGAAAGTCCCAGTGAAAAAAAAGCAGCCATATCGCAGCGTTAAAAATAAATACTAGTGGGTAGAAGCCCTTAAGGGGGCTTACCGGTGCGTTCATACGTAGCGGAAAAGCTTGGGATTTTCTGCAGTGGAAAAATCAGTGGCAGAATTCACAGGTTTTCTGTATAAAAACTGTGTTAAATTTCCACCATTGGTGTGGCTTTTGACTTGGATTCCGCTGCAAATCTGCAGCTGATTTTAGCATTTGAAAAGGGAACAATGAACTTTTGACAACTGTCAGAATAAATAGAGGATAGCGCTGCACTGTGATCACTACTCCCAGCTCTGCTCGGCATTTGCGCTGTACTGATTGTGTCCGGCGCCAGGGGCGTAACTAAAGGCTCAGGGGCCCTGATGCAAAAGGTGAACTGGGGCCCCCCCTCTATCTGTGTCTGTACTCGTACCCATACCTAAACTATGCACAGAGGCATAACTTGAAGCTTCTAGACCCCAATGCAAAACCTGTAACAGGGCCCCCAACTATAATGCTTCATTCATAGTACTGGGCTCCCTATATGGAGAAGAGAGGCCTTATGGGACCCCTAAGGCTCCTGGGCCCGGGTGCAACCGCATCCCCTGCACCCTCTATAGTTACGCCCCTGTCCGGCGCTATTCTCACCCAATATATTAAGTTCTAGGTTCGGACACAAGTCAGCTCTGTATAAAGAAGTTCAGCAACTAAATCCAGGCCTCTGTATGTAGAGCACGTCCTTGCTTACATAAGGCATGAAAGTTATAGATTGTAGAAAAAGTCTGCTCATCCCAGTCTTGGAAAATGAAAGTCCAAAACTTTATTCTTAGTTTAAAAAATAATTTGGATTGCAAGCACAGCACAAAAAGCTCTGCTGACACATTTCTGGTGCTCATCTGGTCATAACTAGTATGGGTGCAGTGCAGAGCCACAAACCCCTCAGCAGAGCTTTCTGTGTTGTGATCGCAATTCCAATTATTTTTTAAACTAAGACTAAAGTTTTGGACTTTCATTTTCCAAGCCTGGGTTTAGCAGACTTTTCCGACAATCTATTTAACAAGTTAGCTCGCCCCGTCCCAGCGGTCCTGCTGCTCACCATCTTTTCTGTGTAGTTATGGTGAAGTTCAAGTTGTAGGGCTTCTGACCCATCGCATAGCCGCAGACACTAGGGAATCATGTGCACCAGTAGTCCATACCCGGCAACCACAACTGGGCACCTCCATCTTTTCCCCAGTGATAGGCAGCACACTTCCATATCACCTGACTGGTGACTGTGGAGGCGCTCAGTTGCCAGGCATGGACTACTGGTACATGTGATCCAAAAGTGTCTGCTGCGATGAGGCTGTGGCACCGGTGCCACAGCTTGGACTTCACCGCCAGCTACACAGAAGTGATGTGATGACCAGCAGCTGATCCAGGACAGGACAAGCTGACTTGTGTCCAGACCTAGAACTTAATATATGGTGTAACATAGCGCCAGGCACAATCAGTGCCGCGAACCAATAGTGAGGATTTGATGCGGTTTCTGAAGTGGAAATGCTGTGCATTTTTCTACTGTGGGGACGCACCCTAAGAAGCTTCATGTAGTGCAAACAACTAAGAACTGATCTAAAGGGGGTTGCTGGGGCTGTGTAGAAGGAAGCACAAAATGTACCCATAATTTGTAGTATACTATGTGCAGCATAGCAGTTGGGTTATCTAAACTGTGGCTTCATGGGGAGGAAGACATAATCGAGGTTCCTTCAACCAACTACACACCAGCGTCATAGCTTCTTCACCCAAGCAGTTCACTGCCCCAGCCCTATATCTATCCCATGACACAGGGTGAAGTCATATGCCGGCCATTGCACAGGAGCATGACGGGGATTTGTTTATCCAAACTGGGATCTGATCCAATAAGGAAGATAAACTTTCACTATATCGTCCCTGTTTGATCTGATCCTGGAAAACATACAGTACTGCCCTGCAAACAGAAGTTGCTATATCCCACATGACATTTTTCTACTTGCTTTTAATGTATTAAGTAATTTTTTACAATAGTGTGACAGTTATAGGACAAGGCTGAATAATATATGAAGGACTCGGGGAAAGAACAATCAAAGTAAACTTTTTTCTTTTTAAACAGAACCTGCCATCTAGGCCTTATTCACACAGGCTAAAAAATTGCGCAATTTTGTAGCGCTACAAAAACGCATGTATGTGAAGCCCATGGTTTCCGATGGGTTCATTCACATGAGATGTTCTGTAGCCTGAAAGAACCCATTGGAAACAATGAGCTTCACATACATGCGTTTGGTAGCGCTACAAAGTCGTGCCATTTTGTAGCCCGTGCGAATAAGGCCTAGATTCATGTTAAAATTGCGCGGGTGAAGGCAGATAAATGAAAAACTATCCATTCCAGAGCCGTGCAAAGAAAACATGGTTGTTGGAAGAGTCATGCAAACAGGACAAGTTCACAATTCTGATGCATTTTCTGTCCACTGTACCTGTGCAGCGTCCTTTTCACATTCAGAAAACAAGGGAATGGAAAATCCCGTTTAGCACCCCATATTGTGCGGCATCGCAACGTGTATAGCAGACCTTGCACTTTGTGAAAATGTGTAAAAAAATGTAATTATAGAATGATCAGTACTTTACTCTTCTCCATTACATGCAAACAAGTACAATGATTTCCAAGCTCTAGAACAGATTGTGCCAACCAAATATATCATGATTACTATGAAAATTTGCCAGAATCGGCCAATATTTCAGATGACGATAAAGGGAAATTTTATTATATAACCATCAGCCACGTTTTCAGATTTAGAAATGTTCCATGCATGAATTACAGGGTTCAAAATTCCATTGTTTACTTTAGGCTTGTCGAGTTGTGAAAAATTAGGGCACATGCACACGGGCTATTTTGCCATCCGAATTGGACAGAAATAGCACCTACGAACGGGAGTACGCACATTGGCTATTGGATAGTCCCAGTAACATAAATCGCAGCATGTCCTATTTTTGTTAGATTTTCGGATGAGAATAGCACATATCAATGTGCGGTGTTCAGCATATCGGACCGGACACAGATGTGGGTAAGTTGTGCCCTAAAATCTCAGATGCAACTTTTAAATCACCCTTGTGTCCCCTTAAAATGATCAGTTTTCAGTAGAAGTGGACACTGAGCATTCTTTCTCTGAATCCTTCATATAATCATATAAGTAGTACCTATTCTGAACACTTACCTCCCTCTGATTAGATGCCTCTGGATGTGGACTTTTCTGTTCGTAGTCATGATGAACTATAACAGGTTCCTTATGATTTCTTCCTGCAGAGCAGGTGACACATTTCTTCCTCATTCTAATGGACTAATACAACTGGCTGAGCGACATTTTCGGTCCGACAAGAGCTGCTAATGGCATTGTACGCCGGGCTATCTGTCAGTGTAATCTCCTGCTAGGTCAGTAACAAAAGTATGCCAAAAATTTGGAGACTATGCTCACATAACATCATCTATAGGGCCAGCTTCACAAGCACATAATTGCGTGTGTATTTGAGTGCACAATATGCAGTGAATAGAACCCAATGGGTTTGTTCACATGCGCATGTTTTACCTGCACATTTTGGTCACGCAAAAAAATATGCAGCTCTATTTTTATGCGCATTTGCACGCCAAACATCCCCATAAAAATGAATTGGGATGCACAAATGCAATACACTAGGAGATGCGTGATATGCAGCGTAATTGCACATAGAAAGAACACATCTTGAACTCATTAGACTAATTAGCCATTTCAATGGCTGGAAGCAATGATGCGGTTTTTTTTGCAAAAACCAGCAAAATATACACCAATTTACGCACAAAAAAGCAAACTTTGCTCCGTAAATATATGGGGCTCATTCGCGCAACTACGCTTACTCTTGTGTGAAGCCGGCCTAAGGGCTTATTCAGACGACGGTATATCGGACGGGTGGCCAATATACGGTGTCCCTCTCTGCAGGGGGAGGAGGCTTGAAGATACGGGAGCAGTCAATGAGCTCCCGCCCCTTCTTCGCCTCCTCTCTGCCCCTCGGCACTATTTGCAATGGGAGGGGTGGGACGGGGGCGGAGCTAAGTCCCGCCCACTCTTATTGCAAATAGTGCAGAGGGGTGGAGAGGGGGTGGAGAGGAGGTGTAGAGGGCCGATATATGGTGTTTGAATAAGCCCTAATAGAGGAAATCATCAAGGCAAAAGCTACCAAATGGTTTTATTACTCAGGAGATAGATTTCTTTATGGTTAGGCGAATTTCACAAGTGATTTCTGTGCGTTGCAAGATGCACAGAAATTGGACGTGAAAAGAAACTATTATTTTTAGTGTGTGTATTTACATAGAAAAATCGCAGCACATCCTATTATTCCCTATGGAAGCAATAAAAAAAATCCCATCACGCTTGCATGTAAGTGGGAACTTCATGCGAGTGCGATGCAGTTTTTCTAATTTTATTAAGGATACAATATTCGAGTTTCACGCGTATGAACATCGTATGTTCAGCTATGCAATGCGATGCATTTTTCTCGCAAAATGCATCACAATCACATAAAAATTGCTGGTTTGCAAGTGTGATATGGGTCCTAGTTTCTCAAACGGATAGTGCACTCACCTATGTGAATGCACCCCTAGTTATATGTTTAGTGAGACATCCAGCATCTCATTGCTGTCCAACCCAGGAATAAGATAAGTGATGTTCTTGAAAAGTGATGCCGCTGACAAAAGAGGAATGGATCAATATTAGAGATGAGCGAGCATACTCGTCCGAGCTTGATACTCGTTCGAGTATTAGGGTGTTCGAGATGCTCGTTACTCGAGACGAGTACCACGCGATGTTCGAGTCACTTTCATTTTCTTCCCTGAGAAATTTGCGCGCTTTTCTGGCCAATAGAAAGACAGGGAAGGCATTACAACTTCCCCCTGCGACGTTCAAGCCCTATACCACCCCCCTGCAGTGAGTGGCTGGCGAGATTAGGTGTCACCCGAGTATTAAAATCTGCCCGCCCGCGGCTCGCCACAGATGCATTCTGACATAGTTCAGGGAAAGTGCTGTTGATGCCAGAGCTGCTATAGGGAGAGTGTTAGGAGTGATTTTAGGCTTCAAGAACCCCAACGGTCCTTCTTAGGCCATAGAAATCGCAGATTGCACCCATGTGCGATCTGCGATTTCTGTTCTCTTCTCTATATGTGCTCAATGGGGCCGGCGGCAGCAGCGCCAACCCCACTGAGAACATATAGAAGACAAATCATGTAACAGCTGTGGCAGAGAAGAACGATGTTTGCCCATTGAATTCAATGGAGCCGGCAATACAGCAGGTTCCACTGAAAGCAATGGGCTGCCGGTGATCGCGGGATGAATTGTCGGGAAGGGCTTAAATATATAAGCCCTTCCCTGCAATTCATCCATAAATGTGTTACAATAAAAATATATACCGTATATACCGGCGTATAAGGCGACGGGGCGTATAAGACGACCCCCCCAACTGTCACCTTATACGCCGGGAATACAGCGGAGCAAAGAATAAAATTCATTACTCACTTCCCCTGGCGTTCTGCGGTGCTGCTGCAGGCTGTTGCTCCCTCCTGGTCCCCGACAGAGCATTGCTTTCTGGACGCAGGGCTTGAAATCCCCGCCTCCAGAAAACACACGTGCCTTCAGCCAATCACAGCCATTCAATGACATCATTGTCATTGGGGTCTGAAGTTGGGTTAACTGCACCTGTCCCAGGATAATGGATTACGGATAGAGATGAGCGAACGTACTCGTCCGAGCTTGATGCTCGTTCGAGTATTAGCGTGTTCGAGATGCTCGTTACTAGAGGCGAGCACCACGCGATGTTCGAGTTACTTTCACTTTCATCTCTGAGACGTTAGCGCGCTTTTCTGGCCAATAGAAAGACAGGGAAGGCATTACAACTTCCTCCTGTGATGTTCCAGCCCTATACCACCCCCCTGCAGTGAGTGGCTGGCGAGATCAGGTGTCACCCGAGTATATAAATCGGCCCCTCCCGCGGCTCGCCACAGATGCATTCTGACATAGCTCAGGGAAAGTGCTGCTGATGCTGGAGCTGCTATAGGGAAAGTGTTGCCCGTTACATCATTGCTGTCATCCTGTCCAGAGGGAAACAGTCTGCATTAATTTTACATAGTATAGGGCCAGTACTGCTGAGGCAGGGACAGTGAAAAACGTGAAAGACATAAACTGTCTATATTGGCAGTGGGCTTTTCCAAAAAAATTTGGGACAAAAAAATATATTTCGGCTGCCTGTGACCGTCCTCACTGTACTGCGTCTCTGCTTGGGGTAGTAGTCCTAATTAATACGCAGCCAGCTAAGTGTTACAGCAGGCTTGCGCAAAATTCTTTCCTGGCTCTGCGTTGCCCGTTACATCATTGCTGTCATCCTGTCCAGAGGGAAACAGTCTGCAGTAATTTTACATAGTATAGGGCCAGTAGTGCTGAGGCAGGGACAGTGAAAAAGGTGAAAGACATATACTGTCTATATAGGCAGTGGGCTTTTCCAAAAAAATTTGGGACAAAAAAATATATTTCGGCTGCCTGTGACCGTCCTGAATGTACTGCGTCTCTACTGGGGGTAGTAGTCCTAATTAATACGCAGCCAGCTAAGTGTTACAGCGGGCTTGCGCAAAATTCTTTCCTGGCTCTGCTGTGCGTTCCGTAAGCGAAGTCAGCCTCCAACCACAGGCCAATAAGCGGCACATTTAATTACAGCGTTCTGTTTCTGCACTACTGGTAATACACCATGCTGAGGGGTAGGGGTAGGCCTAGAGGACGTGGACGCGGGCGAGGACGCGGAGGCCCAAGTCAGGGTGTGGGCACAGGCCGAGCTCCTGATCCAGGTGTATCGCAGCCGACTGCTGCGGGATTAGGAGAAAGGCACGTTTCTGGCGTCCCCACATTCATCTCACAATTAATGGGTCCACGCGGTAGACCTTTATTAGAAAATGAGCAGCGTGAGCAAGTCCTGTCGTGGATGGCAGAAAGTGCATCCAGCAATCTATCGACCACCCAGAGTTCTGCGCCGTCCACTGCTGCAACTCTGAATCCTCTGGCTGCTGCTCCTCCTTCCTCCCAGCCTCCTCACTCCATTACAATGACACATTCTGAGGAGCAGGCAGACTCCCAGGAACTGTTTCCGAGCCCCTGCCCAGAATGGGCAGCAATGGTTCCTCTCCCAACAGAGGAGTTTGTCGTGACTGATGCCCAACCTTTGGAAAGTTCCCGGGGTCCGGGGGATGAGGCTGGGGACTTCCGGCAACAAGAGCTTTCAGTGGGTGAGGAGGACGATGACGATGAGACACAGTTGTCTATCACTCAGGTAGTAGTAATTGGAGTAAGTCCGAGGGAGGAGCGCACAGAGGATTCGGAGGAAGAGCAACAGGACGATGAGGTGACTGACCCCACCTGGTTTGCTAAGCCTACTGAGGACAGGTCTTCAGAGGGGGAGGCAAGTGCAGCAGCAGGGCAGGTTGGAAGAGCCAGTGCGTTGGCCAGGGGTAGAGGCAGGGCCAGACCGAATAATCCACCAACTGTTTCCCAAAGCGCCCCCTCGCGCCATGCCACCCTGCAGAGGCCGAGGTGCTCAAAGGTCTGGCAGTTTTTCACTGAGAGTGCAGACGACCGACGAACAGTGGTGTGCAACCTTTGTCGCGCCAAGATCAGTCGGGGAGCCACCACCACCAGCCTCACCACCAGCATGCGCAGACATATGATGGCCAAGCACCCCACAAGGTGGGACGCAGGCCGTTCACCGCCTCCGGTTTGCACCACTGTCTCTCCCCCTGTGCCCCAACCTGCCACTGAGATCCAACCCCCCTCTCAGGACACAGGCACTACCGTCTCCTGGCCTGCACCCACATCCTCACCTCCGTTGTCCTCGGCCCCATCCACCAATGTCTCTCAGCGCAGCGTTCAGCCGTCGCTAGCGCAAGTGTTTGAGCGCAAGCGCAAGTACGCAGCCACGCACCCGCACGCTCAAGCGTTAAACGTGCACATAGCCAAATTGATCAGCCTGGAGATGCTGCCGTATAGGCTTGTGGAAACGGAGGCTTTCAAAAGCATGATGGCGGCGGCGGCCCCGCGCTACTCGGTTCCCAGTCGCCACTACTTTTCCCGATGTGCAGTCCCAGCCCAGCACGACCACATCTCCCGCAACATTGTACGCGCCCTCACCAACGCGGTTACTGCCAAGGTCCACTTAACAACGGACACGTGGACAAGCACAGGCGGGCAGGGCCACTATATCTCCCTGACGGCACATTGGGTGAATTTAGTGGAGGCTGGGACAGAGTCAGAGCCTGGGACCGCTCACGTCCTACCCACCCCCAGAATTGCGGGCCCGAGCTTGGTGGTGGTATCTGCGGTGGTGTATGCTTCCTCCACTAAACCACCCTCCTCCTCCTACGCAACCTCTGTCTCGCAATCAAGATGTGTCAGCAGCAGCACGTCGCCAGCAGTCGGTGTCGCGCGGCGTGGCAGCACAGCGGTGGGCAAGCGTCAGCAGGCCGTGCTGAGACTACTCAGCTTAGGAGAGAAGAGGCACACAGCCCACAAACTGCTGCAGGGTCTGACAGAGCAGACCGACCGCTGGCTTGCGCCGCTGAGCCTCCAACCGGGCATGGTCGTGTGTGACAACGGCCAAAACCTGGTGGCGGCTCTGCAGCTCGGCAGCCTCACGCACGTGCCATGCCTGGCCCACGTCTTTAATTTGGAGGTTCAGCGCTTTCTGAAAAGCTACCCCCGCTTGTCAGACCTGCTCGGAAAGGTGTGCCGGCTCTGCGCACATTTCCGCAAGTCCCACATGGACGCTGCCACCCTGCGCACCCTGCAACATCGGTTTCATCTGCCAGTGCACCGACTGCTGTGTGACGTGCCCACACGGTGGAACTCTACGCTCCACATGTTGGCCAGGATCTATGAGCAGCGTAGAGCTATAGTGGAATACCAACTCCAACATGGGCGGCGCAGTGGGAGTCAGCCTCCTCAATTCTTTACAGGAGAGTGGGCCTGGTTGGCAGACATCTGCCAGGTCCTTGGAAACTTTGAGGAGTCTACCCAGATGGTGAGCGGCGATGCTGCAATCATTAGCGTCACCATTCCTCTGCTATGCCTCTTGAGAAGTTCCCTGCAAAGCATAAAGGCAGACGCTTTGCGCTCGGAAACGGAGGCGGGGGAAGACAGTATGTCGCTGGATAGTCAGAGCACCCTCCTGTCTATATCTCAGCGTGTTGAGGAGGAGGAGGAGGAGCATGAGGAGGATGAGGAGGAGGGGGAAGAGACAGCTTGGCCCACTGCTGAGGGTACCCATGCTGCTTGCCTGTCATCCTTTCAGCGTGTATGGCCAGAGGAGGAGGAGGGGGAGGAGGAGTAGGATCCTGAAAGTGATCTTCCTAGTGAGGACAGCCATGTGTTGCATACAGGTACCCTGACACACATGGCTGACTTCATGTTAGGATGCCTTTCTCATGACCCTCGCGTTACACGCATTCTGGCCACTACGGATTTCTGGGTGTACACAATGCTTGTCCCACGGTATAAGGAGAACCTTTCCACTCTCATACGCGAAGAGGAAAGGAGTTCGAGAGTGATGCTATACCACAGGACCCTAGCGGACAAGCTGATGGTAAACTTCCCATCCGACAGCGCTAGTGGCAGAAGGCGCAGTTCCGAGGGCCAGGTAGCAGGGGAGGCGCAGAGATCAGGCAGCATGTACAGCACAGGTAAGGGAACACTCTCTAAGGCCTTTGACAGCTTTCTGGCTCCCCAGCAAGACTGTGTCACCGCTCCCCAGTCAAGGCTGAGTCGGCGGGAGCACTGTAAAAGGATGGTGAGGGAGTACGTAGCCGATCGCACGACCGTCCTCCGTGACGCCTCTGCCCCCTACAACTACTGGGTGTCGAAGCTGGACACGTGGCCTGAACTCGCGCTCTATGCCCTGGAGGTGCTTGCTTGTCCTGTGGCTAGCGTCTTGTCAGAGAGGGTGTTTACTGCGGCTGGGGGAATCATCGCGGATAAGCGTACCCGCCTGTCAACCGACAGTGCCGACAGGCTTAGACTCATAAAGATGAACAAAGCCTGGATTTCCCCAGACTTTTCTTCTCCACCAGCGGACAGCAGCGATACCTAAACAATACGTAGGCTGCACCCGCGGATGGAAGCATCGTTCTCTATCACCATCAAAAACGGGGACCTTTTAGCTTCATCAATCTGTGTATTATATTCATCCTCCTCCTTCTGCTCCTCCTCCTGAATCCTCACGTAATCACGCCGAACGGGCAATTTTTCTTAGGCCCACAAGGCTCAGTCATATAACTTTTGTAAACAATGTTTATACGTTTCAATTCTCAATTGAATAAAGCATTGAAACTTGCACCTGAACCAATTTTTATTTTAACTGGGCTGCCTACAGGTCTAGTTACAAATTAAGCCACATTAACCAAAGCGATTAATGGGTTTCACCTGCCCTCTTGGTTGGGCATGGGCAATTTTTCTGAAGTACATTTGTACTGTTCGTACACCAATTTTTTGGGGACCTCGCCTACATTGTAATCCTAGTAATTTTTAGCCCACCTGCATTAAAGCTGACGTTACCTCAGCTGTGCTGGGCACTGCAATGGGATATATTTATGTACCGCCAGTGGGTTCCAGGGAGCCACCCATGCTGTGGGTCCACAGGGAGTTGTAACTGCATGTGTCTACTTGTAAGAACCCCAGTCTGACTGGGGCATGCAGTGTGGGCCGAAGCCCACCTGCATTAAACCTGACGTTACCTCAGCTGTGATGGGCAATGCAATGGGATATATTTATGTACCGCCGGTGGGTTTCAGGGAGCCACCCATGCCGTGGGTCCACAGGGACTTCACATTAGGGAGTTGTACCTGCCAGTGTCTATGTATTAAAAACCCGGGTCAGACTGGGGCATGCAGTGTGGGCCGAAGACCACCTGCATTTAATCAGACGTTACCTCAGCCGTGATGGGCAATGCAATGGGATATATTTATTTACCGCCGGTGGCTTCCTGGGACCCACCCATGCTGTCGGTCCACAGGGAGTTGTAACTCCATGTGTTCACTTCTAAAGAACCCCAGTCTGACTGGGGCATGCAGTGTGGGCCGAAGCCCACCTGCATTAAACCTGACGTTACCTCAGCTGTGATGGGCAATGCAATGGGATATATTTATGTACCGCCGGTGGGTTCCAGGGAGCCACCCATGCCATGGGTCCACAGGGACTTCACATTAGGGAGTTGTACCTGCCAGTGTCTATGTATTAAAAACCCTGATCAGACTGGGGCATGCAGTGTGGGCCGAAGACCACCTGCATTTAATCAGACGTTACCTCAGCTGTGATGGGCAATGCAATGGGATATATTTATGTACCGCCGGTGGCTTCCTGGGACCCACCCGTGCTGTCGGTCCACACGGAGTTGTAACTCCATGTGTCCACTTCTAAAGAACCCCAGTCTGACTGAGGCATGCAGTGTGGGCCGAAGCCCACCTGCATTTAACATGACATTACCTCAGCTGTGATGGGCAATGCAATGGGACATATTTATGTACCGCCGGTGGGTTCCAAGGAGCCACCCATGCTGTGGGTGCACACGGAATTCCCATTGCAGTTGTACCTGCCTGTGACTATTTATAAAAAACCGCGGTCTGACTGGGGCATGCAGACACCTTGACAGAATGAATAGTGTGTGGCACATAGGTCCCCCATTGCTATGCCCACGTGTGCAGCTCCAGATGGAGGTGGCACAGGATTGGATTTCTCATTGCTTCTGTACAGCATTGTGGGCTATCGCCCCGCCCCTTTTAAAGAGGGTCGCTGCCTAGCCGTGCCAACCCTCTGCAGTGTGTGCCTGCGGTTCCTCCTCATGGCAGATGCACTTATAAATAGACATGAGGGTGGTGTGGTAGAGGGCAGCTGAAGGCTGCGCAGGGACAATTTGGTGTGCGCTGTGGACACTGGGTCGTGCAGGGGGGGGGGGGGGTTGGGCAGCATGTAACCCAGGAGAAGTGGCAGCGGAGTGTCATGCAAGCAGTGATTGTGCTTTGTTGGAGGTAGTGTGGTGCTTAGCTAAGGTATGCATTGCTAATGAGGGCTTTTCAGAAGTAAAAATTGTTGGGGGGGGGGGGCACTCTTGCCGCTATTGTGGCTTACTAGTGGGACCTGGGAACTTGAGATGCAGCCCAATATGTAGCCCCTCGCCTGCCCTATCTGTTGCTGTGTCGTTCCCATCACTTTCTTGAATTGCCCAGATTTTCACAAATGGAAACCTTAGCGAGCATCGGCGATATACAAAAATGCTCGGGTCGCCCATTGACTTCAATGGGGTTCGTTATTCGAAACGAACCCTCGAGCATCGCGAAAATTTCGTCCCGAGTAACGAGCACCCGAGCATTTTGGTGCTCGCTCATCTCTAATTACGGAGAACTATGACCTTTCATACTGAAAATGGCTGGCGGGAGATCTAACTTTACAGATTCCCACTGTGCAGAAACTATTGCAACCCCAGCAAGGTGCAGCTTTTTTTTTCCAAATCAATTTTTATAGATTTTTTTTTTTTTGACAGAACTTTTGTACAAGGAGATATTGCCAACAATAGATAATTATGAGTATTCATAAAACAAATCCATATATGAAAGATTGGACACATGCTTGATTGGGCTGAAACGCAACGCCAGGGACTGTTATCACTCACATGGCGGTGTAGGGCAGAGATGGCATTTTGGGAAAAGAAATGACGACTGGGCATCTGGTTAACATGGAACATCATGTTGCAGGAGGCCTTCGTGACCTCTAGCCTGAAGAGCAACATTTCCATTGCAAGTAGCTGCACAATGCTTGCATTCGGGCTCCAAGCTCATGGAACTAGGATGTGGTGGCATTTTTTTTATGTTCCCATATCTGGGGGATGAAGGGCTGACTGCTGACCTGGGAATTTTGTTTTTGTTTTTCTACAATACCCTGCTCGCTGACTTGGCAGAGTACTGCTCTGCAGCGTCCACCTCTTCCTTCTCCCTCTGCAAACTGCTATAATGACTCTCCCTGCCTCTCCATGTAAGACTGAGTACTTCATCTTCTTCCTCTTTGTCGTCCTTCTCCTGGGTGGACTCTATGTCCCAGTTAGCACCAGACGCTGCCACCTCTGTTTCCACATGCACTGATCCACCCTCATCTTCCTTTCTGGAGACAAAAAACGGTTGGGCATCAGTGCACAATGTCCTGGTCTTCTCACTCTGGTTGTTTGGACTGTCTGGTTGACATAAATGATCAAACAGTTCCTAGTCAGAGCGATCCCGTGACAAGGTGAAACAAGCCTAGCAACTCTGATGACCACGCAGCACGAGATGCTCTGGTATTATTGACTGTAGTACCAGGCTCTGCATCGATGCCTGAGGGCAGTTTATGCAGTGTCAACACACAGCTACCCAAAAAAAAAAAGAAAATCATGTCATGAGAAGGAAGTGAATCCAGGAGAGCCATGCTACATGATATTTATCTGGTACCCTCCAGTGAAGATTGATAACTTCTTATAATAGAGCAGGCAAGAGTTCATGCTACGTGACCTTCCCAGAAGAGAAGCAGACGTATTACAGATAAGTGCTATATAAAGCAAACATAAGTGAGCGTGCGAGCTGAATAAGTGGTCGTGCTGTATTCTAAAGGTACATTTACACGCAACAATTATCGATCAAAATGCGTTCAAACGAGCAAAAGTGAGCGATAATTGTTACGTGTAAAAGCAAAGTCATTGTGCGCTATTCGTTCACTTGCCGTTTATCGCTAAGGCCTCATGTCCACGGGGAAAATCAGATCCGCTGCAGATTCTACATGTAGAATCTGCAGCGGGTCCCTCCTGCCCCGCGGACATGAGCGCCGAAAATAACAATTTAAAAGCATTTACCTATCCGGCGCGGGCGGAGAAGATCAGCTGTTCCTCACGGCCGGATCTTCAATTTCGGCCGGCGGATGAATTCCTGACGCCGGCGGCACGTCGCCGGCACGTCGCCGACGTGCCGCGCGCATGCGCCGGGCACATCCGCCGAGCCGAAGCAAGGAAGATGCGGCCGTGAGGAACAGCTGACCTTCCCCGCCCGCGCCGGATGGTAAATACTTTAAATTCCTATTTTAGGTCTCCCGCGGATCCGGACGGCTTCCATAGGCTTCAATAGAAGCCCGCGGGAGCCGTCCCCGCGGGAGACCCGCACGAAAATGGAGCATGGTCCGGATTTTTCCATGCTCCATTTTTTTTAAAATCCCTTTTATTGACGATCCGCGGGTATTTATCTACCCGCGGGTGGTCAATGCATCCCTATGGGATGCGGATCCGCATGCGGGAGATCCGCTGCGGATCTTAAATCATATTTTGCCCGTGGACATGAGCCCTAAGTTTCAGTCTGCATGCAATGAGTTGTTAGTTCAATCGCTAATCATTTGGTGTACATAACATTCATTCAGTTGTTTAGTCTTTCAAAGGACTTGAGGTGAGTGGTGATTGTTTGCCCAGCTAAACACAATGACTACTTGTTTACTCATGAGGCAGAAGACAAAGGCTTTTCTTCGCACTAATTAAAAACCTCCAGGCCAGAGATTCCTCGCATAAACACCCGCCCAACTGAGCAAACATCATATACAGTGTTTACACAGCTAACGAGGGAAATGGAGAGGATTTCAAATGATTATCTTAAGTGTAAAAGCTCAGCATTTGAAAGCATAAAAGTTGTTAATGTGTTTGTTCAAGCGACAATCTTTGCATGTAAATGGGGCTTAAATGTACTGTGTCTTAAGTGTGTGACTAGAGATTAGTGACTTTGGTAGAGTCACTTGTATTTAATTATTGTTTAGCTACTTGAATTTTTGCATATATTACTTTTATTGAATCTGTACGGTCCCCATTTAGAATGTGCTCTATAATTGACAGTGCCATTGATCTTTGTGCCGCGTATGCAGTCTTTGAACAGCCGTTCGAGGGTGCATACCGCTGTACGAGATGTGAGCATGTTGCGCATTTGAAAGCCCAGATCCTGGATCTAAATGCACAGCTTGCAACACTGAGGTCCATTGGCATCATGGAAAGTAGTTTGCTGCTCACTGAGCCAGCACTCGCTGGGGCAGATGTGGGGGTGGATGGTAGAATGGGAGAGCAGGATGAGCAGGCAGCTAGCTGGATGACATTTAGGAGGGTTAGAGGGAAGAGGGAGGCTAGTCCTGAGCTGGGACACGTCAACAAGTTTGCAAAATTGGCAGATGAGGGGGATGCCATTACAGGGTTAGCACTGCTGCAGCATGACATGCCTCTGACCACCAAGGGGATGTTGGCTCCATTAAGAAGGGGAACAGGAGCGCAGGGCCGGCTAGACAGGTCCTGGTAGTGGGAAACTCACTTATTACAGGGACAGACAGGGTAATCTGACACAAAGACCAGGATCATTGAATGGTGTGTTGCCTTTCTGGCGCTTGAGTTTGACACATCGCGGATCAGGTTGACGGATTACTGGGAGGGACTGATGAGGATCCAGCGGTCATGGTACACATTGGCACCAATGACAAAGTTAGGGGTATTAGAAGTTCCTTAATAACAATTTCATGGAACTAGGATGTAAACTTAGGGCAAGGAAATCCAAAGTAGTATTTTGTGAAATACTACCTATACCACGAGTCACACCAGAAAGGCAGCGGAAGATTAGGGAGGTAAACAAGTGACTCCAGAGTTAGTGTAGGAAGGATGGGTTTGGGTTCCTAGAGAACTGGGCTGACTTTGCTGTTGGCTACAGGTTCTACTATAGATATGGGCTACATCTCAATGGGGAGGGTGCAGCTGTGCTGGGGGAGAAGAGGGCTAGAAGGTTGGAGGAGTGTTTAAGCTAGTGACTAGGGGAGGGCAACCAGAGAGATAGAGAGGAAGACAGTGACCTGGGACTAAGTAATGGAATTGTGGGTGGAGCGGTGGGAGGGGATAGTACAGTATTGTGGTAAAAAGCAGCCTATGTGAGAGCAGCCTCATTATTCGTATACCTTCTAGTGTAGGGTCCTCCACCTCCAGGCTCCTTGCAAACATTTCGTCCATAAAATGGTGAGCTTTGACTAAACACTTTGTTGTCACAGGTAACAGTGCAAGATGTTAATGACATCATACCTTTCCTGACATGCTGGATGCTAGAGAAACATGAATACTTGCATTAAAACCCGAGGAGCAGAGAGATATCCAAGACTTCACTTATATCAGTGACCAGTGGAAAAAAATCTAGAAATGGAAAACCAGCAGAACTCAGTAATAGAGATAAGCAAGCGTACTCGTTAAGGCAAATTACTCGAGTGAGTGTCGCCATTTTTGAGTACATGCCTGCTCGTCCGAAAAGATTCGGAGGGCGGCGGGGGTGAGTGGTGAGTTGCAGGAGTGAGCGGGGGGGAGAGATAGAGATCTCCTCTCCCCCTGTTTCTCCCCACTCACCCCTCCCGGCCCCCGAATCTTTTCAGGCAACCAGGCATGTACTTGAAAATGGCGATACACGCTCGAGTAATTTGCCTTAACGAGTACGCTCGCTCATCTCTAATCAGTAACCCAGTCCACCAGCCACCCTGTACAAAGAACTAGCATGAAAAGGACAGCTCTTACCATGATTATGTAAAATGCTGGCACTTGCACACCTCCCAAACTTTGAACAATGAAAAAAGGGACAATTTCTGTGGTGCACATAGGATTTATAAAGGATGAGATGAATAAAGCCTGCATTTTATTTTGGATACCTGTGATGCCTTGGATTTTTCTCCATTGATCTTTGTTCAGACACACGGTCGGCCAGAGAGACATATACTAGGTGCATTTTACCCCAGCAAGGAATACATTAAAAGTGGCCTATAAAACACTAATTTTGAATATTTCCCCCCTAATCTGCAAGCATTGTGCTGAACCCTGTTCACATTTATGTTCACGGCTTCCGTTCTTCTGTTCCATCAGAAATAAATGTTTCCATTTAATTTGTCTTTGATTTCACTGTGGCTTTTTGGGCTTTCAGTTTTTGTCTCTTTGTTTGCTTCCCTTATACAGAAACAATAGTGCAGTCTGTTGTGTTACTTTCCGCCTGAAAAATGGAAACCTGATGAAAAGTAGCCTTCCATTTTTTTACAATGTTGCCAATGGAAAACAGATGCAAATGAAAAGCCTGCTATTGCATCCATTATTTATTCCGTCTTTTTTTTTGACTAAGCAAGCGTAAAAGGAAAAAAAATGATGCCGATTAATACAGACCCCCAGATCAGGTCCCATAATTGATTCAGACCCCTAGTATGCACTAAAGGGGCTGTGCTACTGCCCCTTCAAGCAGCTGATCGGTGTGGGACCCCCACATCTGATATAGATGACCTATCCTAAGAATAGGTCATCCATCTCGAAGTATTGAACAACCCCTTTAATAACGACCCCTGTATCAGCCCCCCATAATTAATACAGACCCAAAGATCAGACCCCCTAGTTAATACAGACTCCAGTCCCCTGAATTCAGACCTCAGATCAGACTGCAAAAAAAAAAAAATTACTCAGCTCTCCTGTTACAGACACCACCTTCCCCAAGCTGGGTTTCTGGGCTGGCCTGGATGCAGTGATATGATGAGGAGCTGGGGCCACCACTGCCATCCAGGGTCCTCCTCTGTTCCAGGCACTGCGCCACATCCTGACACCACCTCACACTATGTCCTGATAATGGGTGGCCTCAGGACACAGTATACTGCCGGCATGAGTATGTAGTGTAACACCGGCACCCAGTGAGCATCTTCATCACTAATCAAAGCTCCCATTGTCTGGAAAGTTGAGCGGTGCAAGAATTGTTTTCAATAAAATAGTTCTGCCCCCCTCCCTGCCACAGTTAAGGCAAGGTGGAGCCTCAGGCAGCTACCCCTTGGACTATGCCTGGTGACCACAGCAGTCACAGAAAATCTAAGAAAATCAGATTACATTGTTCTCAACCCAGGCTAGTGTAAACATGCCGTGGAAAGAACAGCATGCGGTCTATTGAGAGATACATTTGTTTGCTTTATCTCTCAGTGGCCAAATGATGGATTTTAAGTTAACCTTAAAATCATTGTTCAAAGGAAAAGTGCACGATGCCCGCCTTTACATGTAACGATTATCGCTCATTTTTGACCGTTTGAACCAATTCTGAGTGATAATCGTTGCGTGTAAAAGGGCCTTAAGTTTGTGGTGCTATTTCGAGATGACAGGTTCATATAGTTCTTTTTTTGAGCAGTGTATATTATGCTGGTCATTGACACTATAGAATAAAACAAAAATATGCAATTAGAACTATGAAGTATGCAGTAAGTTATCCTAAATAACAGGATAATTCAAAGAAATGTATTATCTTTTGTTTCCAGGCGACAAATCTCTTCACTACCTGCCGCTGATGATCTGGCCCCAATATCCAGCCATCCATGGACATGAATCTATATCTGTAATAATGAATCCAGGAAGGATTCTTGGGAAATGCATGTCATCCTAAGATATTTATACAGATTTTCTTTCTAAAATATGGCCTGGACCGTTGTGTTCACTAGAATGAGGTTCCAACGTGCCAAATAGTTTTTATTATTCTGCACTGTCAGGGGAAAGCACCTATGCCATAAAAGGCTGGGAAGTTCTCTCTGTCGAGAAAGCCAGAGTTCTTTGCTACATGAATGACTTTTCTGTTGGGCCTCAGAAACGACCTCTAACAACGGTAATTATAGGATTTAGGTTACAAAGACTTCAAATCAAATCTACCTTATTAAAACAAGAAGTTTCCAAAAAGTCAATCTGAACTGAAACAGTTGGCCCTAAGAAACCACAGACTCGCATCGCTACACTCCGTAATGTTGGGAGGTCTGATAAATAACACTAACTTGGTTGTGAATAAGTATGATGCTGCATATAAATATATATATATATATCTATATCTATCTATCTATCTATCTATCTATCTATATATATATATATATATATATATATATATATATATATTCTCTATTTTAGGAAATATAAAAAGTGTCATATTTTAATCAACAGCTTTCACACACTTAAAGGGTCATTCCAGTGGCATTCATAATGTAGCTAGCCCCCCGCCCCCAGTATATATAAGTTTGCTAGTCTTATTTTTTTCTATCTGAAACTTTCTCCTCAGATGGTCATGTGATCTCAGTTCTGTCCAGCTCAGGTATACTAGAGTTTATGTTGGAAGTTTCTAGTTAATTTCCCAATCTGAGTGATGCAGTTACATGAAACTAGCACAGAAATTGCCTGAAGTGGGACACAGACATTTCTATCACAGTTACTGATAATCACACAGTTATAATAGAGGAGATCACAGCTAATCCTCCTAACTGTATACTTATGGTCTGTGGCTTATTTAGAAGATTATAGAAATTCATGATAATTAAACTGTCCTGCCAGCAGGCAGAAATGGTATAGCCTCAGCTAACACAGTGCTGATGCATCATGAGATTGATTGAAAGTGAAAGCAAAATTTTCACCATCAAGATGATGCCTGATAAGCATCAGACAGGGAACTACAGTATGGAAGTGGCTGCAATACACAGAGGAGACCTCTAGAATGTGACAGGCAATCAGGTTAGGGAGACAGGGATGAAAAAATGTGTTTTCACTGATGTGTCCTTTTAAAGAGGTTATGCGAGTTTTAATACATCCTCAATATATAGGGTAGAAAATAAGTATCTGATCAGCTAGGAACCCTGCCAGTCACAAAAATGAGGGTCCCGTGTACCCTTGAATGAATAGAGTGGCGTCCAGCATGTGCACTGCAGCTCCATTCATCTCTATAGGACTGACAGAGATATCAAAGTGCTTGTACTTGGCAATGTTTGCTGAATGAACCAACGATCAAGAATGCATGCTTCCATGAAGATAAATGGAGCAGCACAATGTTTGTTCAACCGCTGTTCCATTTATTTGGGGGTACACAGAACTCCCATTCTCAAGATCAGTGGGGGTCCAAGCACTGGGGTCCCCACTGATCATGAGAATGGGGGTTCTGTGTACCCTCAAATGAGTGGAACAGCGGTTGAACATGCATGGTGCTACTCAGAAACTTGACACAACCTCTTAATGTTATCAGATCTACTTCTCAGCTGTGACTGTTGGAAGAGATCCATATAGCCAGGGTCTTATATGCAGTTCTAACTGCTCTAGGAGAATGAATCTGCCCCTTTACAGCGTACCATTACTTCTAATATGTGCCACAATGGTGCCTGGAGTTTGAATGTTCCTCCGGGAGATGCACCATAAATAAACTGAGTGCACTTCTTAATTTCAGTTACATGGTGTATATAATTGAGCGCACTGGAGTTTAGCGGAAGAATAAGAGAACTTTCACACGTTTCTGAGCGCGATATGGGGCTGAGTTACATGGCTTGATATCGCGCTCTCCCATGTGAAATTAGCTAATTCTATTTGCGCTCATGAGTGTAGCATTTTGGTAAAATGAACCTTGTTTTTCTGCACCTGCAATGGTGTATCTTACCATACTTTTACTGCGCACCAGGCATGTGCATTTGCGCACGCAAAAAAAAAGCACCAATTGAAATTACTAATTAGAGTAATGAGTTCCAGATGTGTTCTTTTTGCTACACCATTACATAGTGTTTCATGCATATCCTAGTGTGTTTTGCATGTATTTAAGGGCTTATTCACATGGACATAGGCGTTTTTACGAGCAGTAAAAACCAGTGAACGGGCGCACAAATCTAACGTTTGTGCGCCTGTTCAGAGGTCATGGACCCGGCACATATACGCTGAGCCAACATTGTCGTCGGGCAGGGGAGACAGTTTAGCTTTGCTAAGCTGTTCTCCCTATTGCCGGTCCTCCGCAAGGGAAGGAGTTGGGACGGGGTGGGAGCTAGTGTGCTAAGCTCCCACCCTCTTTCCACCCCTTGTCAGCAGCTAGCAATGGGAGGGAATGGCAAGGGGCGGAGAAAAGGGGGAGGGAGTTTAGCAGTAACGCTGCTAAACTCACTCCCAGCTCCCTTCTCTGGCCGCTATCATTGGCTCCCATAGGAGTCTATAACAGCAGCCGTATTCCGGTCAGGAAAGATAGTTCCAGGACTATCTTTTCTGGCCGTCGTAAAAGCACCTAGTGCTATATTGGTCGGCTGGGCGCTTTTTTATGCCACGGGATTACACCTGTGTGGAATCCAATGCATCAGATGGTAGCGTATATCGGCCGGCAGTGAAAATCCTGGTGACTTAGGGTGTTGTTAGTGACTTAGGGTGTTGTAAGTGAAATGAATATAACTTCATGTTCTATCCTATACCTAGCCATTTTGTGAGCATGTAGCCATCTTTTGTGTCAATTATTTTGTATTTTTCCTTTTACAAGATTTGCTAAAATGTAGTGAAGAATCAGAAGGGACCTCGATGATTAGGAAATTCCAGGGCCCTAGATTGAATGTCTCGGGTCATTGCACCCTGTTCTCCTGTCCGTCTCTAAACAATTATTTTATCTTTGTATTCTGAGAAGGTAATTATGTAGGATTCTACTGCGTCTGCGCTGCTTTTCCTTCAGCAATTTAGATATTAAATTCCTTATCTTGCATGTTTATGTTTCTTTGACCAATGGTAATAAATGAATGATAATATATTTGATTAATTGTAATTAGATCATGTGCCTGTATAAAAGCTGGTTTCTGTCAGTCAATAAACAGATTACTTTGCATCACATCCCATGCTAATGTTAGTCTCCTGAGCTCAGCTTATCCTAACTTGAATTTGGACCCCAATAGCATATCATATAGCAAATATTTATTTGCGCTAACAGTGTAAACATACCTTAAGTCAGCTTGAGGTACGCTGCCACGTGTAGAGTGGCCCCAGTAGTAATAGTGATCCCTATATCAGCCCCAGTAGTACCGTAATAGTGCACCCCACAGTGGTTCCAGCAGTAATAGTGACCCTATATTAGCCCCAGTAGTAATAGTAACCACCTATATCAGCCCCAGTAGTAATAGTGACCCCCACAGTGGGGGTACTCTATATAGGGGACACTATTACTATTACGGTCCCCTATACCGATCACAGTAGTAACAGTGACCCCTTAGTTGTCCCCATACTAATAGAGCCCCCTCTGAAAACCAAATATTTACCTTCTTCTCATCTTCAGCGCACCACTGCTCTTCTGCTCAGCGGTGCTGCGGGGAGAAGTGTGTGTGCCTGCAGCAGCGCTTTCTCCTCTACTCCTGGGGAACCAAGGGGAAGAGGTCAGGGGAGGAAGATCCCAGATGCACACACTGCCATCAGTGTGTGCATATGGCAGCAGTGCCAGTTAGTAATTACCAGCCAGGGAGCCGCGGCACCCCGGTTGGTAATCACTTTAATGGTGACCCCATGTCCAATGGGTGACCATGCTTAGTGCACTTTATATGTGTCTTGTTTCTTCAGTGCTGGTTGTCTCTACTGTATATCTCTTTACCTAGTGTGACCATACTTTGTGTACTCCATATGCGGCTCATTGCTGATCTTGTATCAGTATATTATAGCTTTCTATCCTTCATACTGACTTATTTATAATATGAGGCATTATTGGAAACATTCTGTACATGGGTCTGTATATTTAACATCTGTTCAGAGCCATTGTAAGTGATGTATATCTGCAATATGAGTTATTTGTGTTCTAATATTGGAAATACTTTTGCTACATGTGTATATAATAAGTACGTGGGTTCATACATTTACCCTGTTTCCCCGAAAATAAGACAGTGTCTTATATCATTTTTTTGGTCCCAAAGATGCGCTAGGTCTTATTTTCAGGGGAGGTCTTATTTTTCCATAAAGAAGAAGTCACGTTTATTGTTGAACCAAAAAAAAAGAACATTTATTATATACTGTACAGTAGTTGTCATCACAAACCAGCATAACCAAACAAACTGTGACAAACCCCTAAAGTACCACACTGGTTGCCTGACTCACACACAGGGACACACAAAATAAGGGCTGTAAAGTACCTGGCTCCCACACACTGTCTGGAGACTGTAACAATCACCTACAGCAGTTCCTGGACCACTTGTACAGCAGGGACGGTACTGCAGCTTCCAGCCACCAGGGGGAGCTCATCACAGCAGACTCGCACAGCATGGACAGAGCTAGGTCTTACTTTCGGGGAGACCTTATATTTAGCACTTCAGCAAAAACTCTACTAGGTCTACTATATTCAGGGGATGTCTTATTTTCAGGGAAACATGATAATATATGTTTTTTGGGGGATATGGTGTATGTGGAGGGTCACTCTTTTTATTATAGGAGTGTTTCCTTTCCCTTCATGATACAATTTTATGCTTTTTAAATGTTTTTATTGGTCCGTGATTGTCTATCTGTGCTGCTAGAAAACTTTGTAACTATATTTGGTATTTTTAATTTTTTTCCCTATATGTGCGCCTCGTTTTTCTTATAAATATATACTTTTTGTCTGCACATCCACATATTATACATTGATCTAGCGCTTCTCACAGTATTGTAAATATAAGGTTCTTCATTACATTTTTATCAAATTGTATAAGGCTGCCTGTGCACGGGCGTTTTTGCATTGCGTTCCCTGCGGCGATAACCCGGCCGCGGAGAACGCAGTGCACGCTTTCCATAGGTTGCTATGGAAAGCGCCGCCCCCCCGTCCACGAGCGGGAAAACATAGCGATTGTCTGCTCGCGGGCGGCAAATCGCAGCATGCTGAGATTTGCGGCGATTCTCTGCAGTGAGCCTATCTGTCAGATAGTCTGACTGCGGAGATCCGTCTGCTGGGTCCTGCTCCCGGGCGGCGGAGATCCGCCGAGGGATATCGCTATGCCCGCGGACAGGCAGCCTAAAGGTGCTTTTACATGGCACAACCTGTCAGGTGCAGGTGCAAGACAGGTTGTCCCAGCGATGATTGTTCCTGGGCTTTTATGCAGAATCATCGGTAGTGAATGCAGAAGTCGCTGCCGGGGATCGTTCCGGCCTGCTCACCTCCATTCACAATGAACAGACAGTCAGTCATAGTTTCACAACTGCCTGTTTACACGCACCGATCATCATTCAGTTTTTATGTATGCAGAAACTGAACAATGAACTAATTTATCATTTAGCATGCCGCCATGCATGTATTTAGACTGAACCATAATTGTTCAGATTCTCACTAATCGCGGGAATCTGAATGATTTCTCGCCTCGTGTAAAAGGGCTCTAAGCCAACTAGCCACTGCATAGTGACTTCTTTTTAGTGGTTCCCTACGCTAGGGAGGGCAGAACCGCATGGTGACCTCCACCACCACAATACAGCATCCACAGGGGGAATGACCACATTGCCCAACAACACAGCTGCTGTCAGGTAGAGGCACCATAAGTCTGGGCAACACCAACCTACAGACACCACAACACAGCATCAGCAGCCACCATCCATGGGATTACATAGACCAGGTAAGCTTTTTAAAGGGGAAACACTCATGAATTGCCACGTTATATACTGATTACCATGTGGCGTCAGATTGAGGCTTAGTCTTGGTTTTAATGTTCAGTACCAACATATTCTTCAGGCAAGGTAAAGAAAAATGTTCAGTGAGTATCTGTATGGAAACCTTCCACAATGATTACATGAAATTGGGCTGAAATATTTAATACCTTAGTGCCCCAGGATGTATATTTATGTCCCAGGCTCAGGGTTAATATGGCGCAGACTCAGAAGCCAAGCATACTCCATGCATGGCCGATATCAGAAATCACGCAGACCGTGTCTGTTAACCCTTTAAATGTCACTGTCAATTCTGACTCTGGCATTTAAGTGCACTAATATGGCATCCAGGGGTCCCAAACAACCCCTTGTGATGAGCTTGTGAAGTGCCATTTGGGTTGTCATGGTAGCCCAGGACCTTCTGAAACCCCCCATGGTCTGCCAAATAGTTCTGCCTACTAAGATGCATCTGTGGTCTGCCTTAATAGAATGCCTGCAGAAATACCAAATAAATAGTATAAGAAATCAAATGATCGCAAGTTCAAATTCCTTATAGAGACTAAAACTAAGTGAAAAAAAGGTTTTTTATTATTGTTAAAAATAAAGTATATTAAATGTGTTTTTTTTTTAAAAAAAACCTTTTTCCTGTATTCAAATGTAAACAAGATAGAAAATAAAAAAAATCTCAAAACATATTTTGCTATCACTGCATCCATAAAAGTCTGATCAAAATAATGCATTATGTGTTCTGCACGATGAACATCATAAAAAAAAAAAACATGTCACAATTGCACAGTTTTGGTCACCTCTAGAGATGAGCGAGCGTACTCAGAAAAGCACTACTCGCTCGAGTAATTTGCTTTATCCGAGTATCGCTGTGCTCGTCCCTGAAGATTCGGTTGCCGGCAAGGAGCGGGGAGCTGCAGGGGAGAGCGGGGAGGAACGGAGGTAAGATCTTTCTCTCCCTCTCTCCCGCCCGCTCTCCCCTGCTCCCCTCTGCGACTCACCTGTCAGCCGCAGCGGCACCCGAATCTTCAGGGACGAGCACAGCGATACTCGGATAAAGCAAATTACTCGAGCGAGTAGTGCTTTTCCGAGTATGCTCGCTCATCTCTAGTCACCTCCTTACAAAGAAAAATGTAATAAAAAGTGATCAAAAAGTCATATGTTCTCTAGTATGGTCAGAAGAAAGATGAACAAAAATGTTTACTTTTTAAAGTAGCACAGCAGAAAAAAAAGACTAAATAAATTTTGTATTATTGTAATCGTACTGAAACACAAAATTAAGTTACCATGCCATTTTTGCTGCAGTGTGTACACACGACCACCCGCCCCCACTCTCCCCCCTTCTCCCTCTCCCCATGGAGAAATTATTATTTTTCCATCTCACTCCAATTAAAAAAATTTTAAAAATTTCAGCACCTAAATAGTACCATTGAAATATACAACATGCCCCATGAAAAACAAACCCTCAAACAGCTGTGTCGACAGAAAAATAAACGTTATGATTTTTTGAAAGTGGGGAGGAAAGGCTAAAAATGATTTTAAAAACAGAGCTGCATCCTTAAGGTGTAAAAAAACAAAATTGTTATGAAATACAGCAGATATTTGAACTTCCTACATGTTTTAGAATGTACTGTATGCAACAAGATCTCCACAGTATGGTACTACCGCACTCTACCACAAGATGTCAGTGTTGCATACAATCTTGGAAGTGATACTGTAGTAGTAGAGAAGGTGTTCAGAGGCTTCTGTGCCCATATATGGTCCGCTCAGAAGCTTTGTCCAGGCGTGGCCTATCAGAGCTGCCGCAAAAGGACAAAAACACAGAAATACAATTAGCAACAACTGGGTTATGGCTCTAGAAATGTTCTGTCCAGTCAGCGTATACACGGCATTCTATTATTGGTATTATATGATGATAGCTACGTCTATGCTTTCTAAGAATCAGCACAGATGTTTCCTGGAGATCTTATCAGCTACTCCCTCAAGACCACCCACTCTACAAGGATACAAACAAGGCAGTATGGGAAAGTGGTGGATATATAAATGAGTCCACCGTCAAGTATCAGCGCTAAAGTTAGACCACAAAGTATCAGAAAACTATTTCTAAGCAAGGAGATACATTATTAATGTCCTTCTCATAATCCTGTATCAAACTTAAAAGAAAAACAAAGAGCAATATGTGTACTTCATAGTACCTTTTGCACTTTAGGCCAGCTTCACATGGGCGTATTTGCGTGTAAAGAATAGAACTCATTGATTTCGATGGGTTTAATCACATTTTCGGTACACATATCGGTCGTGTAAAAAGCTGAGGGGGAGGGAACTGCTTAGATGGAAGTGTATATCGGCTGGCCGTGAAAACGCCGTCCGATATATGATCATGCAAATAAGCCCTCAGGCCTCATGTCCACAGGCGGGTCGGATTCCATGGGTGGGAGTCCACCACAGAATCCAACCCTGCCCGCGGCAAGAGGACATTACTTACCAGTATGGATCCTCTGCTTGGCATGCGGCTCTTCCGTCTTCTTCTCTGGTTGGGGCAGGCGTGCTGGCATGTGGGCAGGCCCACTGGCCGACGCATTGCCGCACATGCGCACTGGAGATTTTTTGCCCCTTTTGCTTTCCCGCGGGATCCGCAGGAACGCCTGTAGCGACAGCCGTGGCTGTGCCGTGGATCAGACAGCTTCCATTAACTTCAGTGGAAGCCGTCCTTACAGGATCCACAGAAAAATGGAGCATGCCGCGATTTGTTTTCTGGACAAAAACGTCCGCAAAACAAATCTGCATGTTAATTATTTTGCGGGTGCCCATTTTTCCCTATGGGCGGCTTGATTTGCAGATCTTCTGTGCGGGTGTCCGGTGCGGGATCCTCAAATCAAACCCGCCCGTGGACGTGAGGCCTGACTCCCTCATGCAAATCCACAGAAAAATATACCCTAGACTTGTGTCCGCATGTGGCGTTTATGCAGCATTTCTGCTACATTCCGGCCTAGTATAGAAAAAAGCCTGCTATAATAGTTGATGCCAAATACTGCAGCTAGTCTGCTTAGGGTTAGTTCACAAATAGTTGTTTGCGAAAGTTGGACACAGCTTATGACAAATATGCACACTTTGCAGGCCAGTCCTCCATCCATATCATGCAGCCTTTCTCTGTCTGACTCTGGAGACAAAACTGTCCTCATAGGGAACTTTGTCTCTGGCATTTTGGTACTTTGTTGTAACATGATGAATAAGATAAATCTCCATAAATACACTGAACCCCGTAGATGAAAGTGTTGTAAACAGTCTCCTTGTATGATTATAGCTGTTATGGCGGAGGGTGCAGGTACAGCCTCCAGATACTTGGAAAAAGAATCAACAGCAAGGAAAAAGGCCGGCCTAGAACTGGATCTGCCAAGTCCACATGTAATGTAGACCATTGAGTTCCTCGTCACGTTCTGACAGTGACCCAGCTTGTGTGGGAAAATGACCCGTGATTTCACATATGACATTTCTTTACCCATAGTTGTACCCATCAGTTCTAGCAAGAGCCTTAACAATTCCAGAATGTTCTTCGTATAGGGCTTTAAGCACTAAGTGGGAATTATCACTTTTTTTAATTGAGAGGAGACAAAAAGGTTTGACTATTTTTTAAATTTTGAATGTGGCCACCCTCTCCAAACCCATTTCAACACTGTAGCCAAGACTAGATCCATGGCAGCTATGTGACCTATATCAGTAGCTTGTAATGAAGGACTGGATTGTGATTCCAGCATAACAACTTCAAACATAGTAGCTATCATGAGTAAGTAAGATAAACTATCCGCGCTCCAAGGGAAATACAGGGCTTCAAAATAGGGAACCAATGTCCTTCTTTATTAATTATCTTGAGCAACGCGTTTCGGTAGGAAAAACTACCTTTTTCAAGCTCTATACAAAAGTTTCATCATCAACACAAAAGGGGTCTTTACTGTAAGAGCAGTGAGACTGTGGACATGCCTGAGGACGTGGTGATGGCAAAATCCGTAGAGGAGTTTAAGAGGGGACTAGATGCTTTTCTAGTGCTATGATATTACAGGATATAGACATTAAAGGGGTCGTCCCGCGCCGAAACGGGTTTTTTTTTTTTTCAATAGCCCCCCGTTCGGCGCGAGACAAACCCGATGTAGGGGTTAAAAAAGAAAACCGGATAGTGCTTACCTGAATCCCCGCGCTCCGGTGACTTCTTACTTACCTGGTGAAGATGGCCGCCGGGATCTTCACCCTCGGTGGACCGCAGGGCTTCTGTGCGGTCCATTGCCGATTCCAGCCTCCTGATTGGCTGGAATCGGTACACGTGACGGGGCGGAGCTACGAGGAGCCGCTCTCCGGCACGAGCAGCCCCATTCAGAAAAGAAGAAGACCGGACTGCGCAAGCGCGTCTAATCCGGCGATTAGACGCTGAAAATTAGACGGCACCATGGAGACGAGGACGCTAGCAACGGAACAGGTAAGTGAATAACTTCTGTATGGCTCATAATTAATGCACAATGTACATTACAAAGTGCATTAATATGGCCATACAGAAGTGTATACCCCCACTTGCTTTCGCGGGACAACCCCTTTAAATAACCAGTGGGGTTGTTGATCTGGGATTTGGAGTCAGGTAAGAAGTTTCAAAACATTGATTCAGGGATTATTCTGACTCCCATTATGGAGTCGGGAGGAATTTTTTTCCCCCCAAGTAGGCTAATTGTCTTTTGCCTCATTGTTTTTTTTTAAAACAGGCTGAACTAGATGGACATTGTCTCCCTTCAGCCTAACATATCATGTTACTATGTTACCCTCTGAGAGTTGTGGAGAGAATGATACACGTGAGACAGTGGGACAACATTCTTGTTAACGTTACTGACAGAACTCAAAAGAAATACATTGTGAAGAACTGGAAGAGTCCAAGACCTAGTTTAGCTCTCCTGGGGACAGTCTCTCAATGCCAATGATACTCAGGAATGGTCAGTTAGTGCAAGGTTCAATGCAATCGAACTGCATTCTTCTCCAGGTGGAGGGGCACTTAGTTTTTTTTATACAGGTTTTACTTGCATTTATCTCGGTCAAACGTTTGGCCAGGTCAATGGCCTATGTTCATCCCCACAACCTCAAATTCACAGCCTACAGCCCTGATCACAGACTCAACAATATTTGTGCTCTCATCTCTTTACCTCTCTTGCACCAGCCATTCCGATGGAAAGATGCTCTCGACAAGGGTATACAACTGCAATGGTTCTGGCAATCAGTTAACCCTTCTGGATAAATTTGTTACTCTCGTCCTGTCGAATGCAATCTCCTGTCAACGTAAGATTCACAACCAGACATCTTATGGGGAAACTAGCTCTCAACTTAGACTAGCCACAAACACGTCATTAGTGTGAAATGCTCATGCACTTGTGCTATCAAGTAGTCTATGCCCGCTACTATTGGGTTGCCCATCAATCATGTTGTCTAGCGCCATTTCTTCCCAGGAGCCATATTGGTAAGGGCACAGTCTGACTAAACCCCTGAGAGCCACAGCAACACCGCATTATTACAGAACAGAACCCATCACATAGCAAATTTGATGGGAGGAATAAGGAACAGCCATTTTTCCTCTTAACTCATCCTACAAAAGCATTGAAAAAAAAGTATGGCAAACATGGCAACACAGACTAGTCACTAGACTCTTTTAATTGATGGGTTTAACCTCTACTTCTTGCAGATTGCTTTGTCTGGCCCATACTGCGCATCATAGCCATTTATCATAGAGCATAAATGGTGAAATAGTTAGTGGTAAGCCCAATATTTTTGAATAGATCCAAAAGAGGCTTGTGGTCTGCTATAATGCTGGAACTTCTGTGTAAGTACTTATAAAATGTCTTTACTCCTTCCACAATGGCTAGAGCCCCATGTCATTTGCATAGTTTCTTTCTATAGTATGCAGTCCTGTGCAAACGTTTTAAACAAGTGTAGAAAAATGCTGCAAAGTAAAAATGCTTTCAAAAAGAGAACTGTTAACCCTTTCCAATCCGATTTGTATTCTTGTTTTCCTAAGGAGCTTACTCTTTTTCTGACGTTATACAACGGCCCTATCTGCTGGCTAAAGCCAGTACTGCATGAGGTGAAACGTTGGATAGGCTCCGACAGCAGAGAGGCTGGCAATATACAGTAAAAGAACCCCGATGGACATCTTCCAACATCAGAGCTGTACAGCCTTAAATCATAATGACTTCAGACGTCAGACAGTGGATTGAAAACGGTTAATAGTTTATTGTTGTCAATTAACAAAATACAAAGTGAATGAACAAAAGAGAAATCTACATTTAATCAATATTTGGTATGACCACCCTTTGTCTTCAAAATAGCATCAATTCTTCTAGCTACACTTGCACAAAGTCAGGGAATTTGTAGGATTATAGTCAGGTGTTTAATTAACCAATTATACCAGAAAGGTGATAATGATCATCATTTTCATATGTAGGTTTACATACAGTCATTAACTGAAATAGAACAGATGTGTAAAAGGCTTAAAACTGGGTGAGGAACAACCAAACTCTGCTACACAGGTGAGGTTGTGGAAGACAGTTTCATGTCACAGACATGGCAAGACTGAGCATGGCAACAAGACATAAGGCAGTTATACTGGATCAGTAAGGTCTCTGCAAGACAAAGATTTCAAAGCAGACTGGGGTTTCAAGATGTGCTGTTCAAACTCTTTTGTAGATGCACAAAAAAAACCTGCCAACATTGTTACTTCCCTTACTTAGAAATCTGAAGAAACCTGTGGGACCGAGTTACAGATATCTACTTTTTGGAGATGTCTGACCAGAAGTGTCAGGGTTTGAACCTGGGAACTCCCATGCTCCAGGCGACGTCTTTCCCTAGTGAGCTACCCTGTTTCCCTGAAAATAAGACATCCCCTGAAAATAAGACATAGCATAATTTTCCAGAATTTTTGAGGATGCAAAATGATTTTTCAGGCTTTTTGAGGATGCTTGAAATATAAGCCCTACTCCAAAATTAAGCCCTGCTAACAGTTAATTAAAGAAGTCAATTTAAATAGTGTCCAGGCAGCTATACATGTAAAAAAGTTAAACCTTTTTGAACAAAAATTAATATAAGACACTGTCTTATTTTTGGGGAAACACGGTATTCAGCTGGCTGGACAGCTACCCTGCCCAACCTTGCCCAGTTTCTTGCTCCTGCAACCCAGCTCCTGATTAGCTCCACCACGCACTATATAAACCTGGCCCCTCCCTCAATGCGTGATTATTGTGCTCCCAGCCAGTAGTCAAGCTTTCTCACCTAACACTCCTCTATACTGCTATCTGGCATATCTACCTGTGTGTTAACCTCTGGCTTCTCTGACTACACTACCCACCTGCTCCTCTGTACCACGCACTAATACCTACCCGTGTATCGATCTCTGGCTTCCATGACTACACTACCGGCCTGCTCCTATGTACTGTGAACTGATACCTACCCGTGTACTGACCTCTGGCTTTCCCTGACCACGCTACTGATCTGCACCAGTTACAATAAGAGACTCCAACCCTGAACCGGGTCGTAACAAGAAGTTACTCTTTATGGAAGAATTGTGGGCCATACTTTTGACATAGAAACTGGGGAGCAGAAAAATGGCAGCAGGTGGCCCCGACTCATGAATCAAAACTTGAAATATTTGGTTATAACAGAAGGCAGTTGGGGCTGCATTTCAGCTGATGAAATTGGGTATTTGGTCAAGATTAATGGTGTCATCAATGCTGAGAAATCCAAGCAGATACCTATCCATCATGCAATGCTATCAGGGAGGTATCTGATTGGTTCCAAATTGATTCTGTAGCAGAATATACAGCCAATGTCATCAACAACTATCTCCAGTGTAAAGAGGAACAAGGAGTCCTGGAAGTGATGATATGGCCCCTACAGATCCCTGATCTCAACATCATCCTGTCTGTCTGTCTGGTATTTCATGAACAGACAGAAGGATTTGAGCAAGCCGACATCCACAGAATAGCTGTGGTTAGTTCTCCAAGATGTTGGTAACAACAGCCCTGCTGTATTACTTCAAAAACTGTATGCACACAGTTGTCTTCTATTCATACATTGCAACATTGTCCACACCTGCCTAAAACATTTGCACAGTACTGTAGTTCTTGAATAGTAAGCAGTTTGTGTGACACAAAATTGACCCCATTCCTTAAAGGGATGCATCACAGATGAGCACAAGTGGCATCTTTAGATCACAATGCATCAGAATGCTATTTGATGACAGCAATTTCTTGACATCATTGGAAGCCTTGTCATAAATGTATGTACACTTCCAAACTGCATTGTTGGTCACCGGTCTGTGAAAAGGTTTAGTAACAGTTAGTTTGTCTTTTAGAAAGGCATAATAAAAGTTCAAAAGACTTCCGTCCTCTTCCCTGACACTCATGGGGTCAACATTATTTCAATTGACATGTGCTCAACATGTGATGTGTATTATACCACTTGATTGGGTAGGGTTGCTTTTAAATTTTGGAGTGTTTTGCTTTTCTCTATGCCATGACTAAGAGTGGTAACGCTTGAAACGCGTAGGACTGTTGTGTGCTGTCACTACCTTTGTCATTTCTGTGGATTAACAATAAAGTTGAACTTTTAAGGAAGTGCTTTTTATCATATTTTCTGGATCACTATATATCTCCAAGGGTCTATTGGAGCTTCCCTGTGCACTCTTCCAAGCAACATTCAGGATGAGAGCTACATTTGGAAGATTGGATGGGCTGACCTTTTTTGTTTTTAGACTTCTTGTCCTGCTGAGGCTTTCTGAATCAGTGTTTCATACATTTTGAACTTAAGCCAGCCCAGTTTCCGAAAGATCACAGCAAGATCGCAGTGATCATTTCCTTGCTGTCTGGTGATGCTCGGGTTTGGGTGATACCATTTTGGGAACGCAATAGTTCCACGACCTGGACCCTCTAGACCTTCCTGACTACATTCCGGACTGTTTTTGAGGAACCCGGTTGTGTGTCGTCTACCAGCTCTACACATCTTCATCTCATCTCCGCCAGGAATCTCTGAACATTGGTCAGTATGCTATACACTTCTGCACCCTGCCCGTATAATTAGAATGCAACACCCAGCCATTCCAAACTGCATTCTGTGAGGGGCTCAACCGCAGAATTATGGATGAATTAGCAGTCAGAGAACTACCCACATCTCTGGAGGCCCCATCCTCCTAGTCTCCAGAATCAACATTTGTTTCAGGTTACGTCAATGCGAGGCATAGCATGGAAAGGCAAAGGTCCGGCTGGCTCCTAGTTTCTCCAGGCTTCAACTTCCTCCTGATTCTGACACTAAAGAATCCATGAAGGTGGAGAGGGCCACGCTTACTGCAGAAAAGCATTTGAGGAGACATGAAGCCTGAGCAACTCCGCCATTTGGGGTCAATGGGAGAGACTGTCCTGGGTGACACTCCTGTCCAAGGTTTCTACTTACTGTATTTTTAATGCATGGAGACTCCCAGTTTTCTACTGAGGCTTACCTGGACTCCGGTGCTGCCAGAAACTTCATCCACCAATTCTTAGTGGCCAAATACATGATACCTACGCAACCCTTGAAGAAGCCCTTATCCATTACTTCTGTTACTTTTGATGTGATTGGGTTTTCCACTAGACCTCTAGACTTACAGATTGAAGTCTTGTACAGACAGAAAAAAGTTTCTTGCCGAGTGTATAAACTCAGCGTTTTGGGGACTTCTTTGGCTGTGTCAACATTCTCCAGTCATCAACTGGCACACTGGGCAAATTTCGCATTGGAGTACTTATTGCAATACCCATTGTCTATGTACTGTAACTCCAATCCTAAGCTCACCAGTTCCCTCTGAGATTGCATATCTCCCTCCTCAATACACTTATGTATGCAGATTTTTAGTAAAAAGGAGGCCGAGACACTGCCTCAACACCACCTTATGACTGCCCTATTGATCTATTTCCTGGGGTATCACCACCACCCAGAGACCAAGTATGCTTCTTATTCTTGCCAGAGACCCAGGCCATGTCTGTCGGACTACATTAAAGAAAATCTTGTCTTTTCCAGCAGGTGCGGGATTCTTTGTGAAAAAGAAAGATGGATGCCTTCGGCCATGCATTGATTACAGAGGCCTAAATGCTGTTACAATAAATATTAAATATCAACTATCATTAATATCTGAACTGTTTGATAGACCTTTGTGCATCTGCAGCTACATCGTTGACAATCAAAGTTTGGTAGGTCTGTTCTAGGTCCAATGCGGCAAAGACTTTCGTTTGGCTAAGGGCCATTTCACACGTTCGTTTGAAGGAGCCCTAAGACACTAAATGTTTAGCTTGACAGCAGGAACAAGTATATGGATGTTCTTGTTCTGCTTTACAAATTGTGCATTCATGATTAGCACAAATCCTCGCTTCACTATTTCCTTTTATAACCTGAACAATAGGCATGGCCCAATTAGGGTACGTCACTGCAACTAAATCAACCTTGTTCTACTAAACAATCAATTTCTGTATTTATTTTCGCACAGACAGTAAATGGAACAGGGTGTGCTTTCATGTGAAATGACTAATTTTGGATCTTTTACCTTAAGATCTGATACATTCTTCAAGCACAACATAAAAGTTATTCTGGTTTCACGTGTTGTCTTCCCGTTAATTGAATACGTAGACGTTCAGAACAATTGACTTCTCTTATGATTGCACAATGACAGCAATAAGGCACAACTTGCCTCAGTTTTTTCCATGGTATACGAGGGGCTGCTGATAAGTCTTTGGCTTTACCCAGAAAGAAACGAGATAGGAAGATGAAACTTTACATTTATTCCACATACTCTCCACTGATGTCAACACACTTCTTACATTGGTATTCCAAGTTCTGTAAGCCTAGCAAAAAGGATTTCGGTTGTGCCTCAAACCAGTCATCCATAGCAGCCATGGCATCAGAAATGGTGTGAAATTTGCTACCCTTGAGGTGTTTCTTCAGGTTGGGAAACAGTTGATAGTCGGGGGGAGCTAGATCTGGTGAATAAGGTGGGTGGTCAACCAGCTGGAAGCCTAGCTCCATCAGTTTTGCCATGCTCACTTGTGCAGTGTGAGCGGAGGCGTTGTCTTGCAGGAACAAGATTCCTTTGGACAGTTTGCCGCACCTTTTGGCCTTCAGAGCTGCCTTCAATTGGCCCAAGCGTTCAATGTAATACCTTGCATTGATGGTGGAACCATTTTGAAGGTAGTCCACTAGCAGCACGCCCTCTTTATAACAGAACACAGAAGCCATCACCTTAGTGGCTGATTTTTGCACCCTGAACTTCTTTGGGCGAGGAGAACCACTGTGCCTCCACTCTTTTGACTGCTCCTTGGTTTCATGGTCATACAAATAAATCCAGGTCTCATCCATAGGGACCAGTCGATCCAGGAAGTTCTTATCAGTCCGGAAACGCTAACAAATGGACAGGGAAGTTTTCACTCGCAAGCTTTTCTGATCTGTTGTCAAACATTTTGCAGATAGCTTCCTAATGTTCAAATGTGCATGGATAATGAATGACACAAACACGTTCATGAGAAATCCCCATGATGTCTGCTATTCCTTTAGCTGAAGTTCTCCGATTCTCCAGTATGAGGTTGTGCGCAGCATCGACGATCTCCGGAACAACAACCTCTCTCTGTCGTCCAGGACGTTCCTCATCATTAATGCTGAAGTGGCCCGTTTTAAATTTGGCAACCCAGTTCTTAACTGTAGAATATGAAGGGCATTGATCCCCCAATGTCTGCGACATATCACCATGAATATTCTTCGCAGACTTTCCTTGCAGAAACAAGAATTTTATCACGCTCTCATTTGCTGTGAATATCGCCTTAGACTCCGCCATTTTGTTTTTCCGCGTGCCGAGATCACTGTTGCCATAAGCTACAAACACAGAATTTTGAAAACATATATTAGACACATAAGGCTTTCATGTGATGTAACATTCGTTACCATAGAAACAAAGAAAGAACACAAAGCCAAAGACTTCTCAGCACCCCCTCGTACATTGGCAAAACCCCGTTAATTCAATTTCCTATTTATTAGAATTTGCAAGTCTAACTTCAGATGGTAGAATAGAAAGACTATTTATTGGCTATAATTAAAGATGAGCGAGCACGCTCGGTAAGGTCAGTTACTCAAGCTCACTCACTCATTTGTATGCTCGGGGGGGGGGGGGGGGGGGGGTGAGTGGCCAGCGGCGTGGGGTAGCAGGGAGGAGAGAGAGACCTCTCTCACTTCCCCCCCCCCCCCGCTCAGAGGAGAAGGCAGTTACTAGAGACGAGCAAGGCTCGCTCAAGTAACTGACCTTACCGAGCGTGCTCGCTCATCTCTTGCGATAATGCATGGTTTCCTTTCAAATCAAGGAATAGTAATTGCTTAGACTCCATAATCCACATCTACTTTGCATTTTACTCCAATTAATGCCCATTTAGACCCAACGATTCTCACTCAAAGCCGTCTTTTGAGCGATAACCGTTGCGTCTAAATGCATGGACATCGTACAGTTTTCGTGCATGATTCGTTCCTCACTTAATTCTAGTTTTCTAGAACTGAGTGATTAACTCTTATTAGTGGTGCAGGCTGTTATCACAATCGGCAGCGCTGATAAGATTCTTTTAGCTAGCGTCCCACTGGTAGTTTATAGCGGGATGCGAGCTGTAAGCACAGGAACAGTGCAGCTGTTTGCTTATGCAGAACAGCCATATTGTTCGCCGAGCAATAGCGGTGGTGTCCCGCTCCGCCTGCATAGCTCTTTAGTAGCTTCTTAGCTACTATAGACTATGCAAAGATGATTGCTCAAAACTGCCACTCAAACTGTCGTTTAAGCAACTTTTGAGTGATCATCTATCAGTGTAAACGGGGTCTTACTGCTACTTCAATAGTCTTCATTTCTCTATTTGTACGTTTATAAAATTCTGAAGCCTACATACATAAGGACATCAAATTCATCACTTGATACACATGCTGGATTGGGTGAGGAGTTCACCTTAGCGTGTTTGTGTTGGGTAAACCTTCTCTGTACGTGTCCATGATGTTTACATTGGTGACAGACTACATTTTTGAAATGTCACTGATGTCATGTGCGATTTCCGCCACCGCTATAGTAATTTCCGTTTTACAGGGTGATGTGTTGCTTTATGCAGACCTTAATAAGAGGCTGTAGCCTATATTCTGTATCTAATTTACATTTGTAGAATGGATATGACCAGAAGGTATCTGTCACATAAACTAGGAGGCTCCTCTGCAGCTGCCGCGAAGGGTAAATGGCTGTGCAGTGCCTCATCTCTGACACCGCACACAAGCCTGCCTTAGAGTAGTCACTCTGAACTCTTGTTAACGCCTTAAGGAATCCTCAATTACCGTAGAGGTCTTGTTTTTGCGGGACAAGTTGTATTTTTCAGTGGTACTATGCAATTTACCATATAATGTACTGTAGTCTAAGTGGAGTGAAATGGAGATAAAGCACAATTCTGACATCTTTGTGGAAGGTCTTGTTCCTACGGCGCACACACTGCAGCAAGAATGACACGATAACTCTATTCTGTGGGTCCGTACGATTGCTATAATACCACATTTAGGTTTTATTTTTTGCTGTACTACTTTTAAAGAATAGATGATCTTTGGAAAAAAATAAAATTAATATCTGCTGCCATCTTTTGACAGCCATTTCTTTTTCATTCATCTGTCGACATAGTTGTGTGAGGGCTGTTTTTGTGGGACATCCTGTAGTTTTCATTGGTACCATTATGGAGTACATATGGCTTTTTAGTATGTTTTTTATGGGGGGGGGGGGGGGTGGAGGGAGGGTTGGATTATAAATATAGGAAAGGGCTTTTAAAAAACCTTTACTTTTTTTTTTTTTTTTTAAATAATAAATAAGACTTTTTAAACGGATTATTACATTTTTTTGTCCCCATGGGGAACAAGAACTTGCGATGGTTTGATCGCTCCTGCAACATCATGTAATACCATAGAATTACAATATAGCGCAGTCTGACAGGCATGGCTTGATAGGCAATATGCAATGGCAGGCCCCGGGGCTTTCAGAAGGCCTACCCCAGCTGCCATGGCAACCAAACAGGACACAACAATCTCACCATAGAGCTCCAATTTCACTGTGTATGTATGTTCATTTTTGGTGTTTTTTGTGTATTTGCGCCTTTATTTAGGTGTGTAAAATACGTACGTCTGTATGCAATCCGTGGGTAAAAAATATGGATGCAATACAGACGGAAAATATGCTGGTGGAAATAGGTCCTTACAGCGTCAGATGGGGTAGGGGCAAGATGGCTTCTAACCCTGTAATGGTATCTTCAGAGGGCCAGGTCACCGGGGGGAGCGGAGTCAGACAACATCGCGTCAGGGTGGTTTCACACCGGCGATAAAATCCTGCGATGTGAGAGGGAGTGAAAACGCAGAATTGTGAAACCAATGGTTTCCTTCACATTTGCGAGGTTTTCTCTCCTGCACTGTTGCGAGGTAAACAAATCGCGGCATGTCCTTTCTTTCAGCGTTTCTTTATTGCCCATGTTCCCTGTGGAGCCTCCTTTTTATCACATCGGAAAGCACGAACTTGCGCTCTTTGTGCGATGCGATTTAACACTAGAATTTCCTATTGATTTTCGCGTTTAAAAAAAAAAAAAACGCAGCAAAATCACGAGAAAAATCGCAAGTGGCAGTGATGTTTTCGCGAGAAAAAGCAGCGCTGGTGCTCAAAAATCATGGGAAAAAAGCTGTGATTTTCTGTCGGCAATATCAGGATCGCCGGTGTGAAGTAGCCCTAAAGCTTGGTAGACCTCGGCCCGGATAACGCACTCGCCTGCGTGAAGGTTGCCTCACGGACAGACTTTGCTATGATTTCAGTCCGCAGCGACTCGGACAACCAATCAAAACGGTTTAATGATGTCCAATTACAAAAATTCGTCACTTGCAAAATCACATTGTGCGAAAGCCTTTACGGTCGGACAACCCCTTTAAGTCTCAGTATTTGTCCACCACGTGGTCGCGATTCGTTACGGTCCGATCCACGCGGCGCTACTGGAAGACTCTCTGAGGGTTTTCCAGCCACCAATCCAGATAGAAATGCAGCGGATTTTCTACTTCCCACGGATATGGCCATATAAGGGCATATTCAGTCCTCGTGCGCAAAACGCCCGCGAATAGGAAATCCATTCTTTTTGAATAGTTTTATGCCGCTTTCACACGGGCTACAAAATTGCGCGATATTGTAGCGATGCGACAGCACTACAAACCGCATGTACAGGAGGCCCGTGGTTTCCTTCACACTAGCGACGTTTTGTAGCGCCGATATCGCGGTCGCCCGTGTGTGAGGAGCCTTATTCACATGGAAAAAAGCTCACAGAAAGCTCCATTTTCAGGCGTTTCCTCAGAACGCCTCGCTCATTTTTTTTCAATGAGACCTAGGGCATCGCCCGTGGTGTGATGGGCATGTGAGGGCGAGGCTTTGCATTGACGTCAGTAGGGACCACTTGCCATCCTGTCACGCGGGAGGATCGCCATTTCACACTAGTGATTTGATGCGGTTTTTAATCAAAACGCTTCGTATCGCCATAAAAAGCGCCCGTTGCCTGATATCGCGCTCGCTCACGTGAGACTGGTCTGTCCGTCATCTTCCTACGTGCGAGTATAAAACGACGCTCAGTACACATGGCGGTCCTCTATACGTAGTTACTGAGGGCACACCATGGTGTGGGGTCACCTGCACCTCTCTGTACTGTAACCATGGCGACAGGCTGCCATTTATTCTTGACTTTGGCTTGTCCCTCAGAGCCGCCATCCCCCCCCCTCGGTCACTGCGGGCCTCTTGGCGGGACGGGTGGAGCGCGCCGCCATTTTGTCCTCTGGTCACTGCAGCCATTTGGCCGGTGCATACACTGACAAACGCGTGACTCCTTGGCGCCTTCTCATCACCATAACCGTCGGAAAGACGCCGGCTAGATAGCGGGAAGAGCTCCCCACACCCCCGGGGGCGCCGAGTCTACTTCACCCCAGGACTATACACGTAGCATAGAGGAAGCCAGCGCGGATAACTTATTGCGGGCGTACGAAGCCCAGAAGAAAAATGGCGGCGCAGTTATCTGGGTGTGCCGTGACGTCACCGCACAGTCACAGCTAGGGGGCGGGGCAGCAGACGGTCTGTGAGGGCGCAGCTGGTAAGAACAGCCCGCGCCCCTCCCCTCTACCCAGTGTGCATTGCGGCGCGGAGGAGGGCATTTTGTGGTGAGACTGTGAAGGCTGGGGGGAGCAGGAAGAAGAGAACACAAGATGGCGGCCTGAGGAGAGAGCGGAGGGCTGCGGCTGTGACGGAGGGAAGACCACAGAAACCCGGCGCACAAGGGTCCGGGCGCCTCGGCAGGAGCCACCTATTGGTTGGGAGACGGGGCAGCGAGAGTGAGGGGAGCAGGAACAGGCGGCTCCCCGGCGTCCAGGAACAAAGGAAGAGCCGAGACACCCAGCGCGGACTGCTGTACTAGCGGGGTCTCCATCACGTCCTCCCCGGATCATGGCGAGCAGCAGCGGCTCCAAAGCCGAGTTTATTGTCGGAGGGAAATACAAGCTGGTGCGGAAGATCGGCTCGGGCTCCTTCGGAGACATCTACCTGGCGATCAACATCACCAATGGCGAGGTAACGCGGCCTGTGCGCAGCGCCCTCTGGCGGCCGGGCCTGGGCGCTGCTGCTGGAGAGTCCTGACAGGCCTGGACGGGGCGGCCGTGTATGCTTCCCTCTGGCGGCCGGGCCTGGGCGCTGCGGCGCCTGCTGCTGGAGTCGTGTACGGGGCGGCCGCGTATGCTGCCCTCTGGCGGCAGTTACTAGTCGGCAGCTTTGACCTTCCTGCTGTCAGCCTCCGTGTCTGCGGCCTGTGGGGGATCTCAGGGTCTTGGCTGTGGGCAGCCCTTCTGTAGGGGCCACAGAGGGGCTCAGTGTGTTCACCCTGGAGAGCTGGGGCCCTTGTTCTCATTCGGTACCTGTTGGGGTGGCGGTGTAATGTGGCATCGTGGTGGTTGGCCCTTCTGGACGAGCCGATGTGTCTGAGTGCGGCCTGTGTACAGCCGGTTACACCGCTGCTCGCTCATGATTGGGTAGAAGCGGGTGAGATGGGCGACCGAGCGCGGTGTGACTGAGTGATGGGCTGTCTACAATGGCCCGCCGGTCACACGGGGCGGTTAGCTGTCACTCTGGCGGTGAATACTCTTCCCACCTGAGAGCTCCTGCGGCTGTAGCTGTGGTCAGGTGACCTCCCGGCCGTCCTGCTGGAGGGGGCTTACCTCCTAGATGGAGGACCCACATCTGATTTTCTAGTGTTTTTTTTTTTTTGTTTTTTGTGGTGAAAAAAACTAATTTGGCCAGTTTAGTGTATAAAGAGCGGGCACTGCCATGTCTGCTGAGGCAAAGGGGAATTCAAGATGGCTGCCTGTGTGGTAAAATGTCCCGCTGTCACCTGAGGGGTTATTCCGTTGTCTAGTGCCGGCCGGTGGGATCCACCGAGGACAGTGTAGGCTTCCTTCTAGTGGGACGAGGGGATCTGTGGATTATGGAAGCTGGGACAGTCATCTGGGGGGTGGGCCGTGGGTCCTGATGTCAGCAGCTATGGCCGCCGTGGTGACGTCACAGGACAGTGCGTTCAGTGACTAGTGGTGGGGCTGTACTGGGGGTCTGCCGGTGGTGGCACAGTCCCAGCCTACGGTTGACCTACTTGGTGTGCTGTCGGCTGCATGCAGCGCTCTGGGGTGGACATGGCGCTCGGTCTTAGTGATGGCAGCCTGTCTGATGGACTCGCAGGAGGTGGACCTCGCTGTAGACTTCAGTACACTGGTGGCGGTCCTCCCCCCTCGGGTCCGGCGGTCCGCACACATCTGATGCCGCCACACACCACCTACTGCAGCGCGTCTTGTTCCCCCTGGTGGTGATGCTTATAGCGACAAGCTGGTCCTGACGGCCGGGCTCACCACCGTATGGTCAGCCACTGCCTATCACTGTCTCGCACACGCCGTCATGGACTGGTTTTCGTTTCCTTCCTTTCCTCCTGTCTGTAAGCAGTGTTTTTGCATACCCCCCAACATATCCGCCGTGTAACTGTCTGCAGTGTTCTCATGCGCCCACAGGGGGCAGTAGGGCTCTAATATGATACGACATGATTTAGTCTTTCCCTTTAACGCAATGACTAGATACATGCTGAGTAGAAGCGCCACGGCTCGCTGCGTGGCCTGCGCTGGTGTGAGCCCGGGTCATGGGGTAAGCGGGGCCGACTATTGGTTTACACTGAGTGCTCAGATAACGGCGCTGCGTCCTCACGGACATGAGCGCACGTGTTCGGGGCTCTGCCTACCACGATGAGGGGGAAGATGGCGTCTGACAGACCGTCCGCATCGCCACATGTCGGCCATTATAACGCTGCCTTTACACAAGGTGGCATGTGAGCGATTTATGGGCGACCGTTGCCCCCGAGAGTGGTGATGGCTGGGGCGGCTGTCGGGCGGTCCTACCCTGTGCAACTGCTACTAGTCACAGCTTCCTGTTCACAAGAAGTAGTCTCCATCTGCTCGGTGGGGTAACCTGGCGTCACGGGCTGTTGTGGATGAGACCCGCTACTGTGAGAAATACATGTATGTTGTCAGCAAACACTGATGGTTTTTACATGTTCTATATGTGCCTGTGGGGTGGAGGGATGCCTTGCAGCAGCCTCATGGGCCACAGACACCGCAGGCAGGGGGGGGACTTACTAAGGGCTTACTCACACCAGTCTGAAACTCCTCCATTAGCAATGTTGGCCGGTGAATCCCTCATTAACGAGCGCAGGATTGGGCTTAGTTTCCCAGCCTAATATAGCTCTCGCATGTGTGGCTAGCCTAACGTGTATAGAAGAGTGCTCTAAGCCTGTCAGTGATTGTGCAGGGAGGGGGAGCAGGTGAGCTGTGCCCCGTTATGGATCGTGTTATCATTGTCGCTGTAAGGGTGCTTCTACATGGGACGACTGTTGGACACTTCATAGCCTGACCGCGCTCCCAGTGATTATCACACCTGTGCTTTCATGCAAGAGCGAGAATCACTCACTGAATGGAGGTGAAGCGCGCTGGGGATCTCTTCCAGGTACATTCACAGGTGCGTGAACAGGCCAGGAGCCAAAAACCAAGTCACTCGGGGACTGTTGGCCGGTGTAAAAGTCCCCTACTGCTGGCCATACAGATGACAAACCATCCCTGACACCTCACGTGTGCAGAAGGGAAAAAACCCGCAGCCAAAAGTCTGGCAACGGCTTATGTCCTGAGAAGAAAAGGATTGGCTGATTGAAATCCAACTGCCTGATCCTTATCTTGCCAACATCTGCCGTTGGGTGGCCCCGTACACCTAAGGGCCCGTTCATTCCTGCTTTTAGGGCTTAACAGCCCAATTCAGTCTCATGGTTCTGTTTTTGGAGCACACAATTTGCATGAAGACAGTTCTTCCGCCCCCAGCCCTTATTGCTCTCGTGTGTGTGTGTGAGATGGGTTCGGCTCTGTCGCTGTCTGACCACCCCGAGGCCGCTCTCACACCGGATGGCTTATTTGGCGTTTGGGGTGCATTATAAACCACCAACATGCTGGCGGAGACACCGCAGTTTGGGACATGGCGTCTAGTGAATGCATGCCTGAGGGTGGCTGAAGGGGGGTTTTCTTGCTGGTGTGTTATCAGGGTAGGTCATCAGTGATGGGTGGGGAGCCGACTCGCACACATCCCAGAACGGTACCGCTGATTCGCTCCCACTGAGATGAATGGAGGAGAGCCTGCGGTACCACATTGGGCCTCTGAAGCATGAGTGGAGCTGTGCTAGTTACAGCAGCTCCATTGAACGGCTTACTGGTGGAGCTGCTGGGAGTCGCGCGCCAGTCTTACATGGGTGACCTTCCCTGATGGGCCCTGCTCACACGGCAGTATGTGGGTTCTGCCTCCCATCGTGTTCAGTTGGCATTTTTGCAATTTTTAAATCCCTGTCATGGGTGAAAATAAAAATTTCCCAGGTGGCCACATTTAGACTTGTGCCACAGAATGGCAGATCTGTGGCGTTGCAAATCTGTGCCCCAGCATGGCTGGCAGTGGTGGTCAAATAAGTAGCCGTGCGCCCTCTTTACTATGGAAATACCGATGACTTGATCTAGGAAGCAGGCCTACTGGGACCGGGACTGCATTACAGGCTGGGCATCAGCCCATCTACACCCCAGTCCTAAGGACTTATGTCACAGCCCTGAATCCCTGCCAATGGTTACAGGGCAAACATTTTGGGGGGCTATTTGGGCATTGTGCCCATTCTGGCTTCTCTGCAAGGGAAACTAGAGCTGGAAATGAACACAAGGAATGGGGAGGTGATGATGGGTGTGAACATGAGGGGCACCCGGAATGTGGAGGTGATGATGGGCGTGAACATGAGGGGCACCCGGAATGTGGGGGGGATGATGGGCGTGAACATGAGGGGCACCCGGAATGTTGAGGTGATGATGGGCGTGAACATGAGGGGCACCCGGAATGTGGAGGTGGTGATGGGCGTGAACATGAGGGGCACCTGGAATGTGGAGGTGGTGGTGGGCGTGAACATGAGGGGCACCCGGAATGTGGAGGTGATGGTGGGTGTGAACATGAGGGGCACCCGGAATGTGGAGGTGATGATGGGCGTGAACATGAGGGGCACCTGGAATGTGGAGGTGGTGATGGGCGTGAACATGAGGGGCACCTGGAATGTGGAGGTGGTGATGGGCGTGAACATGAGGGGCACCCGGAATGTGGAGGTGATGATGGGCGTGAACATGAGGGGCACCCGGAATGTGGAGGTGATGATGGGCGTGAACATGAGGGGCACCCGTCGCCCTCTGTAAGCAGCATAGACCAAGCTGTGGTGCTTGTAGGTTAGTGACATGCAGTTGGTGGAGTGGGGGGCCAATACTAATGGCCCTCTCACGTGATGCTCATTGGACTGACATCCCTGCTCCTTCCCCCTTGTTCTGCCTGTTTATACAGGGAGGTCCCCGCTGGGAATTCTTCACTTCTCGTTCGCGGTTTCATATTCTGAGAGGTTAGCGAACCGCTGATTTATATGCCGGCTGAAACTGGGTGCCAAAGGGAGAAGTACATGATGGCTCGCGTTAAGGCGTCACTATTATCGCACGCACTCTCTTTAGAGAGCTCCTCGCGGGTGTTCCCATTACATCTATAGCAGTGCGCCGCCTTCTGGAGAGTTGGGCTGACGGAGGACATTGCAGGAGCCGACGATCGGGGGAGTATAAGACCCCACTCCCTGGTCACTTGCCCACCCATCAGCTGAACTAGAAGCACCACAGAGCTGCATGTAGACTGAGCAATTTTCCCTCCCCCCCCCCCCCCCCCCCCCCCCCCCTTTTCAGAAACTCATTCTAATAAGTCGGTCGTTCGGTTAACGACTTGGGCTGCCTGTCCACGGCCGTCACAGAATATCACTAGCGATTCTCCGCTCATGGATGGTGGGCTGCGCTTTCCATAGATACATTTATGGGAAGCGTTACCCGTGGCCGGATTATCGCCGTGGATAACAGTGACATATCGCCCGTGGATAACAGTGACATATCGCCCGTGGATAACAGTGACATATCGCCCGTGGACGGGAGGCCTAACTCTTCTCGGTCGTCAGTCTGTTTCAGCCGGCATAAGAACGATCGTCGGCTCGTGCCGTATAAACACTGATCGCTCAGCGCTTCATATGGGAAGGTTGGCTTAGTTTATGGCACTTCTAGTTGAGCGGTTCCCTCTGCCGCCATGTCATTCTCTGGGTTACTTACTGTTACTCCATCTGTAGCCATCGTGCTGTAGTAGTAACTGCGTGCCGTGGTAGATGCCTTTGTGCCCGGTCAGATGTAATGATGGGGGGTGTAGTCCCGGGGGTCTTCCACAGCCAGTTTGACCATTATTCTTCTCTTTTAGGAGGTCGCTGTAAAGTTGGAGTCCCAGAAAGCTCGCCATCCTCAGCTCTTGTATGAGAGCAAACTATATAAGATCCTGCAGGGTGGTGTAGGGATCCCACACATCAGGTAAGTGCTGGTGGTGATGGACGCCATGCTTGGTTTTCGCTAACCACCTACCATATATAGTTTGCTTTTCTTCTGGTCATCTAGAAGCAGTGTTGGCCTGCAGACAGTAGTGATGGGGTTACTAATGCTGTTAGCGCCATCCCTCAGGCCGGCCGGCGCACACAGCGGGCTGAGACACTTTATGGCAAATGGAGCAAGAAGCTTCCAAAGGCTGGAGCTTCACCGAGGGGTCCGCAGTGTATGATGGGCTTAAGTAAATGGGGGTCAGTGTATCAAGACGGTAATCCTCCAAGAATGGGTCATTGGGATCACTCTAAAATTATTGTACAAAAAGCGTCTTGCGGACGGATCCTCGGAGGATAATGGGCTGAATCTGTTCTATTTAGCGGCTCTTCTGCGACAGTAAAGGACCTATCTGCAGTCTCGCTATAGATAAAGTCCAATCAGTTATACATTTCATTGGCACAAACGCTATCGGGTTAGAGTTGGTGCAGACGTCTGGGTAAGGGAGCCGTGGCATGGCTGTTGCTTAATCTACATACAACCGTAATGGGAATGTTTTTTACATTGTGAGGCCCAAGGTGCCATGATGGCTCCAGACTGTGTGTGTACGGGAACCTGTCACGGTGATCGTGGGAGCTGAGCGGGCTGACATGGTGGTTTGGGTAACTCCCCGCTCCCTTCATGTTCAGGAGTCCAGCGGGCGGTCCTAGTAGTGACCTGATATGTAGTCCTAGGGAAGCACTGAATCTGTCCCCACAACACAATGTACTGGTCGGCTCCTCCTGCTCTGTGACCTGCAGCCTGCTGATTATCGGGATTAGTTCCCCTTTACTTTGTGTCAAATGAAATCTGATTACTGCGGTGTGTGGCTATAGACCTGCTCTACAGGTACTCTTATGTGCACCAGCAGTCACCCAAGAGTGATTGAGTGACTCATCCCATGTAAATATAGGACCCCCCCCCCCCAGGGCAAGTGAGTAAGAATCGCTTAGTTTTGAGCTCCTTTAAAAAGAAACAAGCAACTGCTTGCCTTTATAAACAGACAGTTATTCATCTAGCACAGGAGCAGTGATTATTGGACAGTCATCCAATGGAATCCCCCCCAGACCATCACACCAGCAGTGTGCCGCTATACAGCAAAGGCAGGATTTTGGGCCCTCACCCCGGGGTCTCCAGACACAACACAGCCGTCATCAGTGCCAAAACTGAACCTGGGAAAGTCACAAAAGACAAACTGGACTGCTACAGGGTTGTCATAAAATCTACTGCAAGCGGAGGCGACGGTGGGTGCCAAAGACTCGTCATGTAATGGGTGCTGTGAGAACAAATGTCCTTCAGCCAGGCGCCTGCAAATGGGTATAGCGCTAGTAACTCCTATCTCTGGATGGTGGAAAATAGAACTGCTGGAGCTGCTCTTGCTCAGACGATTCGCTCTACTGGTGGTCTTTTGGGGGTGTCCTGTGTGCCCTCACACATCCACTGGTGCCAACATCTCCTGACAGTCTGATCAGAACAGCCCAGGTGGGGGGGCAATTCTTCGATATGACCATCCAGCGTCTCGCATCCTGATAATGCACCTCTCGCACTCTAACTGGGCCAAATCTCCGATTGTGCCGTAGAGGCGTCTAGTGGTCAACAAGCGGAAAGAGAGGTCCCTACACACAGGTAGCCTCTGAGAGCCTTTTATGGGCCATGGGGGGCACTTCTGGGCCTCAGGTGGTAAGACCGTTCATCTAATCACTCCACAACTCTGTAGATCTGCCTGAGATGTAACCGCATGCCGAGTTATGCTTCAAACCTCAGCAACTCCTAGGGGCCTGACTTTTGTTCTTCTTTACAAGGTGTGTGTACTTGTGTAGATGAGCTTTGTGTTCATCATGTTGTTTTTTTGTAGTAGGACACACTTCAGGAGCCGGGTTGTTTGCTCATGTAGAATGTGACGCTGGGTCTTGTGTGTAGGCATTATTACATGCTGAGCTGTCAGTATTTCTGGGACTGCATATATCCATGCTCTAATTGGGTTTTATCACACTAAGGCCTGAGCCATTGATACCAGCCACTTGCACTATAATAAATGGCGCTGGTCACCTGCCCTTACCCCTTCACTTTTTGCTGCTTGTTACACTCCAGTCACTTCCTTGCTGAATTGTAAAGATCTTCTGCATACTGCTTAGGGAAAGGTCAAGTCGACTGTCAATTTATATATTTTTTTTTGGCCAAGGAAAATGCTTAACTTGACTTTAGTATCATAATTTTTTTTAATCCATTAAAGCACTACACGTCTCAGAATGCTCGTTTAGGTTGGCGAATGTATTCCTTATAAACTGCATGACTAACGTATCCCTTGATAGTTTTGCAGTATGGAGATAAATCTCTAATGGCACCTTGGGTCATCCTTTTTGCCAAACATAAGGATCTACTTTTTTCACGGCAAGCAGAATAAACGTTAGAAACAGTCGATAGACACTTCTAATATAATGCTCTACTGCAAAATTGCTAATTACCCCACCCCCACCCTTGCATCATCTATTCCCAGAGGGCCTGTCCTATTGCTGCTGGAAGTGATGTAAGAATACAGGCGGCCTGCAGTGATCCCGGGGGGCAGGAGTGCTTTCAGTTCACCACTGACCGGATCTTCTACATGTTGCTCAGGCACGGTGTAAGCTGCTGTTCCCCTTCTTTAATGATCCCCAAACCAATGGAGTTTTCTCTTCCTCTTCTAGGTGGTATGGGCAAGAAAAGGATTACAATGTTCTAGTCATGGATTTGCTGGGGCCAAGTCTGGAGGATCTCTTCAATTTTTGTTCCCGCAGGTTCACTATGAAAACTGTGCTCATGTTAGCAGACCAGGTAACTAGCTCCTCTCTACTGGTGGTTGGGGTGGGGGGCAGGGGAGGAGAATGTGCCTTGATATACACTGCTGCTCATTAATTCAATACGCCACCTAATTAACTCGTATGTATTATATAGAAACGAAGGTCACTCTAGCACAGGTGTGTAAAAACAGTTTTTAATCTCATTCGACAGCGTTTTCAATGCACGTTATCATTGCAACGGTGATGTGGTGCGTTAGAAACGCTGCGCTAAAGTGCTCCTATGAGAGGCCCTACGGGAAACAAACTGTCAAAAACCGCCTGTGTGGGAGTGGCCTACGAAGCTGCTGCAAGGGTATTTACATAGATTAATACATGTTGGAGTGCGGGGACTGTTCTGCTCAGACCACTCCACATGCTATTTTTAAATAAACATGTTCATCGTTTATCCTTTACAGAGAAATTAATGAATCTGGGGGTGTATGTAAATGAATGAGCAGCGGTGTACTGCGACATGTTGGGCTGCTTGTTGTAATGTTAAAACTACTTCCTGCCATGTGACGCATCTCCTAAAAATGTGTTTATGGAGGTCACATGACACGTCTGACAGTACTGAAATATTAGGGAGGAATTGGGGCTCCTGCGGAATATCGCAGCGGAGTCCATCACGGCGCTCTCCCCACACTCACCTCCCGGATCCTGCCTGATGCGCAGTACAGTAAATGATGTGGTGGGCGGGGTTGCATATTCACGCGATCCTTCCGCTGTGCTGATAACGGAAGTATAGCATGACGGCCTGCTTCCATTGACTACTATGGAAGCCGGCCGCTCGTATTCCCGCAGCAAATAGGATGTGCCGCTGTTTATTTCACACTGCGGCATTCCGCAGTGTGAACATTGAGCTATTAGGTTCAATAGAATCTAATGGCCGTGGATTGCAGCGGAAATCCATCCGTGGGCATTAGCCCTTACTTTCCTCTTAAAGATATTATTTTGTTTTTTGTTTTTTTTAATATACGGAAGTAATATTTGTCTTGCTATAGTAAATTAGCCTTTTTTAACCTGCAGCTTGTACCTATATTGAATTTTTTAGTATCCTCTACATTGCAAATGTTTCTTGCGTTCTGTTCTTAGATGATCAGTAGAATTGAATATGTACACACAAAGAATTTTATACACAGAGACATCAAACCCGACAACTTCCTAATGGGCATCGGACGCCATTGTAATAAGGTCAGTGTTGTGTTCTGAATAGTCGCTGTCTGCTGTTCTAGCTTTCAGTTGCTTCGTCTTGTCTCTCCATCAGACCTGCTGTGTATATAATCCTACATCACTATCACATCCTGTCTTAATCTGAATTTAAGCAAATTTGTTCTCACTTTTAATCAATATTCATTTTTACTAAACACCATTTTATCAGCTGAGTTGTGATTAAAAGCCGTTCTGCACATACACTCAGGGGACACATCACCATGGTTGGCCACATAGACACAACTATGATGAGGTGACTAGTTTGGTCAGCGCTTAGGGCTCAGCACATACCTTCTATTCTGCATTTTAGGACACTTTTGCTCTCACTGCTTTACATACAGACACACTGCATATCTCATTTTAATTGCAGCTCTCCCATTGGCTGCTGCAGATCATGAATTCCTTTATCTTTTATTTATTTTTTTATTTTTTGCATGATTTTTAAATCTATATATTTCATCTCTAGTATTTTCCTGAGCTAACATAACATGCTTCATTGAAGGTACCAATATGTTAAAAGCGGGCAGACAGGCAGCAATTGGCAAATCAATAAGCATGCTGTGCATAACATTCAACCGGGGACAGTTTACTAGAAATGAACACCAACTCTTCAGAAGCAGGATTGCCAATTGTTCTCTCTGTTATCTGGTTGTGGGTAATGTTTACCTTTGTTTGCCTGTATGAATGCCAACTCAAGGCCAGAACATGCTAAGTGAACTGGGTTCCAACAGAGGTGCTGTAGCGTCCCTAAACATATAACTCCTTTACATATTTTATTTTATATTCTACGAACATGGCGAAAATGGGCGACTATCCTGACTAAAATAAACGGCTCTATTTCAGAGGATACTTGATCAGTTTCAAGCATCATAGAATAATTTTCCCTTCCACAGCTTCAATCTGATTTTTTAATTAAAAAAAATATATATATATATTATTCCAGTGTCCTCCACACCATGTAGTTTTTTTATTTTGTACTGTGAGTTTGTAAATCAAACCAAATGGATGTGTAACATGGTCATCGCACACGTGCAGTACAAAGTAACATGCATGTACAGAGGCATTGTCTGTAGATTGTACAGGACTCTGGAACCTTTTATTTAGTCTTCATGCCATGATCCTGGCATAGAGGCAAATGAAGCTGGTTCTAGATGAGCTTTATTTGTGGTTCTTGTTTCCTCCTTGTGCATAGTCCCAAAATAAAGCTATACAATCTACTGGCCATTAACGCACTGGGTGTCATATGGCTAGGTTTATTTTTCAGGATGGTTGCCGTTCACTTTTGGGCTAACAGGTGTGATAGGATCTTTGCCCTGACTGGTTGCATCAGACAATAAACCTCCTTGTTGAATCAGTTTAAACAAAACGCACTTCTGATTTTCTAAACCATGCGTAAAGGTTTTCTGAGGACACCACTTTTTTTTCTCCAGTGTTTCTTACCAGGCTGTAAAAGTGGAAAAAATGAAGTCCTCCTCTCCTGTCACCTTCTGCTCCTTTTCTGGCAGGGCCTGGTTGCCCACTGGTCTTAGCTTCCAGCTGCAGCAAGCGCTGATGTCACCAGGAACATGACTGCTGCAGCCTATTGCTGCGCACTTTGGCGAGATTAGCTGCAGGGTCCACATGTCCCTGTGTCAGGACATGTCTCTCTGCTGAGACACCCCCCCCCACTACTCCCAAGAACAGAGGTCCTGTGTCCCCCTCTCCTCCTCACTGCCGGCTTACACACCCCTGTAGTGAGGAGGAGATGGAATTGAGTGGCAGTCACATGCGCGATTCCACCCCATTCACTTTCATTGTTTCCTTCAGGCCCATTTACATAGTGGCAGTGAGGGCATGGAACCCCCAACTATCCTTTTTTAAAGCAACTTATTAACCCCTTCTGATTGCCTGGCCTGCTGTCAGTGCCGCAGGGTCGGAGTAGGAAGCCTAATAGGTAGCTTTGTTCCTATTGAAATCAGTGGGAGCAAAGTGGCCTATTACTTTTCCAACTCTGACCCCAATGCAGAGTCTGACATGTAATAGGTGTCTTCACTACCATTGACTTCACTGGGAACGAAACCGCTTATTAGACTTCCTATGCCAATGGTTATGTCCAGCCCTGCTGCACTGACAGAGGGCCAAGCAATCAGCTGATCTCTGGGTATCCCGAGCCGTGGATTCCTGCCCATCAACCATTCATGACCTGTTCTGAGGATAGGTCATCAACAGCCTGAAAAACTCCTTAACCTACCATGTTTTTTATTTTTAAGGGCCCTTGTTCTGGTGCATCTCCCTTTTTGTGGTGCTGCATCAGAAGCCTGGCACGGGCCTCCTGCACCACGGGGAGTGCGTATTCAGCTGTCTAATGACAGCCTGGCACTTGCTCAAACGGAAGGCACCAGAGAAGCCAAGAATTACTTTAAGATGGCAGGTTTATTTCTCCTGCTTTCTGTTGTAAGGGTAATTTGCACGCACACATTTTTTTTTTTGGTGCTAAGCAAAGTGGATGAGGTAGGAAGTGGAAGTATGTCCTTCATCTGTTTTCCATTCCTTTTTAATCCGCTCCTCACTTGGGCTCAAACAAAAAAATAAAAATATTGACAATCTGCAGTCTTTAATTCACAGAAGCAATGTGTGAAAAGTTTCATGGGGGTTGGGAAAACCCTTTTTTAACTGGTGCCTTTGTATTTTAGGGGCACCCTATGTGTAGGTACTCAGTTTAATGCTGTTATGAGCAAGAATGACCTGAACTCTCCATACCAGGCGGACCTGCTCCTTGTAGAGGTGCCACTCTGGGGTTACTGGAGAAAAGTCCTCTCACTTTCGTAGTTGTCTAAAACTGTCCAGCCATTTAGAATCCTTGGTCTCCCCTTGTTTGTTTGGGGTGTTGGCCAGCAGAGCCCTCAGTATAACCGCTTTAGAGGATCAGAAGTGTGTGGCTATTAGCTGGTTTTGTATGGTAATACTTGTAGTTGGGCCTCTTGCCCATCACCAAGTGGCTCTCTACTGGTTCTCCTTAAACATGATGCCTAATGGGATTTGTTTTTGAGGGGAAAGACATTTTTTTCCCCTGTTGCCCAATAATGCCTATGTTCCTTTTTATTTTTAAACCCTTCCTCCCCTCTTCTGGCATTTCCTCTCCTTTCCTCCGGATATCATGTACCCCCCAAGCATGCGTCTCGTGTGCAGTTATCTCTAAGACTCCTAGACCAGATGGCAGACATCCAGCAAACGCTCAGTGCACGGTTTATGAGGGATGGGAGAGCATCTAGTCCGATGCTTCTTGCCGTAGAGGCAGGACGTCTGGTGACTTGTTGCCAGCATCACATTACCCCACAGGAAGGGTTTGGTCAATAACAGATATTGAGTAGTAACAAGGCCTGCATGCTTATCACTATAACTCAGGTGACAAAATGCCTTACCTCTTCCTTACTGAAGATTTCCTGCAGATCTGTAGCATTATATCAATGGGCGTTTGAGGAAGGGCATTTTGGGAAATGAAGAAGCTGTTTTGTGGCCTCCCGCACCCTAACAGAGGAGTTCCTGACTCCTGTGCTACGGAAGGGATCCACGAAATGGTTCATAGACTTGAGTAAATTGGCAGTTGCCAAGTGGACAGTGTCATAACCTTAAAATGGCCTTTTCTGAAATGCGGGGATAATTGGTAGAAATATAAATTTGGAAGGGGTATATGGGAAAAAATTATATATAAAAAAAGAAAAAAAGTTCTCCTTAGTTAGCTACTTGGTGGAAGGAGGATGGCATTTGACTCCCCTGTTACCGCCTCGGTGTTGCCTGTCTGCGCCGGCCATTGTTGCAATGTTAGCAATACTGTTTGATGCACTGCCACCCTCTATTGTCTGTTCAGTGTTTCGAATCTCCAGTGGGGAAGAGGAAAAGAAGCATGACTGTTAGTACTTCTCAGGACCCATCTTTCTCAGGATTAAACCAGGTCTGAAAACTGTCTCCTTCTCCACCTTCCACCCCAAATTCATGTGCTTTTTTTATCCTTGGTTTTCCCTTCTACTTATTTTAACCCAACAATTCAGGCCTTGCACAAGCACCTCTTATGTTGGCATTATTCAGACATACTTGGCAAACATGCAACATTACTAAGAATGTATATGCTTTATTGCTCGGTGTTTTTAGAGATTTTTTTTCTTTTTCTTTCCTTTTTTTTTCACTTTTCTTTTTTTTGTGCAACCTGCATAAGAGCATGCATGAAAGAAGACGAGTGTAAACCAGTGTAATCCCTCTTGGGATCTGGGCCACTGCATGCCTCGGACCTGTGTGCCAAAGCCATCCACTGGCACAGTTGCACGTTTATAATGTTTTACTAGTATGAAGACTTTGGGTTTAGCGGTCTTCCTGCCGTGTGGCTGTTTCCACAGCATTTCATGTGACTTTTTTTTTTGTTTGCATTGTACTTTATGTTGTTTTCTACGTCTTCGTTTGGTGATGGTGCAGGTTTGTCTACTTAGTGGCTACAACTGCTACCAAACAGTTGAAGTGGTTGTGCAGGCCTCTTCTCCTGCCTGGTATGTTGGACTAGGGTCTAGTTGGGATATTGCTGGGCATTGTATGGCTGCCTCTAACTGTACCAATCAGCGTGCAGTTGTGTGGCTTCACTGCGGGACAGTAAGCCTGGACTTGACCGTTCATCATCTGGCACGATGGGGTGTTGGGTTATGCCCCAGGATTTGGGGACGTCAGGGCTTTTTACAATTACATGGACGTGACTAGTTTTAATAGCTGTCCCAAGCCCATAGGATAACATCAGACTGTTGGTTTCCTAGTGATAAGACAGAAGCATTACAGTATGGAGACCCAGCCTGGAGTAGTACTTGGGGTAGAGCTTGCTATGGGGTATCCTCAGGCTGGACAGATGTCTTATGTATGTCACGGTTTGCATTATGTCAAGTGGTTCTCCCAACATGTGCCTTTGTTGTATAGAATATGGGAGCCCATGGGTGACGCTCTCCACTATGCCTGTGGTGTACTGACGTTGACCAGTGTCTTTTTGGCCACCTTTCTGTGAATGAACCCATACCGATGGCTTTGACTTGTAAGCCAGGAACTTCTCACATAGTCTGATTTATACTGTTTGCGTAAGACCTTTCATTTGTGCCTGGCTTTCCTTGCCGTAGCGTTACCGTTCGTCAGCCGGTGTCAGTAGCTGTCTGAGGTTAGGACATTGGCACTATGAGAACACCGGTGTACTTGGCACTGTGCATGTCTGCATGCCCTCAGTGTGACGCTGGCGGATGCCTGAAGCTGGCAGTTCGTGGCATGGAACATTGTGTCATTGAATGCAGTGCCGCACTACAAACATAAATTCACATTTTCTGGCTCATTCTAAATGTTCTTTCGTAATTCTTAAAGGAAACGTACCATCAGAAAATGACCTATTGGCTTAAACTGGACGGTTAGGTTGAAGCGGGCTTCTGGAACTAAACGACCGCTGATGCCTCATAAGAATAAGCCATCAATGGTTGGTTGGGATCTCCACCTGTCTGCTGAGAGGAGTGACAGCGGTGCTAAGTGAGCGCCGCTGTCTCTTTAGTTTGTACCAGGCACTGTGCTGTATCTTGTATAGCCGTTACGCCTGGTATTACAGTTCAGTCTCACTCACTTGAATAGCTGAGCTGATTTGGGGTGATGTAAATGAGCACGTCTGCAGGAATCCCCTGCAGATCAACTATTGGGGACCCAGAGAATAGGTAACCATTCGTCTAGTTCTGGAAAGCCCTTTTAATCATCGGTTTTGTGACCTAAATTCTCTAACTACACATGGTGATATGGAAAAGGATTCTAATATCTTGCCGCTTTCACACCGGCCACTAACAGCGGGTCCACGCTTGTTTTACCTTTCAGTCACAATTCTGTTCCGTTTTGCTGATCAGAGAAACGGAATTAAAACAAATGGATCCCCCCTTTTTTTTTTTTTTTTTTTTTGTTCCCTATTGATTTCAGCGTTTCAGTTTTATAAAAAAAACAAAGTTTCACTTGGTTTCCATCAGGGTTCGGGTGTTACATTTTTTTTTTTTTTTTTTCATTTTTGCAATCCAATTTTGGATTCATGGTTTCCTAGGGGGCTTTCTCTTTCTGCCATTAAACTGTGATATGTGACATGCTGGAGAGGCCCCCGACAACTGAGCGGCCAGTAATGTACAGTAAGAATACCCTGCTGGACGTCTTCCGACATTGGAGCTGTACAGCCTTCAATCAGAAGGTTCAGACGGTGGATTGGAAAGGGTTAACACTGCAGCTCATTTGTTCAGTTTACCAAACAAGATAAATGGAAGCAAAGTGGCGTGTTTTTTTTTTAACTCCTTAAGGGGATGGTCCCAATCCTCCTCCTTTCACAATGACCTGTACGGGTCACGGAGCATGCCCACAAGTCTCCTACAGAAGGTAACAGGTGTTGGTGTCACCAGCCGATGTATTTATGGCCCTTGAAGCTGCTGTATATTTGAATTGCATATGTAATGTACATATCGTCATGAGGAAGGGTGGTGAACAGAAATTAGTTTGAGGGTGTATTCAAATTGTGGGTGTTTGGCTCCTAGCTGGTTAATTCTCACATGCAGCTTTTTACTGTCAGACTGATAGGACGATTTTTTTAAACTCATACTATTTTTGTTTCTTCAAGAATCGCCCACTATTTTCTAGAGGAGCGTAAAAAAAAAGAGATGGTAAACTAATGCCTCGCACGTCACGCAGTTCAGATCTGCTTTTAACACGTGTTACTAAAGAGACCACAAACCAAAATCGCACTCATGTGAATGCAGCCTATCGCCAACCTGAGTTAAATGGGTGTCTTCTGATGATGCGTTCCTTTAAGGATTCAGATTTGCTTGAGAATAAAACGTGTTTTGTATCTGGTTACGTTTTAGTGTAGACGTAGAAACTGGATTTTGCTGGTGATGTAGATGTAACTCTGAAGGGTGCCTGACTAGGAGGCTTTAGGTCTCCTCTGATATCAGACAGGGGTTTCCATACAATGTAACTGGCTGCACAGTGATGGCTAAAGGACTTCTAGCTTACAGGACATGAAGTGGTTTATAAATGGACTCCTGTCTGACATTTAGCGGCAGTTTCTTGGCCTTGATCGTTACTTTTTACCTTTATTTTGTGGGGACCGTTAAAGGGGGTTTCGTCTTCCAGCGAGGGGCCAGAGCTAGTTTAGCACTGCCCACTTGTGCGGCAGGGCACGGTGTATTACCACTTAATTTGTCAATAAGCTAATATCACTTTTATGAGCAATCACAGCATGTTTTACCAAGTTTACTCTTGTGTGTCTCTGTATATTAATACTTTATCTTCTCCCCCACAAGTTATTCCTTATAGATTTTGGTTTGGCCAAAAAGTACAGAGACAACAGAACACGGCAGCACATACCATACAGAGAAGACAAAAACTTGACTGGCACAGCCCGCTACGCCAGTATCAATGCCCACTTAGGAATTGAGCAGAGGTAAGGATTTGTTTAATACCATGCATTTGCTTAAAATTTTCATAGGATTTAAAGGGGAAAATCACTATTAGGTTTGTTATTTCTAAGTCTCGCCTTCGATCACATATTTTTCTAGAATAGAGGGGGGGGGGGGGGGACCTTGCACGTTCTAATACCATTGGCATAAGTTGGTAACCACTTATACTGGCAGGATCTAACACAAGACTCTATGGAAACTGACTGGATTGTTAAGCTGTCTTCAAATGTTGTCACTTTTCAGTAACTGGAAGCTCTGCGCATTGCTAAAGGAGTTTCAACACTCCGTAGAGCCTCTTTAAATATGGAAATGTGGTCATCAGGGAACAGGCTGCACCAGTATAAACTTCTCACGAGGATACATTGCATATGTTGACTTTGCTTCCACTAACGTGTAATGTCATTTTTAGGCCACCTGCACACAGCAGAACCCGATCCTGACGGCAGCGGCGCCTGCGCGTACCTACCTGTCATTTCTGTTTTTCATCTGTACTGCTGATGGCCCCTGTGCAGTACAGTGTGTTTGGCTTTTTTTTTTTTTTCTGCGCCGTTGCTAAGCAATGATGCGGAATCCGTGAACTGTCCGCAATGTTAACTTGCAGACGGGCAGCTTGCATTGATTTCAGTGATAGCCATACATGCAAAATCTGCACAAAAATGAAGCATGCAGTGATTTTATTTCTTTTTTTTCCTTCCCTTGCGGAAACAACAATTGGTTTCCGCAAGTGTGAAGCAAAGCGTTTTTCCATAGCATGCTAAGGATGGTATTTGCTGCAGATCTGCGGTGTGGACGCCTGCCGTGGTTTCCACCGTAAAAGATCAGTTTGTGTGCAGGTGGCCTTAATGGCGTAGTCCCAAAATTGACTTGCCACCTATCCACAAGATGTATAATAAATCTTATTGTTGGGATTTAACCAGAGGGACTTCCAATTTTAATTTTAGAAACTAATTTTTTATTTTCACCCCTCTCCCTTTAGTCGTCGTGATGACATGGAGTCTCTAGGATACGTGCTAATGTATTTCAACAGAACCAGCCTTCCTTGGCAAGGATTGAAGGTAGGCCGTGTTCTGACCTTTCTTTGAAATCTATTTGCGTTCATCACAAATGTTTTGAGTGTAAAGGACCCTGTCCTCCATTCTGTAGTTCTGCTTTGTCTCTTATGTCGAGTATACCTGTATCCATAATGTGTAATATTGTATTGCACAACGTTTTTATATTGTGAACCACATGTTCCACAGGCAGCAACTAAGAAACAAAAATACGAAAAGATCAGTGAAAAGAAGATGTCTACTCCTGTTGAGGTTTTGTGTAAGGTGAGGAACTGTGCATTATAATGTCTACAGTGCAGAATGGGAACTGAAAAGTATTGGTAGAACTCCTACAATAACTGAAGACTGATAGCATGGTGTAAAGATGACAGTTAACCTGATATGTTTAGTACTCCAGCAAGGCTAAGCACAAAGGGGCCCTGTGTGACATTAGATACAGCAGAAGGACCAAACTCTCCTGTTTTGTCTAGTAGCGGTTACCTACAGTTAGTGTAACAAGCTATCAGCTGTAGGGCAAGACAAGGTCAGGATAGGTATTCAGCCTCAAAAGGTTAGAAACTTGCTTAACTTTGTACTACAATTAAGCTTTATTTGCATAAAACTGGACAGTCCCTAAAGGGCCATTTACACTTAATGATTGTCATGCAAAACTCGTTCAAACGAAGGAGAATGCCCGATCGTTACTTCTAAGCCATTGTTCACTATTCATTTACTTTTCACTTGTGGCTCAGTTCCAACCCGCATAAAAATCACTGCTGGTTCACTCACTTCTCGCTGCGTCTGAACACTCCCCACTCAGTGTTTCACGTAGAATGTGAGGCGCTGAGTAAGAAGTGAGCCATGATCTGCCAGTCTAAACGTTCTGCACGAGCGCAAACTACTATCGGTGACGTCACCCGCTCCTGCAGATCGTTTATCCAACAGCCATTCCCTTGTAAATGGGGCATTAAAGGGACTGCTGAGGATTTGAACAGACTGACTGCCATTTGTGCATCCTATGAAGAACTTGTCCTAGAACTTACCTAGGACAAGCTGAAGACCTACAAGGAAGGCGGTGGAGCGTAGCACAGCACTGTTTATCCAGACAGGAAGAACCAGTGTGGTGATGGGCTCTGCCCCATCCCTTCTCAGATCTTATCAGCTGTTTATGGCTCACACAGGAGGACCTGTGGGCTGCACATGCCTGACGGCAATAATAGTTTGTGCTTTTGTACACCGGAACCATCCTCCTTAGTAAATTGAGGCGGATTGTGCAATTCACAGGAAGCAGGCAGTCATTCATATGTGAACGACTTCCTGCTTATACAATGTCAATCCTTCACTAAGTTTTCTGCGTGCAGAAGCTGAACGACTACTGAAAATCAAACGCATTTTCGTCCGCAGTTCAGTCGGAGCATACATTTACACTGAGCGATTCATCGGCCTGTATAAACAGGCCCATAGTTACATTCTAAGACCGCTTCCTCACAGGCTGCAACGGTGGTGACTTTAAATTTTTTTTATTATTTTCTAGACAGCCCCTTTAATGCCCCTTCACACGAGCGTATGCACATTTGCGCACGCCTCAGCGCAACTTTTTTACATGCCTAACTAGGCTTTTCTTTGCGCACGTATTGGCATACTTTACTGTACTTCTTCCACTCGTGGGGTATGTTTATTCTCACACGGCAAACTGATGCAATGATTGAAATGGTTAATCCATTCCAAGTTGTAGTTTTGGGGGTTTTTTTTAAACTGATATGCGTAGCGTATTATGCATCTTTGTGTATTGCTCGCACCTATGCCCAAACGCCACTCCCCTATTTACTTTTATAGGGACTGTGCGCAGAAAAGAACATGCTGCTTTTTTGCGCAACTGACCTGTGAGCGCAAAATACGAAATATTGAAATTAATGGGTTCTGTGAATCTAGCCCTATTCAGATTTATTATCCTAACTTTATTTCCTGTCTATATTGAGCTGACCTTGTAAAGTCTGGCTATGGCTAGCAATTTAAATGCCCTGCTACGTATATGTACACTACAGCCGGTCTTAAGCAAGTTGAGCTAGCAGTAGCACTTGTGTACTAAATATATACACATCTTTACAGGGATTTCCTGCAGAATTTGCTATGTATCTCAATTACTGTCGTGGATTGCGTTTCGAGGAGGCACCAGACTACATGTATCTGCGGCAGCTCTTCAGAATCTTGTTCAGGTTTGTACATGGACTCTTTTGTATGAAGAATGTGTAGGATCATCTTTTTATTATGCATTTAATGTAAGTGATATTCAAGGAAGGTGTCTAAATGGATTATATAGCACTGTAAGGGCCCATGTCCACGGCCGTGACTGACTCCACCAGCGGAATATCGCAGCAGAGTCCGTCACTGCGCCCCTTCCCCAAAGACCCCTTTTACTCGCCTCCCGGTTCAGCTGTACGCATCCCGCCTGATGCGCATGCGCAATACAGAGCATGACACGGGTGGGGTCGCGTATTCAAATGATACTTACGCTGTACTGACAGTGGAAGTATAGCGTGACAGCCGGCTTCCGTTGACTACAATGGAAGCCAGCCGCGCGTATTCCCATGGCAAATAAAACATGCTGCAGTTTATTTCACGCAGCAGAATTCCGCAGCGTGAACTTAGTTTCTATTGAACCTAATAGCTCTAATAGCTGCAGTGAAACTCTTCGGAAATCTGGCTGTGGGCATTGGCCCTAAGGGTAAAATGGCTTTCCAGCAGTACTCCTGACTGATACCACATTGCCTCTTCCAAAATGATTTTTGGCCAAAGAAATTCAGTCCCTTTCTTGTGTTCACATTTAAATTTTATTTTAGTACGACTCTGTATTAGGTCTATAAACGCCTCCTTTAATTCCTCATGTTAGACGTTTAGAATTGGGGTATAGTCTTATACTGTCAATGTTGCATTTTTGTGCAGACCAATTTTTATGCAATTGTGCAATATTTGTTTCTAACGCCCTGTTCTGTGTTCCTATTCCAGAACTTTAAATCACCAATACGACTACACATTTGACTGGACAATGTTGAAGCAGAAGGCAGCTCAGCAAGCAGCCTCCTCCAGTGGGCAGGGCCAGCAAGCCCAAACCCCCACAGGCAAGCAAACTGACAAATCCAAGAGTAACATGAAAGGTTAGTAGCCAAGAACCAAGAGACGTTTCAGGGAAATCAAATTATCGTTAGGGAAAAAAATATAATTTTGATTTTCACAATTGAGTGTTAGATCGAGGAGGTAGTTTAAAACCAATTCGGCCTATGAAAGGAACAAAAATCCAAAAAGACGTCCTTGGAAAGTTTGACTACTAACTTTAAATTCAAAAATTTTCCTTTGTGTTACGCTATTATAGAAATCTCTTATCTTCTGGGATTTTGGGTTATCTTTACTGCATTTCTCTCATGCATTAACTCCCTTTTTCCAAATGTGGGGACCAGTTTTTTGGCCGTGTGACTATAGAGCCTTCTCTTAGTTCACATTCCTGGACCTAACACTTTAAGGATAATTGGGAGCTCGGATTTCTGCCTTGTTTCTGTAAACTATGGTATTTTCTTTCAGTCTTCCTACTGCAAAAAGGACTTCTAGCATGATTCATGTCCCCTTTTTGGTTTCTGGCTTATTAAAAATGGTGGTAGATACTCTTCTCCAAAATTGCTGGAAAACTGTGACTTAAGGCCCAAATGATGTAACATTTTAAGTGTAAAAAAAAAAAAAAAAAAGTTTAGCAGTTCCCTCAGGGTGTGTTAACACAGGTGAGTACAAAATCTGTCTGAGAAATTCTTACACTCAATTCTTTTTGCTTTAAAACTGTGTACACCCTCCCCCAAGCACGTGAATATCATAAGTTCTTGCGTTTAGTTTCAATGGTAAAAATCACATCACACTCACATGCCATGTGATTTTTTTTTTTTTTTTTTTCATAAGAAATAATGGGAGAGGGATTCCCTCTAAAGTAGCACATGCAGTGATTTAAACGTAACTTTTTTTTCATGTGCAAAGCTCCGTCCATATCGCTTTTTGGACTGAACCCGCGCATGAAAATCACCCATGTGAATGCACCCTCAGGCAACCAACGAACTTGCCTTTGTTACTCCATGCAGCTGTTTCAACTTTTTAGAACTAGAGCAGACGAGGCCCATTCATCTAGCCTGAGAAATGGCTTGTGTAGGTTTGAAAGGACAGTTGAGAGCCTACCAGAATATAGATCTGGTTGTCAATGGTAGGTCCTATTTCTATCACTTATAACCATTACAACAGGCAGTTATGTGTAGCTAACTAAAGCATTAAAGGCGTATTCCTAGACTGTCAACTTTTTCTATTGATGACTGACAGGCCATCAATAGAAGATCAGTGGAGAACCGCCGTTCGGATCCTCACCAGTCAGCTAATTCCCTGCTGCGGTCTTTGTGGTCAGCACAGGAAGCCAACAGCGCTGACCATAGCACAGCAGCCCGGGTTGGTGTTGCATTAAATTCAATGGAAGCTGCACAGTGATCCCAACCTTGGCTGCTGTGCTATGGTTGGTGCTGTCTGCTTCCTGCACTGACCATAGAGTGGCAGGGTGCCAAGCAACTGTTCCCCACTGATCATGTATCTGTCAATAATAGAAAATGTTACCTGTCCTGTAATACCCCTTTAATCTCAAAATCGCCAATTGATGTCCGTTTTTATGTAGCTGGTTTTAATTGGACTAACATCCAAAAGCCAAACCATTTGCTGTTGGCTTATATTATGCAATTAGGAACGATTGCCTGAATTCTACACTTTCTTAGTAGAAAACTGGGGGTAAAGTCCTTGTGTTGATTTGAGTTGAAATGGTAGACTGAGCTTCCCTATATTAGGTAGTGAATATTTTTTTTTTTTGGACACTACCTTTTGTGTGACACTGTAAAACCAAGCTGCATCTTTAGTGTGTGACCATGTATCTGAAGCATCTGAAAACTGTTCAAGAAAGTGGAATGTAACAGTGGTGCTTGTGTACTCGATGCTGAAGGGGAGACCTGTTGGTGTGCATCAGCCTGCATTGCCATCATCACTACTGTAAAAACTTTAGAGGCAAACGCTTATCCTCAGCCTTCATTGTTGCTGGCTTGTTTGCTTTCATGCAGCATGTTTAGACAGGCAGACACATTGTTGGCTCCATCTGCATTGTGGATTCTGTTTTTCTGCTCCAGGGAGCAGAAAAGGGGAATCCGAACGGTTTCATCTTATTACAGAACTGAACAGCGCTGAACAGACCCCCGTTTGACTATAATGGAGTCTGTTTGGTAAATGCTGGACAGCTGAGCTGAAGCCAGACGGAAAAGAGCTGCATGTAGCGCATCCTCTTTTGATATTTTGTGCCAGATCACAATCGTAAGTTCCAGCGCAGATGTGAAACTGACCTAAAAAGTTATAAAGGAAAAGCAAAAGAACCCCCCCCACAAAAAAAAAAAAAATTGTGTAGGTTTTTGGGTCACTTGAATGGACGGTTTTCTCTGTAATGCTATAAATGGTCACAGTTTTCCATGCAAGCCATTCAGCTTCTCTCTGTTAACCATTCATTTGTTTAATATGTAAATTGACATTGTAATGTTCTGCATTTCCTGAGCAAGACCAGTGTATTTATGTGCACACCCTTATTGTTGGTTGGTCATTTGTGCCTGTAGCACACATTAAACCTGTCGCTGCTGTCCACAGGTCTGCCTATCGCTGCCGCCGAACTTCAGTGAAGCTTCCACCAAAAAAAGGGAATGTGAAAAATCTGACCAGGGCTGGGGATAATGCAAAATGTTGGTTTATCAGGAGACGACTGAACAAAACCGGTCACTAAGGATTCACAATCAGATCATAGAAGTGACCTGGAACCAAATCCTGTCAAACCGTGTAAAGACTTGGTAGTTGTGGTATTTGGTATTATCTGCTGTTGATGTTTGCAGGGATTATAGATTGTCCTTGTCTCCAGCACTGTACTCGTTAGTACCTTACCGGATTAGTATTGTGTGCAGCTTATTTCAGTAATGGCCTTCAGGATTGCTTCTCTCCTTCCCGGGGCAGGAGACCTCTGAACATCTTGTCCTTCACATAAAGCGCTCTCCTGGGCCCTTGAGTTTTGTCATTAGCCAAGTCTATTGTGTTTGTCTGAACTTTTTTGCCTAGATGGAGCTTAAGCCCAGATAATTGGATTTTGTTGAAAAGGCAGCCGTGTATTATCACCTTAAGCAGTCGCATCTTGTTCTGTGACCCTTCTCTGTAGTTCTAGTCACTTATGCTTCGTCTCCTGGCCAGTAATTCCAAGGTGTGTTCATGGTTGATGTGAACATTAAATCCCCTCCCTCTATGTGCAAGCTGGGTGATGGGATAATGGGCACTTATTCTGGCTGTTCGAACGTCTAAAGCCGCCAGTACACAATCCACTAAAGTAGATGAAAACTGACCATTTCAGCCAAAGATATTGGGTGCAATATAACTAATTGATTTTGGCTGACTGATGAGAGAGCGTCATCCGGAAAGGAGTAGGTCACGCGTGAAATTCAGCACCGTAGCCAGAATGGATGAGATTTTCTTGTCTCATTGACGTATGCTCAGTTATGAAATGTAATGGGCATTATGAACCAAAACGTGTTTTACAAACCGTTAACTAAACTATTTGTTCAATGGGTGGTCAACCATTAACCCTTTCCAATCCACTGTCTGACCTCTGAAGACATTATGATTTAAGGCAGTACAGCTCCGATGTTGGAAGACGTCCGTCGGGGTTCTCTTACTGTATATTGCCTGCCTCTCTGCTGTCGGAGCCTATCCAACATGTCACCTCATGCAGTTCTGGCTTTGGCCAGCATATAGCGCCATTGTAGAACAGCAGAAAGAGTAAGCCCCCTAGGAAAACCAGGATACAAATTGAATTGGAAAGGGTTAACCTCCTATGTAATGTGCGGCCGTCCTAGCTAGTGGCTTTCTGTTCACTCTCTAGTCTGCAGATCTTGTTCCCAATCGTTTTATGCTTTACACATAAATTGGAAGATGGTCTTTTCTGACCTCCTTTGTGACTCTTGTTCATACGGAGTGAGGGTGCTGCCGCAGTAATGCCCGCTGATATTTGTGATTTGTGAGGTAACCTTTCATCATGGCAGAAAGCGAACGTGAAGCCTTCCAGGATGTTTGCTTTGACTTACCTTTTGTTGCACCATATGGAATGTGTCTTCCATTACTGGTTAGGGTTTCCTAGCTACAGTGTTGTGTTGGCACTGGTGTCCATGGGCGCAGACAATGCCTGCCTTGTATTATTGATGCAGTGATAGTGATGGATATTCCAGCTCGCTGGCACTATTGCCTGCACATTGGCCTTTAGCTTTCTTATAGTATAGCAGAACTTGCCATCTCTAACCGTGCATGCCTTTGGGAAGGTCCACTAGACTGCAGAAAACGAGTTTTACCATGATTTATATTAAAGCCTTCTATTCAGGGATAGGTCAGCAGCACCACCTGTAATGGTTACAAGGATTAATCGAAGATGCAGGCATGTGACTGTTTTGTGGATGGCTTCTTCTAGCACGGCGGTGCACAACCTGAGGCTGCCATCTTGTTCTCTGCAATCACCGAACTACTGTGTCCCCGCGGCTCAAAGACCTCGCTGGTAAAGGACAACCGCATCCTTCTGCCACAGAGTGACGTGATTATACTTGTGCTCCTTGTCCTCTTACCTGCGACACATAGAGAATAGTGCAAGTCTTGAAAGATGCAGGGAAGGGGCAGAATCGGCAAGGCTATAGAGCACTTCTGTGGGTGGCAATACAGGAGGGACACTGTGCGTTGTATGGGTGACTCTATGGCAGAGTTTTGTCTTGAGTGTTAAAGGCCTTGTTTTTAGGACTATTCTCTCTCCCCCACCCACCCCCACACACACTTAAAAGTACTGTATGAATTTTGGGCTTTCAATTGCTTTTGCAATGGGGTTTAAAAATTCAGCACTTTTTGACAGTATGTAGAAACTGCTGTCTAAAGCCTCTTGCATGGGACTGTCAGGCGCTCTATCACCCGACTGTTGTCCCAGCGATGATTGCTCAGTGAATGGAAGCAAAGTGGGTCGGGGATTGTTATGGTCACTCGCCTCCATTCACAGGAAGCGGGCAGATGCAACAGCAGATCTATTTTTTAAATTTTTCTCATTTATTTTTTTTTCCAGGTCCGCATAAAAGATCCAACCAGCGATTTATTGCAGAGTAATTTCACTGCATGTGTTCACACTGCACAATTGTGTAAGCCTCTCAATCTAACAAGAGGTTTGCACAATAATCATGCCATGTAAAAAGGGCCTGTAGCCCGAAAAGGTGAAAACAACGTCTTTGATCCAGCCTCCTTGGAGGGCCATTTTGGCCCTTTTTACACCAGCCGGCAGTTATTTAAACAACTGCACAAGCACCGATGTCACCACTAAGGCTGTTGGCTCGTGCAGAGCTATTACACTGAAAGGCTTATCGCTAGATCGCAGGCTTCTCGCTCAGCGCTTCACCTATGAAGTGGGGAGTGTTTACACAGAAGGAGAATCCTGCAATCTTGCAATTAGTTCTTATGCTGACAAAGTCATTGATAATGACAAGTGATCGAATAGCGAGTTTTTTATTTTGCGCGTTCAAATGAATTGAGTGATAATCGTTGCGTGTAAATAGACCATTAGTCTATAAAGGCCAACGTGTCATTCCAAACAAGTGTTTACACATGCAGATAATCATTTAGATTTTACTATTTAGGCGCTTGTTTGTCTGTCGGGAGCATTTACACTGAACACCCTCCAAACCATTCCCCGGTGTCTGCAAATGACGCAACGATTATATTTTAAACGAAATGACTGACTTTTTTTTTTTTTTTTGCCTGCGTTAAATGAGCAACAAATTATTGCTCATCGTTCAACCATCCGCCATGTTTTCACTGACTGTTCAGTGATTAATTGAATAACGATCGTTTATTGTAAAAGGGTCCTTTTATTGCAGTGTAAGTATATATGTTACAGTGATGTATAGATGCGACACAATATGAAATTCTTAATTAAACCCTACTGCAGAAATTGTCAGCTCAAAATGCATGCATTAGGCTGACTTAGGTGCCTATTAGGTGTTAAGTGCACCTGATGTAACTAAAGGGCTTCATTGGTTGCAACAGGTGTGCTTTGCGATAAAACGCATCAAATTCCTGGACCGGCTAGGGCTTTGATTGACTTAGAAATATGGCTAATATGCTAATGGCAAAAGAGGGGTCCAAAACGCTAAGCGAAGCGATTAGGGTACAAAGGTGGCAAAGGCGCTGAGCATGCCTAGAGGTACAGTTGTAAAGTTAGAACTGGCTACACTACCTGGACGTGGCAGAAGCTATTACTGGTTACCACCAAATTCCTGAAGAGGCAGGCGGTCAATAACCTTCAAATGACTGCAAAAGACCTACAGCAAGATTTTGTGGCAGCAGGGACTCTGGGGGCTTTTTGCACAGGAAGGCCACTTTCACGCGCAGAGAAAATTGCACAAGATTTGTCTGAGACCCATGCATTGAACCCCATTCTTTTGAATGTCGTCATACAGATGAGCCGGTGACGTGTCCCCCATCCCCCACACACATCGGGGCGTGTCTTAAATTTGGCTGTTCCCTCAGAATGCAACGCCCATTGTTTTCAATGCCAGCAAAGCATTGCACGGTGTCAGGGTGTTGAAAACAATGGGAAACACTCCGATCCTCCACCGCAGCTGGAAGCCGTGGCAGATGATCGCTCCTTCCCTGAAGTGATGCAAAGCATTTTAACAGAAAAACACCCCACAACTGTGGGGAAGTCGCATGTTGACAAGCCATAATGGGCCTTGTTTTACGGCCCGATATCGCGCACTCCCCCCGAGTGAAATTATCTTTAGGCGTTTACTAAATGCAGAAGCAAACCCAAAAGCAGAAACCTCTGCTCAGATACGCTACAAACTGAATTAATAAGCCCCAGCAGTTTTTAGGTTTTTCTATATGAAGTGATTAAACAAAACTGGAACTTTTTGGGCCTAAGGATTGGTGGTATGTCTGGAGGAAGAATGACATATATGTATACTCTGAAAAAGACCACCACTCTGCCTGAAGCATGGCGGTGGCTCAGTTATGCTTTGGGACTGCTTTGCATGATCTGGAATTAGAAACCTGCAGTGTGTGGAGGGCAAGATGGATTCAGTAAAGTATCCCAAAATCCTGGGAGTATGGGCAGTGCTCAACTCTGCAGAACAGTAATGACTGGAAGTGGACAAATGGGAAACCACCTTTTCTGGATCTGTTGGGGCCCTAGTGGTCAGACCTCCATAGATCAATCAGTTCTCACTAATGCAGTGGATGGATGAAAACTGGAGGGGGGACCTGTCTCTGGAATACCCCTTTTAAGGACGCAAACCTTACCCATCCCCTGCCCCCATTTTCGGTCACCTCTCCCCTTTTTTAAATAATCCTAACTTTTATTTCTCCATTGATGTAGCTGTATGAGGGCTTGTTTTTTGCAGGACGACTCGTATTCTTCAATGGTACTATTTAATGTACTGAAAAACATAAAAAAAAAAAAATGTGGAGTGAATTAGGGGGAAAAAATGAAATTCCACCATCTTTGAGTGCGTCTTGCTTCTACGGCGTACACACGGCTTCTGCAGGCTGTCGCTCCCTCGTGCACGCCGACAGAGCATTGCTTTCTGCAAGCGGGGCTTGAATGCCCTGCCTCCAGAAAGCTAATGCTCTGATTGGCTAACAGTCTGGCGTTAGCCAATCATAGCCATTCATTAGCCAATCACAGCCATTCAATGACGTCATGACGTAATTTTATTTATAGAAAGTTGTGCTGACCCACAGAAATACATCCCTTCGACTGCTGAGGGTATGCTGTAAAACTCCCACAAACTGGTGCAGTTTCTTTTTTCACCTCACTTAGAAAGGAAGTTTCTTTAGGCATAATACATGGTTCAATTGAAAAAATTCAACTTTCTTGCAAAAAAAAAAGCAAGTCCTCATGGTTATGTTGATTGAAAAATGAAGATTATTTTATTTTTTTTAAAGCAGAAGGGGGCGGAACACAAATGTCAGTGTCTTCTAAGGATTAATACGCTTGTGAACATGAGGCCTTCTACAAGGAAAGCTACCAGTTCCTGTGTGACTCTGAACCCCAGTGCAATCTATGGCTGCCTGTCCACGGGTGTTTTTGAATTGTGTTCCCCGCGGCGATTCTCTGCTCGCGGCAAGCAATTCGCGAATTGATGCTATTCTCTGCAATCAACCGATCTGTCACATAGGCTCACCGCGGAGGTCTGTCTGCTGGCTCCTGCTCCCCGGGGGTGGATACCACAACACCCGTGGACAGGCAGCCTTAGGCACCAGTTACATGAAAGTACTGAATTAAGTTACAGAAATCTTTGTCCATGCTCCCTCCCCCCTCTGTGCCGCCCTCAGATGGGTGTCGGGTACATCCTGACAAATCTATTAGGGACAGGTTTAAGTATATCTGCCAACCAAGTACGTGGCTTGCCTCTTGACCTTTTATACACTGCTTTATTAGAGGGGTGCAAGTCCTCTTGTTTCCTGTGTACATTCTGTGTATAGCCTACACCTTCCCTCTTAGTCTATCCCTCCTGGTCTTGCTTGTACTACTGTGACCTGTTACTTCTCCCTCCATGCCGGTTGGTAATGTGTCTTTCTCTCTCTCCCCCAGGGTTTTGAATACACAAGGAGCAGACCTCGCAGTTCCTGGCACGAGCTGGACCCGTCACTCCCTTAACGCCTAGAGATTTTTAGTTCATATGTACACTTGCCAGTTGTTGTGGGAGACCATTTACTTGGTGTAAAAGGAACTTAATTTCAGTCTAAGCTGGCTACCTGCGGCGTCAATGTGCCGACTTGTAGCTGCTGTTAATAATTGTGAATATCACTAAGATTAGTGAAACATGGTGTCCAGTCTTTTGATTGCAATTTTTTTCCCCCCCTTGAAAGCGTGGGACGGGTTGGTTCAGTTATCTGGCGTTCAACAGAGTGGTGGAAGAAATTGTGCATATGCCAATTTTATTTTTATTCCTATGGTTAATCTATTGAACCTTACACTGCTTACAACATCTACTTCAGAAGAGCAACATGAAGTGGTTTCCTAGAGACAGTTGTGACAACCCAAGTCTAAAGAGAAAACGCCGCTGTTCCTTCCGATTTACTTTTTCTTCTTCACTTCTGTGTTTTTTTAAGTTGTACACTTAAAACATTCTTGGCTGTTGCATTGTAAGGCACTCGCTGTACAGGTCGGTGTCCCTACAGTGAATGACTTTGTTCGATCTCTCGTCCGTCACCTCGTCTGGTTATTACGGTGACCACATGGCTCCAGGTTATTAGGATCTACTGGCATAGCGGCTTCTCTTCCTCAATGTTCATCCACAGCAGTCTGCCACTTCTTGATAATCTGAAACCAGTAAATGTCCCTGATGTAACCAAAGATTACAGTTTTAAGCAGATAATCTAACCGAGCTTTTCTGTGTTTTTAAAAAAAAAAGGACCTTCTATACTGCAGACCTAAAAAAAAAACACAACTTGGCAGTTCTAGTCTTTAGAAAATGGGAAATAACTTGTACAGAGCAAACTGCAGCATTTTTGTCACAATCTAGTTACATCTTTAAGCTTGTTTAAGTGGCTTAGGAAATGTAATCACTGTAAAGATGATCTGGGATATCTTTGTTTTTATTTTGAACATTTTTTGTTTGTTTACAAGATCATTAAAAACTAAAAAAATCGATATGGTTTCTGTAAATAGATTAGACTTTTTTTATTTTTTAGTTTATTTAACACTTCTTTGTTTTTTTTTAATATGGTTTAAAATGACTGTTAATGTATATGGGGACTCACCGAATAGGTGGTTGGGTTGACTCTACCTGATTTTTTTTTCTACTACTGTTAAAAGTATTTAGTATGGCACTTGGGGGGTGGGAGGGGAGGGAGGGCTGCTAGTAGTAAAGAGCCATTATCAGATGACCCTTTTATTGGGAGATGGCCCAAGTATTACTGCATGACTAAAGCTGCTTCCCCACATAAGCATCCATAATGTATTGCCATGCCAGTGGTGTAGAGGACTGTCTCATAATAGTGGCAAGATTAGTCGTCTTGACTGCTAGAAGCACTTTTAACGTATATCTATAAAGGAGTTGAATGGTGGGTGCAGAGGGGAGCCCTGCTTCTAGAGAAGGGTTGGGTGGATGCAGAGGGGAACCCTGCTATAGAGTAGAGGTTGGGTGGATGCAGAGGGGAGCCCTGCTTCTAGAGAAGGGTTGGGTGGATGCAGAGGGGAGCCCTGCTTCTAGAGAAGGGTTGGGTGGATGCAGAGGGGAGCCCTGCTTCTAGAGAAGGGTTGGGTGGATGCAGAGGGGAGCCCTGCTTCTAGAGAAGGGTTGGGTGGATGCAGAGGGGAGCCCTGCTTCTAGAGAAGGGTTGGGTGGATTGCAGAGGGGAGCCCTGCTTCTAGAGAAGGGTTGGGTGGATTGCAGAGGGGAGCCCTGCTTCTAGAGAAGGGTTGGGTGGATTGCAGAGGGGAGCCCTGCTTCTAGAGAAGGGTTGGGTGGATTGCAGAGGGGAGCCCTGCTTCTAGAGAAGGGTTGGGTGGATTGCAGAGGGGAGCCCTGCTTCTAGAGAAGGGTTGGGTGGATTGCAGAGGGGAGCCCTGCTTCTAGAGAAGGGTTGGGTGGATTGCAGAGGGGAGCCCTGCTTCTAGAGAAGGGTTGGGTGGATTGCAGAGGGGAGCCCTGCTTCTAGAGAAGGGTTGGGTGGATTGCAGAGGGGAGCCCTGCTTCTACAGAAGGGTTGGGTGGATGCAGAGGGGAGCCCTGCTTCTAGAGAAGGGTTGGGTGGATGCAGAGGGGAGCCCTGCTTCTAGAGAAGGGTTGGGTGGATGCAGAGGGGAGCCCTGCTTCTAGAGAAGGGTTGGGTGGATGCAGAGGGGAGCCCTGCTTCTAGAGAAGGGTTGGGTGGATGCAGAGGGGAGCCCTGCTTCTAGAGAAGGGTTGGGTGGATGCAGAGGGGAGCCCTGCTTCTAGAGAAGGGTTGGGTGGATGCAGAGGGGAGCCCTGCTTCTAGAGAAGGGTTGGGTGGATGCAGAGGGGAGCCCTGCTTCGAGAGAAGGGTTGGGTGGATGCAGAGGGGAGCCCTGCCTCGAGAGAAGGGTTGGGTGGATGCAGAGGGGAGCCCTGCCTCGAGAGAAGGGTTGGGTGGATGCAGAGGGGAGCCCTGCCTCGAGAGAAGGGTTGGGTGGATGCAGAGGGGAGCCCTGCCTCGAGAGAAGGGTTGGGTGGATGCAGAGGGGAGCCCTGCCTCGAGAGAAGGGTTGGGTGGATGCAGAGGGGAGCCCTGCCTCGAGAGAAGGGTTGGGTGGATGCAGAGGGGAGCCCTGCCTCGAGAGAAGGGTTGGGTGGATGCAGAGGGGAGCCCTGCCTCGAGAGAAGGGTTGGGTGGATGCAGAGGGGAGCCCTGCCTCGAGAGAAGGGTTGGGTGGATGCAGAGGGGAGCCCTGCCTCGAGAGAAGGGTTGGGTGGATGCAGAGGGGAGCCCTGCCTCGAGAGAAGGGTTGGGTGGATGGCACAACTGTATATGGAGTCCAACATCAAGCTAAAAAGGTCTGCTTAGTCAGGCAGCATTGCTGAGTGCATCAGCGATTCTGATTTGGAAAGGGTATATTGGCGGTCTCCTGGTACTGTATCTCTGCAGCCACTAGTCTAATCTTTCATAGACCTATTCTAGATTTCCCTGTTTAGTTTATTTGCTCCAGTGGTGCTTTTAATGTAACTTTTGGTTACATATGTCCCTGGGTTTACTCACTAGTCACTATGCATCACTTAGGAAGGGGGAACATATAGTATACTGGATTTTAAGATGGTCACCAAGACCGATGCACCTGAAAGTCTAGTGAGTGTGAAGGTTTCTAGTGAATACACCCCATTCACTGCAGTTAGTTCATAAAGCTAGTGCCCAACCGTCTTTGCTGACTGGCAAGTTACTGCCCCTACTATGATTTTCCATTGGACAATAAGCCTAGATGCCCACACTGCTTTCTGCTCACTGCATGATTCCTTTTCAACTTTGTTCGAGGAGACTTTTTCTAGGTATTTTTACAGCCACTGGTTATAACTTTTACAGTTTCCCTAAATTGAACTTTTTGGCTTAGAGGCAGATCCTCCTTAAAGCTGGGTTCAGAGGCAGCACTAATGTGCCACGCTGCAAAAACTGCACACGTTGTTGCAAATTGCTGCAGTTTTTACAGGTCAAATGTTTCACCTGTAAAAAAAAAAAAGCGCCACCAATAACCGCAATGAAAATTGCATGGCGTACTGCCCCCTACCCCCACCTTTAAAGGAAATGTTTGGTTTTATTTCAGCTGCAAGAAGAGAAGGGAGTTTCTGGTTCCACATGCAGCGAGACGTCCTACTCTTAGTCTATGTATTGGGTACGATCTGAGCTATTAATTTCACTTGTGTTTTTAGAATGTTTTATTACAGCAGGGATCAGAATTAATGGCTCACGTGGATTATCTGCAGAACTGTTGGGAATGGGAACCACATTGTGCATGCATGCAGCTCGTTCTCAAACGTGATTTACAGCAACTGCCTAACACTTGGAGCTGAAGTTCCCCACTTGCAGCATATATATTCAGAAGAGCAGTATGCCGGTACTGCCTATCACTTGTTCCTATGCCCAGCGAAAAAAAATAAAGCTCAAAATACTGGTTATTCCTCAACAGTGTAATCTTTCTTTTAATGTCAGCAAGAATACAAGTGATGTGATTTCAGCTCTGATGCTAGAAAGGGATAAATTATAGCAACCTCGGTGGTTTTTAACACAAGGTATCATCCCAATTACAGGGCTTTATCTTCTCTGGTAACACCCTTTGTGAGATCCCAGGCATCAAAGCCATTCCAGTACACCTCTTGTATGCTGAGGGTGTTGTCGCACAAAGCTATTGCAGTTCTACTTTAATTAGGGCATCTGTAGGAGAGTACATCTGCCTAATTAGACTGCCATACAGAAAGCTGGTCAGGCTGCTGTGGAGGATTGATGATTGTATACGCTCTCTATTGTCAGAGGACTTTTTTTTAATTTGGGTTTACTCCATCCAACATGTGTTTTAAGATTAAACAATGCTGATTTTAATGACTCGACTCCTCTGGGTCAGATATGCTAAAGGGCTCCTGCACACGGGCCGACTTGATTTGTGGAACCCGAGGCTGGTGCCTGCCCCCGTTTTCCACAGCAAATGCCGCCCATAGCCTCCTATGGAGACCCGCTGCTTCCTGTACAGGAGTGAAAATTTCCACTCATGGCAAAAAAAATCGCAGAATGCTCCATTCTGTGCGGTTTTCTGCACTGACGGCCTTCGTTCAAGTCAATGGAAGCCGTCTGTCCCACGGCCATTCTGCAGCAAGCACTGCAGAATTGTCGCAGGATCTGCAGCTTTATCTGTATTGCGTAGGTGTGACAGCCGGCGCTCCCGCAGTACTGGATAGGTGAGCGGGGTCACCAGCTGGGCACAAGGTCGGATCCTGCTGCGACATCCGGCATGCCCAGATCCAACCCTGTCGTGTGCAGGAGGCCTTAGGCCTCATGTCCACTTGTAAATTAATATTTAAAATCCGCAGCGGTTTTCCTGCACGCGGATCCGCGCCCCATAGGGATGCATTAGACACCCGCAGGTAGTTAAATACCTGCGGATGTCATTTTTTTTCCCTGCAGACGTGGATCCGCGTGCAGGAAAAAATTCAGACATGCTCCATTTGGTGCGGGTCTCCCGCAGACTTCTATTGAAGCCTATGGAAGCCGTCCAGGTCCACGGGAGACCTAAAATCAGAATATACTCAACTGCTGTGGGCCGTGCGTATCTTCCCTTCTTCCCGGCCGGATCTTCTTGCTTCGTCCCGGCGCATGTGCGCGGCACGCAGCTGGCGTGCCGAGCACATCTGCCGGACCGAAGAAAGAAGATCCAGCCGCAAAGAAGGGAAGACGCACGGCCCGCAGCAGGTGAGTATATTCTGATTTCAGCGCTTATATCTGCGGGGCAGGAGGGACCCGCTGCGGATTCTCCATGGAGAATCCGTAGCGGGCCTGATATTTCCCTGTGGATATGAGGCCTTAGTTTTGAAAGCACTGCTACTTCTAGTGCTCTAATGGCATTTGTACCCTCCATACCTAACTGGATAAACCTTATTTAGGCCACCTTAGGTTAAGCCTATAAAAACTCATCCATGTGTCCATAAATTCTCTTTTTTTTTTCTTTTTTTTTAAATCTAAGTGAAACTCCATGTCGTCAATGTGAATATGTGAAAATATATAGAATATACAGTATATATTTTTTTAATTCCTTGTCATCCAACTTTCAGGTCTACAAAAAATTAAACCAAGCGTCAATTCACTTAGCCACCGATTTGTGGAATATGGGCAGCACATGGTTGTCCAGTGTATCTTTCTCCCCTTCCTCCTTTCTTTCCATGTAATCACTGTGCCCTTGTGTAAGAACTGACTTGTGAATTGGCACATTGACAGCACACACCCATAGTAGTCGAAGTCTAGTCAGTTGTAGCCTTGGCAGCCCACGGACCGATATGTTCGTATGAATTAGCTCTAAATATTCTATCATGTTACTGCTAAACAGTTTAGTTAGAGGGGAATCAATTTTAAGTCTTAGGAAAACCCCTCTAAGTTAAGGTACAGACAGCCTGTAATGTATTGGAGATTTTACATTTCAGTAGTGAGCTCTTTGAGTATAGAGGATTTCGCAGGAAAACGCTACATCCAAGTCTTCTATATGGGAATGGAAGCATTGCAGTGAGCTCTTCACATCGTAGGTCATTGTTCAGCAGTACAGTAGAGCCATTTACATGCTAAACACAAACACTGGAGTTGAAAACTATTGCTTGACTTTCCTTTTTGGATGGGCCATCCATAGATTGGTGGAGGTCTGCTGTCAAGGACCCCTGCTGATCACATGTTCAGCTCATCAGTATGGCCTCATCTGACCAGGTGGGTTTCCACTGCTTAGTAATTCAAATTTGCCCACTGAAATCCTGCCTTTCTGTTGACCAGTTGGACAGCCATTACTGTCTGTCTAACTAATGTCTGCTCAGTGACGGCAAGTTGTGCATTCAGACACAATAGTCGGAGCAGCATTGTTATATTTGGCTCCACCTTGCTTGGTTGTTCACTGAAGGCATGGTATTGCCAGCCCAGCACCTATTCACTACAATGGGTGCTGTGCTTGTAATGGCTCGCTGGACCACTGTATAGAGCAGGAAGCTCCTTACATGTTCTGAGTGACGGCTGATCTCCCAAGTGGAAGGGTCTCCCGCCAATCTATCTATCCTGTGGATAGGGCATCAAGACCTGGAAAACCTTGAGGGCTCTTTCCCAAAAACTAGAAGGGAGAGAGGCTGAAACATTGTTGTAAAATGTTAGTCTTTTGTTCTAATGTATGTAGTGCCAACTTATTCCCCTGTGCTTTACACCTTAGAGGGTTACCAACAGTTTTAGATCTGCTGGTATTGGTACAGTACAAGGAGTCCTAGTGGTCAATATGGAGTTGGACGTGCTGCTACATGTGGCCTCAGCTTATATACCTCCACCAGGGCAGTCTTCCTTCATATGAGAATTGTCCAGAACAATGCCCCTGTATCTGAGGCCTTAAATTTCTGGCCTAGTTATAGAACAAAAGGATTGCAAGCTCTGCCCAAAAACTTATGGGCTAATGGCTCTTTTCCACGGGCCAATGGTCTTCTTTAACCGACTGCGCCAGCGCTGACGTCACGGCTAAGGTTGTCGGCGCTCATGCAGACTGCTGGCGCAGAAATACTTGCTTCTGGATCGCTGGCTTCTCGTCCTATGTGAAGCCCTGAGCATTTACACGGGCCGAGAAGCCAGAGAGCCAACAAGGTTTTCTTAAGTGGACTGAATAGTCCTCTTAAAAACCGCAAATGACAAGCGATTTTCTGCATTCACTTTGAACGATTAGCGCTTAAATTTGAACACCTTTTGAGCGATTATTGTTACATGTAAATGGGCTTTAAGAATAACCCTAAACAATGCCTCTTTTATCCCCAGGGACCTAGGTAAGTCCTGCTGTGTACACTAACTGGTCGCACTATAGAGCTTGATTGGGTCCCTTCCCCCCCCCCCCCCCCTTATGATAAAATAAATGATTACATAATTTGAAACATAACTTGAAAACCCATGAAACCAAATGTGCTTTCTAAATAAAGCTGCTAAATGAAAGCCCTTCAACGAGGTCATGTATCGTGATTAGGATTCTGTTTTTATAACCTCTCCCTCTTTCCTCAACGCTGCGTTTCACATTCCTGTGTGTAATTAACAGTCCCAAGCAAGACAAAACTGGTTCAGTGAACAGGCTTTGTCTGCATGGATTGCAGTTTATTCCTCCAGAAGCTCTGCCTAGTTCCATGGAATACGACTTATCAATGTGCTGTATTATAGGAGCTGCCAATGAGCAAAGTTCAGTTTTGGGCATGAATTACCTTAAAGGAATTGTCCATGATTGGGCAAAAAAAAGGATCTGATTTTCTTCGTGAGAGAATACCGCTACTCCCCTATTCACTTGAATGAGCTGAGGCCTCTTTCACATGGGCGTTGCTATTTACGGCCACCCGCATCGCAGCCAAGTCGCTGCTAAATTTAGCGTTTTCTCACCCATTCCGACAGCTCCTATGGGAGCTGCCAAAAGATAGGGCAATGCCTATGGTTTCCGGCAATGTGTAAAAGTGGCTGACTGGAATCTGTTGCGTATGTGCTCTATATAGATAGATAGATATATATATATATCTATCTGGTTGGCTGGAAAACTGCCTATCTGAACAGATTGGAATCCAATGCTTCAGATGGCTGCGATTTTGAGCCGAAGGTTTATCATGGCAGAATAACCACGATTAAACGTTTGTGAGAATATGGCCATAGCTGTAGTGTTATGACAGATGTGGTGCCATTTCTAGAAATGGAGGCACACACCCTTAATTCTGGACCTCTCCTTTTTAGTAACTTTAGGTCCAAGTAACAGTGTCCACTGATTTGTTTAAAAGACCAGCCAGTGACCCTTCGTACCTCCACTAACACTACTGCGACTGACTGTGGAGCCTCGGAGGTGGTCATGCACAGTACAGCATTGGTATTGATACCGTCGCTTAGCGATTATGCGGGTACCTGCAGCCCATACCCAATGTCAGCACTAAAAAGGCAACATTTCAGCTCCTAATCAGGGGCTTTTTTTCAAACCTCCAAGTGCCAAGGGATTCGCGAATTGCTTGGCACTTGGAGTTTTGAAAAAAGCCCCCGATTAGGGGTGGAAACGTTGCCTCTTTAGTGCTGATTGTGGAGGATTAATAAAGAAATTTTGTCATTTATTACTGTGCTGCCTGACACTTTCTACTATTGATCTATTGGGACAGGACTCCAGCCCAGAGTTTTTGGCGTGCACGTTCAGATTTTGCTCCAGTCGTAGCGATTTCCGGCTTATATTTCGTTGAGTGCTCTTGACATCTATCTTTTTCTCCATACCCAATGTCAATTCCGTAATTTGTAGTTAAATTGCTGAACACCTAAGTAACTATCAAGAACGAGTATTCAAAAATGTGATCATTTGCCTAATTTTTGCCCCATGTAAAGGGCCATAAAGTCAACCAACTCTTCTGCTGCTCCTCCAGAGCTCATAGGACTTGAGCATCGTTCACGTGGTGGAGGTTCAGCATGGGTTCTGTGGTTAATTGACATTAAAAAGTTATATTGACTCGGGCAATATTTACAAGCTGATCCGCATGACCATCTGTGACAGAACACCGAGGCTCGGCCTCCAAGTTCTACTGAAGATTAAACGGTCAAGGCTACGTTGGAAGTAGTCAATATGGCTCTCACCGCTATAAGCTAGTGTGAACATGCTGTCTATCAAGATTTGACGTTACTTGTTTATAGTCCTATGGTGGCACTGCCAAGGTAGGTCAGATTATAAATGAAGGCACAGTGCTTGCGTCCCTCTGGCCTATAGATTGCTCATGTTTTGGATGGATTTTAGGAAAAGATTACTAGCCACAGCGGCGTCAATAGGGGTTGTCTGAGTATGGGGGTACCTTTTACCCGATACGACTCTTGGGCCCATAAGCATCTGACAGCTGAATCGGTCACAGGAACGATGAGTCGGCCGAACAGAGAAGAGGGCCGGGGATTGTTCCAGCTGGCCTTGATTCACGGTAAAAAGGAGTCGCTCGTAGATTGAGCAAGAAGCCACTCGGCGGTCATGGAACGACTAGGGACCACTGAGCGACTTTTCACTCAATGCCCTGTCAGGGCCATGTGTACTCGGGGTGCTATTCACCCAAAATCCCTCATCTGAGCAATTTAGTCAGGTGGCAGACTGGTTACCAAGAACATAAAGAACCTTCACACATGCAGTTGGTCTCATGTTGGTCAATTGAAAGCTCCGTTGGCGAGAAGCATGAAACACTTGTCAGTATTTAAGAAATATCAAATTAAGTGTTTTTAATGTGTAAGAGGTAGTGTGCAAATAATTATATTTCTGGCTCTATGGCGAAGGTGCAAATAAGGCCTCATTCGCCCGTTTTGGAGATTTCATTAGGAGACCATGTTGCAGATTCTGTCTGAAATAGCTGAACAAAAAGCAACGCATGCAGCCCTTTATTTTATTACTACTAAGGCACCAGAAACTGATGGAAACTCGAAGAGCTTCATTAGTCATTGCGGTCTGCCAAGTGTCGTCAATGTCCGGCATATGATGGATGCAGAACCACTATTAATTTCCGTGTTCTACTTCTACAACAGAAGTTGTATTGGGCCTCAAACCCCTCCATGAACCTGGGATTACAGTGTTTGTAATGCAGTTTATGAGCTGATGACTTCAACAGCTTTTAATATATGAAAAAGGGAGTCCGTTTGCAGCTCGATGTAAATGATGGATTTGACAGTGTGGGGAATCGATGGGCTGTGCTTGCATTCTCTTCTCGAGGTGAGCCGGTGTTATCCTTCTAATGTATTGTTGCATTGCTTGACTCCCTTTAAAGGAAAAAAAATTACTCTCTCCAAAATGACCTTTTCGTAATGTATCGTTCCATGAAATAGCACTTTGGAAGTACCTAGATTCCTGTATTAATTAGTAACTTGGATTGTTCTCTACACCGCCCACTTCATTAGGACATTGAGTAGGGTAATGAACCTTCTTTGGTCTTCCGAAGCAGCAGTTCATCATGCTATAGATTCCACTAGGGGTTGAAACTGGTTTGCAGGAAAAAACCCGTACCCCATCTAATTGAAACGGGCAATTAGTGTAATTTAGTTCAATATGTACTTTCTCTGTGCAAATGTGCTGAAAATGGAGCATGCTTTGTATTTTTTCCGCAGCCGAAATGCGCGTGCCAAAAAAGCGAAAGCGCAGAATTGTGAAACCCGTGATTTTCAATGGCTTCCTTAAGATTTACGAAGTTGCAAGAAAAAAGTTCTACGAGTGTCATTGAAAATCAAGATTTTGTCATGGAAAATTTTTTTTGAAAACCTGTAAACTTTAGGGCAGTCGCTCATATGTTGAGTGAATCCTGTTTACACTAAGCGATAGCTACTCAGTAGTCGTTCCGGTTCAGTACAGAATGACTAGCACCAAGTAAGCAACTTCCCTGGCTATATGTACACTTGCTGACAGTCATCTGAAATCTCTCATTTGGGCGATTATTTAGGCGCCTAGCAGCCCGTGCAAAGTACCTTTTACCCCCTCACGCACGATGATCCTCCTGAAGGATGTACCGAAGGGTCAATTTAGGACTACAGATTTCTCATTTGAATGAGCAAACAATGTCTGAGTTCGTTCTCGTGCAGCCTGTTTATACAGACAAATGCATCATTGGCTCATTCAAATGAGATCTTGTTCAGTCATTCACATTCACTGTATAAGTGAATGAAGACGACTGAACAAACTGCATTTTAACCAACCGATAAGTGAATGAGCCAACAATGATTTTTAGGCATGCATAAAATTCACAAAAAGCAAACAATTCATCGTTCGATCATTGGCTGTGTTTACACTGAACAATTAATTTTCACTCGTTTGAACAATCGTTCCGTGTAAAAGAGCCTTTAGGAACATGCTAGGGTGGGGGCAATAGCCTGAGAATTTTCTGAACAGAGTTTAAATCCGAAATCTGGCTTAATTGGAACATAGAATGTTTAGAAAAAAATTAAAATTAGGCTGAGCACTCCAAATCGTGGCTCTACAAATCTGGTCATTCCCTCTGTGTAAGGAAGTTGAGATTGCCCAGGTTCAATGAGGTCTGAAGACAGGAAAGGAAAGACCTTTAGCTTCCTAGGACAAAGAAATGGCCTGTCTAATCCATCTGCTAAGGGTAGATCAGGTATCTGTGGATCCTCTACTCTTTCTCTGAAACTGCAGGAGCAAATTTTCCCTTAGGCAGTGATGGGACTTCTCTTCCTCACTCCCAGGGTTATCAAAAAATGGGAAGAATGATCTCTTGGTCTTTATGAAAATCTGATGCCACCTTAAGAAGAAAAGTGGGCAGAGTTTTCATTATTCTGTTCTTACGTAAGAATGGTACCATATGGCGCAAAGGCTGAAAGGGCCTAGAACCCACTAACTCTATGAGCCATTGTGATCGCTATGAGGAATGCCATCTTAATAAAACAATCTTCAAAGAAAGCAAACCTAAGTGTTCAAAGGGAGGGGCAGATAACACCAACAACTAAATTAAGATCCCATGAGGAAACCCTGTTTTTTTTTTTTTTCCTGAGTCTAGTAGAGACTATCCTAAATCTCCTAATACTGGGTTGATCAGCCAATTTAAAGTCGAAGATTATGAAATCTCCACGTTAATAGTACAAAGGGGCTGCTTTTAGACGGAACAGTATCGTTCTAAAAATCGTTCCATCTAAAATGTGTACAAATGATGAACGATAATTGTTAGCTTTTCGCCCTTTGTTCATTTTATGCACGACTAAAAATCCTCATTGGCTCATTCACTAATTGTTTGGTTTGAATACTGATCATTCAGTCGTTCTCTTTCACTTATACAGTGATTGAGAACATCTGAATAATTTCTCGTTTGCGTGAGAATGTCTAAGCAGGCTCCACCAGTAGACTCTGACATCGTTCGCTCATTTAAACGATAAATCGGCTCGTCTAGAAGAGCCCTTAGTTTTAAGGCCCTTATCTAGCCCTGTCTTTAGCAAATCAAGGATTAATGCAATATTTGGTGGCTTGAGGGGATTCTGACGGCCTTTTAAGCAAATTTTAGAATAGCGCTCTATTCTAAAGTAGATATCAGAGGTGACCTTTCTACCTGCTCACAGGTTGGTGTTCACGGGGTCTGAAAAAACACTATTTTTAATTTTATTAATCTTTCAGGCAGTCAAATGTAGGCTTGGGACCTGTAGGTGTAGAACTGGGCCTTAGTATTGGAGATCCCTCTGGGATGGTGGAATCCAAGGCTTGTCCACTGACATGGTTCTAAGGCAAGTGAAGCATGATCTCCTTGGCCATGATGGGGCAATTAACATTAGTGAGGCTTGCCTTCTGGATTTTTCTTGTCTCCTGGGGAAATTGAGCATAGTGAAGGGAAGGCATAATACTTTTCCTCTTCTCAGTTTGGGTGAGTACATCCAGGCCTGTGGGATAATCTAATGAAGTGAGAGAATTGCAAGACAAAGAAATTCTGTTTGTAAAAAGATTTTTCAACATTCCCTACGTTTTCACTATCCGTTGTGGACTATTGGGGTTGGGGACTATTCTGGGCTGAATTGGACTCTGCTTAAGTGGCTGGATAAGTGAATCAATTGTTTTAACCGTGTTTTCTCTTGCTTGTTGATAATACTCCACTGTTGTGTTGTGTGAAAATACTCACTTTTCCTTCTGGCCCTGACGAATTGCTGGAAGTTCTTTGAAGTTTGACGAAGTCTGAGTCTGCTCTTCACTTCAGCCCTGATAGTACCGTAGTTTATATCCAAGTGAGCCCCCCACCCCTAGGAACTGGCATCTGTTGTCATACACTAGCTGCTTTTGGTACCAAATGACCTCTGTGGCAAGGTGAGCCTGGCTGTGGAAGAAATAAATCTCTTGGTTTAAAGTTAAAGCACTCACGCTCCATTTTTGAAGAATATCCTATTGGAGCGAACAGGACCTGACCTGGGCCCATCTTACTACTGGGATGCATGACCTCATGAGATCCACTATTGACATTGCCTCATGAGGGAACAAGAGGGAGACAGAAAAAGATCTATCATCCCGGTTTTTATCAGAAGGTGCTTATCCAGGGGAAGAAATGATCTCCAGGAGGACTCCAGAAGTCCTAGAAATATACATGTGGTTGAAGGGATCATACAGAATTTTTTGCAGTCCATGTGCCAACCCAGTCTTGTAATGACAGGGAATGCCACCTAAAAAACTCCTGGATGACTGATCTATTTGTTAAGAGATTACGAGAAAGTCGGCTGAGACCAGTGGGAGATCCACCCATCTGATGGTCAGTATGTCATCTCTTCCACAGTCTGAGAATATTTATGTAGCTTGTAAAATGCCAAACTGTAAGCTTTGTACTGAAGAAAAACTGCTATCCTTGGGTATTTGTAATGGGAATTATGGGTTGGTATACAATGAGCAACCCTCCAGATCATTTGATGCCATTAGAGAATCTTAGCACAGTAACTGGAGGCTATGGATTCCATTTTTAACTTTTTTTTAGGCTAGAAATACATTCATTTTTTTTAGAATTTTATGACCCTGAAAGACACATTCACCTTTCTTAATAGATTTTCCCTTTCTGAAGGTGGAAAGTGGACAAGGACCCCCTTCCTGCTGAGAGAAAGGACCACCTTTTCTAGAGAAGACTTTTGCTCGATCTTTAGCTGCTTTTGTGGAAGCATATCTGCCTGCAAGAATATTCTGAAACTCTAGGTGAAAGTCTGACCTTATTGTATCCAAGATCCTGGAACTTGGTGAAATCTCTTACCATCCGTGAATAAGGAAAGCCAGATGACCACCAACTTATCTTCTGGCATAATTGTCAAGAGTCTTTAGTTTTGGTGGTTTCCTTGAGATTTAACAGCAAATTCTCTGGACTTCTTGTTAAATCTAGCTTTTTTTCTTCTGGTCTGGTTCCTTCTGATCCCTATTCCTTTTGTTCTGTGTACAGAAATGAAAGGATTCATTGGTTCTTGGAAGGGAAAAAAAACTTCTTTTTCCCTATTTGACAGCTTCTCAAGCAGATATAATAGAGAACCAAAAAGGTGTTCACCAGAGCGTGGGATTGTGCAAAATCAGTTTTTTGCTGTGATTTTTTTGGGTTTGTTTTTTAAGCAAAGCAACCTTTCCAGGTTTTAAGCCCCAATGCTCTGCTTGCCAAGTTAGAAAAATGGTTCTACAGAAGCATTCACCAAGTAGTCCACTGCAAAGGTGAGGGAAGAAAGAAGATGTGCCCCTCTGAGAACAAATCCTATCTCTAATATGTTTCTCCAACTCGACCCACCATATTCTTAGGGCCACGCAGGTAGCAGGTATAAATGCAGAGTTGGAAGCCTTCCATGATTTCTTCAGGTACTAAGCTGTACAATCTAAAACATCTTGTAAAGACCCTAGATCCTGAAATGGTAAGGAGGTTTTTCTTCCTTACCTTCTTGGCAACCTGGGCATCACTCTTATATAGTCCCAAACATTAGAGTGATCCTTATGATAAGAATATTTTCTTTCAATTACTCTAGAAATGAAAAACTTCCTGTCTTAATTATTTGGTTTTAACTAGAGATGAGCGAACGTACCCGTCCGAGCTTGATACTCGTTCGAGTATTAGCGTGTTCGAGATGCATGTTACTAGAGGCGAGCACCACGCGATGTTCGAGTTACTTTCACTTTCATCTCTGAGATGTTAGCGCGCTTTTTTGGCCAATAGAAAGACAGGGAAGGCATTACAACTTCCTCCTGTGATGTTCCAGCCCTATACCACCCCCCTGTAGTGAGTGGCGGGCGAGATCAGGTGTCACCCGTGTATATAAATCGGCCCCTCCCGCGGCTCGCCAAAGATGCATTCTGACATAGCTCAGGGAAAGTGCTGCTGATGCTGGAGCTGCTATAGGGAGAGTGTTAGGAGTGATTTTAGGCTTCAAGAACCCCAACGGTCCTTCTTAGGGCCACATCTGACCGTGTGCAGTACTGTTGAGGCTGCTTTTTGCAGTGTTGCACATTTTTTTTTTTTTTTTGTATATCGGCCGTGCAGAGCATTGCGTCCTCAGTCTGCAGTAATTTTACATAGTATAGGGCCAGTAGTGCTGAGGCAGGGACAGTGAAAAAGGTGAAAGACATACTGTCTATATAGGCAGTGGGCTTTTCCAAAAATCTGGGACAAAAAAATCTATTTGGGCTGCCTGTGACCACCCTGAGTGTACTGCGTCTCTGCTGGGGGTAGTTGTCCTAATTAATACGCAGCCAGCTAAGTGTTACAGCAGGCTTGCGCAAAATTCTTTCCTGGCTCTGCTGTGCGTTCCATAAGCGAAGTCAGCCTCCAACCACAGGCCAATAAGCGGCACATTTAATTACAGCGTTCTGTTTCTGCACTACTGGTAATACACCATGCTGAGGGGTAGGGGTAGGCCTAGAGGACGTGGACGCGGGCGAGGACGCGGAGGCCCAAGTCAGGGTATGGGCACAGGCCGAGCTCCTGATCCAGGTGTATCGCAGCCGACTGCTGCGGGATTAGGACAAAGGCACTTTTCTGGCGGCCCCACATTCATCTCACAATTAATGGGTCCACGCGGTAGACCTTTATTAGCAAATGAGCAGCGTGAGCAGTTCCTGTCGTGGATGGCAGAAAGTGCATCCAGCAATCTATCGACCACCCAGAGTTCTGCGCCATCCACTGCTGCAACTCTGAATCCTCTGGCTGCTGCTCCTCCTTCCTCCCAGCCTCCTCACTCCATTACAATGACACATTCTGAGGAGCAGGCAGACTCCCAGGAACTGTTCTCGGGCCCCTGCCCAGAATGGGCAGCAATGGTTCCTCTCCCACCGAAGGAGTTTGTCGTGACCGACACAGTTGTCTATCACTCAGGTAGTAGTAATTGGAGTAAGTCTGCACAGAGGATTCGGAGGAAGAGCAGCAGGACGATGAGGTGACTGACCCCACCTGGTTTGCTAAGCCTACTGAGGACAGGTCTTCAGAGGGGGAGGCAAGTGCAGCACCAGGGCAGGTTGGAAGAGCCAGTGCGGTGGCCAGGGGTAGAGGCAGGGCCAGACCGAATAATCCACCAACTGTTTCCCAAAGCGCCCCCTCGCGCCATGCCACCCTGCAGAGGCCGAGGTGCTCAAAGGTCTGGCAGTTTTTCACAGAGTGCAGACGACCGACGAACAGTGGTGTGCAACCTTTGTCGCGCCAAGATCAGCTGGGAGCCACCACCACCAGCCTCACCACCACCAGCATGCGCAGACATATGATGGCCAAGCACCCCACAAGGTGGGACGAAGGCCGTTCACCGCCTCCGGTTTGCACCACTGCCTCTCCCCCTGTGCCCCAACCTGCCACTGAGATCCAACCCCCCTCTCAGGACACAGGCACTACCGTCTCCTGGCCTGCACCCACACCCTCACCTCCGCTGTCCTCGGCCCCATCCACCAATGTCTCTCAGCGCACCGTCCAGCCGTCGCTAGCGCAAGTGTTTGAGCGCAAGCGCAAGTACGCTGCCACGCACCCGCACGCTCAAGCGTTAAACGTGCACATAGCCAAATTGATCAGCCTGGAGATGCTGCCGTATAGGCTTGTGGAAACGGAGGCTTTCAAAAGCATGATTGTGGCGGCGGCGGCCCCGCGCTACTCAGTTCCCAGTCGCCACTACTTTTCCCGATGTGCCGTCCCAGCCCTGCACGACCACGTCTCCCGCAACATTGTACGCGCCCTCACCAACGCGGTTACTGCCAAGGTCCACTTAACAACGGACACGTGGACAAGCACAGGCGGGCAGGGCCACTATATCTCCCTGACGGCACATTGGGTGAATTTAGTGGAGGCTGGGACAGAGTCAGAGCCTGGGACCGCTCACGTTCTACCCACCCCCAGAATTGCGGGCCCCAGCTCGGTGGTGGTATCTGCGGCGGTGTATGCTTCCTCCACTAAACCACCGTCCTCCTCCTCCTACGCAACTTCTGTCTCGCAATCAAGATGTGTCAGCAGCAGCACGTCGCCAGCAGCCGGTGTCGCGCGGCGTGGCAGCACAGCAGTGGCCAAGCATCAGCAGGCCGTGCTGAAACTACTCAGCTTAGGAGAGAAGAGGCACACGCCCCATGAACTGCTGCAGGGTCTGACAGAGCAGACCGACCGCTGGCTTGCGCCGCTGAGCCTCCAACCGGGCATGGTCGTGTGTGACAACGGCCGTAACCTAGTGGCGGCTCTGCAGCTCGGCAGCCTCACGCACGTGCCATGCCTGGCCCACGTCTTTAATTTGGTGGTTCAGCGCTTTCTGAAAAGCTACCCACGCTTGTCAGACCTGCTCGGAAAGGTGCGCCGGCTCTGCGCACATTTCCGCAAGTCCCACACGGACGCTGCCACCCTGCGCACCCTGCAACATCGGTTTAATCTGCCAGTGCACCGACTGCTGTGCGACGTGCCCACACGGTGGAACTCTACGCTCCACATGTTGGCCAGGCTCTATGAGCAGCGTAGAGCTATAGTGGAATACCAACTCCAACATGGGCGGCGCAGTGGGAGTTAGCCTCCTCAATTCTTTACAGAAGAGTGGGCCTGGTTGGCAGACATCTGCCAGGTCCTTGGAAACTTTGAGGAGTCTACCCAGATGGTGAGCAGCGATGCTGCAATCATTAGCGTCACCATTCCTCTGCTATGCCTCTTGAGAAGTTCCCTGCAAAGCATAAAGGCAGACGCTTTGCACTCGGAAACGAAGGCGGGGGAAGACAGTATATCGCTGGATAGTCAGAGCACCCTCCTGTCTATATCTCAGCACGTTGAGGAGGTGGAGGAGCATGAGGAGGAGGAGCATGAGGAGGAGGGGGAAGAGACAGCTTGGCCCACTGCTGAGGGTACCTATGCTGCTTGCCTGTCATCCTTTCAGTGTGTATGGCCTGAGGAGGAGGATCCTAATGAGGACAGCCATGTGTTGCGTACAGGTACCCTGGCACACATGGCTGACTTCATGTTAGGATGCCTTTCTCATGACCCTCGCGTTTCACGCATTCTGGCCACTACAGATTTCTGGGTGTACACTCTGCTCGACCCACGGTATAAGGAGAACCTTTCCACTCTCATACCCGAAGAGGAAAGGGTTCGAGAGTGATGCTATACCACAGGACCCTGGCGGACAAGCTGATGGTAAAATTCCCAACCGACAGCGCTAGTGGCAGAAGGCGCAGTTCCGAGGGCCAGGTAGCAGGGGAGGCGCGGAGATCAGGCAGCATGTACAGCACAGGCAGGGGAACACTCTCTAAGGCCTTTGACAGCTTTCTGGCTCCCCAGCAAGACTGTGTCACCGCTGCCCAGTCAAGGCTGAGTCGGCGGGAGCACTGTAAAAGAATGGTGAGGGAGTACGTAGCCAATCGCACGACCGTCCTCCGTGACGCCTCTGCCCCCTACAACTACTGGGTGTCGAAGCTGGACACGTGGCCTGAACTCGCGCTCTATGCCCTGGAGGTGCTTGCTTGTCCTGCAGCAAGCGTCTTGTCAGAGAGGGTGTTTAGTGCGGCTGGGGGAATCATCCCGGATAAGCGTACCCGCCTGTCAACCGACAGTGCCAACAGGTTTACACTCATAAAGATGAACAAAGCCTGGATTTCCCCAGACTTTTCTTCTCCACCAGCAGACAGCAGCGATACCTAAACAATACGTAGGCTGCACCCGCGGATGGAAGCATCGTTCTCTATCACCATAAAAAACGGGGACCTTTTAGCTTCATCAATCTGTGTATTATATTCATCCTCCTGCTCCTCCTCCTAAAACCTCACGTAATCACTCCGAACGGGCAATTTTTCTTAGGCCCACAAGGCTCAGTCATATAATTTTTGTAAACAATTTTTATACGTTTCAATGCTCATTAAAGCATTGAAACTTGCACCTGAACCAATTTTTATTTTAACTGGGCTGCCTCCAGGCCTAGTTACAAATTAAGCCACATTAACCAAAGCGATTAATGGGTTTCACCTGCCCTCTTGGTTGGGCATGGGCAATTTTTCAGTACAGCATTGTGGGCTATCGCCCCGCCCCTTTTAAAGAGGGTCGCTGCCTAGCCGTGCCAACCCTCTGCAGTGTGTGCCTGCGGTTCCTCCTCATGGCAGACGCACTTATAAATAGACATGAGGGTGGTGTGGCATGAGGGCAGCTGAAGGCTGCGCAGGGACAATTTGGTGTGCGCTGTGGACACTGGGTCGTGCAGGGGGGGGGGGGGTTGAGCAGCATGTAACCCAGGAGAAGTGGCAGCGGAGTGTCATGCAGGCAGTGATTGTGCTTCGTTGGAGGTAGTGTGGTGCTTAGCTAAGGTATGCATTGCTAATGAGGGCTTTTCAGAAGTAAAAATTGTTGGGAGGGGGGGGGGGGGGGGGAGTCTTGCCGCTATTGTGGCTTAATAGTGGGACCTGGGAACTTGAGATGCAACCCAACATGTAGCCCCTCGCCTGCCCTATCCGTTTCCGTGTCGTTCCCATCACTTTCTTGAATTGCCCAGATTTTCACAAATGGAAACCTTTGCGAGCATCGGCGATATACAAAAATGCTCGGGTCGCCCATTGACTTCAATAGGGTTCATTATTCGAAACGAACCCTCGAGCATCGCGAAAATTTCGTCCCGAGTAACGAGCACCCGAGCATTTTGGTGCTTGCTCATCTCTAGTTTTGACTACGTATTTTAACGTTTTTATGGATAGGAAACTGATTGCAGCCTTGGTCCTAGTCCTGCAAACATAGCATCTTCAATTGACTTCGGCTTCTGAAGCTCTTTAATGTTTCATCGCTAGTTTGTTCCTTATTAGAGATGAGCAAGCACCAAAATGCTCGGGTGCTCTTTACTCGGGACGAAAATTTCGCGATGCTCGAGGGTTCGTTTCGAATAATGAACCCCATTGAAGTCAATGGGCGACCCGAGCATTTTTGTATATCGCCGATGCTCGCTAAGGTTTCCATTTGTGAAAATCTGGGCAATTCAAGAAAGTGATGGGAACGACACAGCAACGGATAGGGCAGGCGAGGGGCTACATGTTGGGCTGCATCTCAAGTTCCCAGGTCCCACTATTAAGCCACAATAGCGGCAAGAGTGCCCCCCCCCCTCCCAACAATTTTTACTTCTGAAAAGCCCTCATTAGCAATGCATACCTTAGCTAAGCACCACACTACCTCCAACGAAGCACAATCACTGCCTGCATGACACTCCGCTGCCACTTCTCCTGGGTTACATGCTGCCCAACCCCCCCCCCCCCCCCGCGCACGACCCAGTGTCCACAGCACACACCAAAGTGTCCCTGCGCAGCCTTCAGCTGCCCTCGTGCCACACCACCCTCATGTCTATTTATAAGTGCGTCTACCATGAGGAGGAGCCGCAGGCACACACTGCAGAGGGTTGGCACGGCTAGGCAGAGACCCTCTTTAAAAGGGTCGGGGCGATAGCCCACAATGCTGTACAGAAGCAATGAGAAATCCAATCCTGTGCCACCTCCATCAGGAGCTGCACATGTGGGCATAGCAATGGGGAACCTATGTGCCACACACTTTTCATTCTGTCAAGGTGTCTGCATGCCCCAGTCAGACCGCGTTTTTTTTATAAATAGTCACAAGCAGGTACAACTCCGCAATGGGAATTCTGTATGCACCCACAGCATGGGTGGCTCCCTGGAACCCACCGGCGGTACATAAATATATCCCATTGCATTGCCCATCACAGCTGAGGTAATGTCATGTTTAATGCAGGTGGGCTTCGGCCCCCACTGCATGCCCCAGTCAGACTGGGGTGCTTTAGAAGTGGACACATGCAGTTACAACTCCGTGTGGACCGACAGCACGGGTGGGTGCCAGGAAGCCACCGGCGGTACATAAATATATCCCATTGCATTGCCCATCACAGCTGAGGTAATGTCATGTTTAATGCAGGTGGGCTTCGGCCCACACTGCATGCCCCAGTCAGACTGGGGTTCTTTAGAAGTGGACACATGCAGTTACAACTCCGTGTGGACCGACAGCATGGGTGGGTGCCAGGAAGCCACCGGCGGTACATAAATATATCCCATTGCATTGCCCATCACAGCTGAGGTAATGTCATGTTTAATGCAGTTGGGCTTCGGCCCACACTGCATGCCCCAGTCAGACTGGGGTTCTTTAGAAGTGGACACATGCAGTTACAACTCCGTTTGGACCGACAGCATGGGTGGGTGCCAGGAAGCCACCGGCGGTACATAAATATATCCCATTGTATTGCCCTGCACAGCTGAGGTAACGTCAGATAAAATACAGGTGGGCTTCGGCCCACACTGCATGCCCCAGTCAGACTGGGGTTCTTTAGAAGTGGACACATGCAGTTACAACTCCGTGTGGACCGACAGCATGGGTGGCTCCCTGGAACCCACTGGCGGTACAAAAATATATCCCATTGCAGTGCCCTGGACAGCAGAGCTAACGTATGATTAAATACAGGTGGGCTTCGGCCCAAACTGCATGCCCCAGTCAGGCTCGAGTTTTTTATAAGTATACACAGGCACGTACATCTCCCTAATGGGAAGTCCATGTGGACCGACAGCATGGGTGGGTCCCAGGAAGCCACCGGCGGTACATAAATATGTCCCATTGCAGTGCCCAGCACAGCTGATGTAACGTCAGCTTTAAAGCAGGTGGGCAAAAAATTAATTGGATTATACTGTAGGCGAGGGCCCAAAAAAATTGGTGTACCAACAGTACTAATGTACCTCAGAAAAATTGCCCATGCCCAACCAAGAGGGCGGGTGAAACCTATTAATTGCTTTGGTTAATGTGGCTTAATTTGTAACTAGGCCTGGAGGCAGCCCAGTTAAAATAAAAATTGGTTCAGGTGCAAGTTTCAACGCTTTAATGAGCATTGAAACGTATAAAAATTGTTTACAAAAATTATGACTGAGCCTTGTGGGCCTAAGAAAAATTGCCCGTTCGGCGTGATTACGTGAGGTTTCAGGAGGAGGAGGAGGAGGAGCAGGAGGAGGAGGATGAATATAATACACAGATTGATGAAGCTAAAAGGTCCCCGTTCTTTATGGTGATAGTGAACGATGCTTCCATCCGCGGGTGCAGCCTACGTATTGTTTAGGTATCGCTGCTGTCCGCTGGTGGAGAAGAGAAGTCTGGGGAAATCCAGGCTTTGTTCATCTTGATGAGTGTAAGCCTGTCGGCACTGTCGGTTGACAGGCGGGTACGCTTATCTGTGATGATTCCCCCAGCCGCACTAAACACCCTCTCTGACAAGACGCTAGCTGCAGGACAAGCAAGCACCTCCAGGGCATAGAGCGCGAGTTCAGGCCACGTGTCCAGCTTTGACACCCAGTAGTTGTAGGGGGCAGAGGCGTCACGGAGGACGGTCGTGCGATCGGCTACGTACTCCCTCACCATCCTTTTACAGTGCTCCCGCCGACTCAACCTTGACTGGGGAGCGGTGACACAGTCTTGCTGGGGAGCCAGATAGCTGTCAAAGGCCTTAGAGAGTGTTCCCCTGCCTGTGCTGTACATGCTGCCTGATCTCCGCACCTCCCCTGCTACCTGGCCCTCGGAACTGCGCCTTCGGCCACTAGCGCTGTCGGATGTGAATTTTACCATCAGTTTGTCTGCCAGGGTCCTGTGGTATAGCATCACTCTCGAACCCCTTTCCTCTTCGGGTATGAGAGTGGAAAGGTTCTCCTTATACCGTGGGTCGAGCAGTGTGTACACCCAGTAATCCATAGTGGCCAGAATGCGTGTAACGCGAGGGTCACGAGAAAGGCATCCTAACATGAAGTCAGCCATGTGTGCCAGGGTACCTGTACGCAACACATGGCTGTCCTCACTAGGAAGATCCCTTTCAGGATCCTCCTCCTCCTCCTCATGCCATACACGCTGAAAGGATGACAGGCAAGCAGCATGGGTACCCTCAGCAGTGGGCCAAGCTGTCTCTTCCCCCTCCTCCTCATCCTCCTCATGCTCTTCCTCCTCCTCCTCAACGCGCTGAGATATAGACAGGAGGGTGCTCTGACTATCCAGCGACATACTGTCTTCCCCCGCCTCCGTTTCCGAGCACAAAGCGTCTGCCTTTATGCTTTGCAGGGAACTTCTCAAGAGGCATAGCAGAGGAATGGTGACGCTAATGATTGCAGCATCACCGCTCACCATCTGGGTAGACTCCTCAAAGTTTCCAAGGACCTGGCAGATGTCTGCCAACCAGGCCCACTCTTCTGTAAAGAATTGAAGAGGCTGACTCCCACTGCGCCGCCCATGTTGGAGTTGGTATTCCACTATAGCTCTACGCTGCTCATAGAGCCTGGCCAACATGTGGAGCGTAGAGTTCCACCATGTGGGCACGTCGCACAGCAGTCGGTGCACTGGCAGATTAAACTGATGTTGCAGGGTGCGCAGGGTGGCAGCGTCCGTGTGGGACTTGCGGAAATGTGCGCAGAGCCGGCGCACCTTTCCGAGCAGGTCTGACAAGCGTGGGTAGCTTTTCAGAAAGCGCTGAACCACCAAATTAAAGACGTGGGCCAGGCATGGCACGTGCGTAAGGCTGCCGAGCTGCAGAGCCACCACCATGTTTCGGCCGTTGTCACACACGACCATGCCCGGTTGGAGGCTCAGCGGCGCAAGTCAGCGGTCGGTCTGCTCTTTCAGACCCTGCAGCAGTTCGTGGGCCGTGTGCCTCTTCTCTCCTAAGCTGAGTAGTTTCAGCACGGCCTGCTGACGCTTGCTCACCGCTGTACTGCCGTGCCGCGCGACACCGGCTGCTGGTGACGTGCTGCTGCTGACACATCTTGATTGCGAGACAGAGGTTGCGTAGGAGGAGGAGGAGGAGGAGGAGGGTGGTTTAGTGGAGGAAAAATACACCGCCGCAGATACCACCACCGAGCTGGGGCCCGCAATTCTGGGGGTGGGTAGGACGTGAGCGGTCCCAGGCTCTGACTCTGTCCCAGCCTCCACTAAATTCACCCAATGTGCCGTCAGGGAGATATAGTGGCCCTGCCCGCCTGTGCTTGTCCACGTGTCCGTTGTTAAGTGGACCTTGGCAGTAACCGCGTTGGTGAGGGCCCGTACAATGTTGCGGGAGACGTGGTCGTGCAGGGCTGGGACGGCACATCGGGAAAAGTAGTGGCGACTGGGAACTGAGTAGCGCGGGGCCGCCGCCGCCATCATACTTTTGAAAGCCTCCGTTTCCACAACCCTATACGGCAGCATCTCCAGGCTGATAAATTTGGCTATGTGCACGTTTAACGCTTGAGCGTGCGGGTGCGTGGCGGCGTACTTGCGCTTGCGCTCCAACACTTGCGCTAGCGACGGCTGGACGGTGCGCTGAGAGACATTGGTGGATGGGGCCGAGGACAGCGGAGGTGAGGATGTGGGTGCAGGCCAGGAGACGGTAGTGCCTGTGTCCTGAGAGGGGGGTTGGATCTCAGTGGCAGGTTGGGGCGCAGGGGGAGAGGCAGCGGTGCAAACCGGAGGCGGTGAACGGCCTTCGTCCCACCTTGTGGGGTGCTTGGCCATCATATGTCTGCGCATGCTGGTGGTGGTGAGGCTGGTCGTGGTGGCTCCCCGGCTGATCTTGGCGCGACAAAGGTTGCACACCCTTGTTCTTTGGTCGTCTGCACTCTCAGTGAAAAACTGCCAGACCTTGGAGCACCTCGGCCTCTGCAGCATGGCATGGCGCGAGGGGGCGCTTTGGGAAACAGTTGGTGGATTATTCGGTCTGGCCCTGCCTCTACGCCTGGCCACCGCACTGCCTCTTCCAACCTGCCCTGCTGCTGCACTTGCCTCCCCCTCTGAAGACCTATCCTCAGTAGGCGTAGCAAACCAGGTGGGGTCAGTCACCTCATCGTCCTGCTGCTCTTCCTCCGAATCCTCTGTGCGCTCCTCCCTCGGACTTACTCCAATTGCTACTACCTCAGTGATAGACAACTGTGTCTCATCGTCATCGTCCTCCTCACCCACTGAAAGCTCTTGAGACAGTTGTCGGAAGTCCCCAGCCTCATCCTCCGGACCCCGGGAACTTTCCAAAGGTTGGGCATCGGTCACGACAAACTCCTCCACTGGGAGAGGATTCGGAACCATTGCTGCCCATTCTGGGCAGGGGCCCGAGAACAGTTCCTGGGAGTCTGCCTGCTCCTCAGAATGTGTCATTGTAATGGAGTGAGGAGGCTGGGAGGAAGGAGGAGCAGCAGCCAGAGGATTCAGAGTTGCAGCAGTGGACGGCGCAGAACTCTGGGTGGTCGATAGATTGCTGGATGCACTTTCTGCCATCCACGACAGGACCTGCTCACGCTGCTCATTTGCTAATAAAGGTCTGCCGCGTGGACCCATTAATTGTGAGATGAATGTGGGGACGCCAGAAACGTGCCTCTCTCCTAATCCCGCAGCAGTCGGCTGCGATACACCTGGATCAGGAGCTCGGCCTGTGCCCACACCCTGACTTGGGCCTCCGTGTCCTCGCCCGCGTCCACGTCCACGTGCTCTAGGCCTACCCCTACCCCTCAGCATGGTGTATTACCAGTAATGCAGAAACAGAACGCTGTAATTAAATGTGCCGCTTATTGGCCTGTGGTTGGAGGCTGACTTCGCTTGCGGAACGCATAGCAGAGCCAGGAAAGAATTTTGCGCAAGCCTGCTGTAATACTTAGCTGGCTGCGTATTAATGAGGACTACTACCCCCAGCACAGACGCAGTACACTGAGGACGGTCACAGGCAGCCCAAATAGAAAGTTTTTTCCCAAAGTTTTTTTGGAAAAGCCCACTGCCTATATAGACAGTATATCTCTTTCACTGTCCCTGCCTCACCACTACTGGCCCTGGACTATGTAAAATTACTGCAGACTGTTTCCCTCTGGACAGGATGACAGTGGTGATGTAACGGCCAACGCAGAGCCAGGAAAGAATTTTGCGCAAGCCTGCTGTAACACTTAGCTGGCTGCGTATTAATTAGGACTACTACCCCCAGCAGAGACGCAGTACACTCAGGACGGTCACAGGCAGCCCAAATAGAATGTTTTTTCCCAAATTTTTTTGGAAAAGCCCACTGCCTATATAGACAGTATACGTCTTTCGCCTTTTTCACTGTCCCTGCCTCAGCACTACTGGCCCTATATTATGTAAAATTACTGCAGACTGTTTCCCTCTGGACAGGATGACAGCGGTGATGTAACGGGCAACGCAGAGCCAGGAAAGAATTTTGCGGAAGCCTGCTGTAACACTTAGCTGGCTGCGTATTAATTAGGACTACTACCCCCAGCAGAGACGCAGTACACTCAGGACAGTCACAGGCAGCCCAAATAGAATGTTTTTTCCAAATTTTTTTTGGAAAAGCCCACTGCCTATATAGACAGTATATCTCTTTCACTGTCCCTGCCTCAGCACTACTGGCCCTGGACTATGTAAAATTACTGCAGACTGTTTCCCTCTGGACAGGATGACAACGGTGATGTAACGGCCAACGCAGAGCCAGGAAAGAATTTTGCGCAAGCCTGCTGTAACACTTAGCTGGCTGCGTATTAATTAGGACTACTACCCCCAGCAGAGACGCAGTACACTCAGGACAGTCACAGGCAGCCCAAATAGAATGTTTTTTCCCAAATTTTTTTGGAAAAGCCCACTGCCTATACAGACAGTATACGTCTTTCACCTTTTTCACTGTCCCTGCCTCAGCACTACTGGCCCTATACTATGTAACATTACTGCAGACTGTTTCCCTCTGGACAGGATGACAACGGTGATGTAACGGCCAACGCAGAGCCAGGAAAGAATTTTGCGCAAGCCTGCTGTAACACTTAGCTGGCTGAGTATTGATTAGGACTACTACCCCCAGCAGAGACGCAGTACACTCAGGACGGTCACAGGCAGCCCAAACAGATTTTTTTGTCCCAAATTTTTTGGGAAAAGCCCACTGCCTATATAGACAGTATATGTCTTTCACCTTTTTCACTGTCCCTGCCTCAGCACTACTGGCTCTATACTATGTAAAATTACTGCAGACTGAGGACGCAATGCTCTGCACGGCCGATAAAAAAAAAAAAAGTGCAACACTGCAAAAAGCAGCCTCAACAGTACTGCACACGGTCAGATGTGGCCCTAAGAAAGACCGTTGGGGCTCTTGAAGCCTAAAATAACTCCTAACACTCTCCCTATAGCAACTCCAGCAAGACAGCGCTTTTCTGAACTATGTCAGAATGCATCTGTGGCGAGCCGCGGGAGGGGCCGATTTATATACTCGGGTGACACCTGATCTCGCCAGCCACTCACTGCAGGGGGGTGGTATAGGGCTTGAACGTCGCAGGGGGAAGTTGTAATGCCTTCCCTGTCTTTCTATTGGCCAGAAAAGCGCGCTAACGTCTCAGAGATGAAAGTGAAAGTAACTCGAACATCACGTGGTACTCACCTTTAGTAACGAGCATCTCGAACACGCTAATACTCGAACGAGTATCAAGCTCGGACGAGTACGTTCGCTCATCTCTATTTCTTATATAACAGAGGGCCCTTTTATAACGGCATATAAGGCCGACAGGTCCTCTTACCGATTTAAAACAAGCAGTAATTCATAAATGAACGATTGCCTGTTTACACGGGCCAATCCATCTGTGTTTTCTGCATGCAGAAACTGAACGACAAAGGTGCAACAAATTCTTGTTTGCTGGATATGGGAATCTGAAAGATTCTATTGGCCCGTATAAAAAGTCCTAAAGCCTGGTTGCTGACAAATCTGTCCTTGTCAACAAGGATTGGTTAGTGTGTGAACCATGTTGCCACTTTCAGAAGATTTGTTATAGAGATATGTGAAGCTGGAAAAGGCTGCAAAAGCATTACTAAAGACCTGGGTGTATATCAATTCACAGATGAATATTGTCTGAAAATGGAGAAAAGTTCGACTTGCTTTATTATTGAACATCAGCATGTGCCTTATAGTTCCACAACCTCCACCATCCACAGAACGTCTATTCTCCAATATCCAGAATAGATTACCCTGACTGGATTAGAAATAAATGCCACCAAACTGCTGATGGATAAGATGCTTTAATATAATTAATAGATCCTAGATGTAGCAAACTTCATGCTTCACACCAAACTTCAAGCCTTTAACCCTTTCCAATCCAGTCTCAGACTGTTTTGCGTAAACTGCTAATGGACACTAATGTCCATTAGCAGTTTATCACCTTCATTTGCATGTAAATGAGCCTCCTGAGCTGTATGCAGAGTGCAGCAGGTGGTCTGTTCTCTGCATTCAGTTCCTTTGTTCTGCTGCTGGAGTTTCTGCCTAATAAAATGAAATCGGCACTCCTGTAGACAGCAAACACAGCATGCCGTCTGTGCTATCTTCTCTCCAGCTGAACGATGGATTTTATGCTCCCCTAAAAATCATCGCTCGGCCAAAGAGTGAAAGTTTGGAGCATTTAAACACAGCTATTATCACTCAAACAATGGCTTTTGTTGCATGTAAATGGGCTTTTAGTTGGGCAACAGATAACACAATTATTCATCTACTTATGTTATTACAAGGATCAAAACTTTTCTTTTCTAGAATATTTGTTTAGACTTGGTTCTTTAGGGGCAGAAACTTGGTTTTGGAATGGCTTATCCTGGTTTATGAAGCGCAACCAACACATCTTGTTTTCCTTTTTTTGGATAACTGAAGCTTAGTAAATTGAAGATACGTTTTGGTGATAGAACTCCACATGTCTGTGGGAGGAAGGCCCACGGGTCTGTGTGCCATATGCTGTCTAGAGTTATATGCATAAAATAACTTAAAGGGATTGTCCAGTGTTAGAAAAACATGGCTGCTTTCTTCCGAAATTAGTCTTACACCTGTCCATAGGTTGTATATGGTTTTGTGGCTCTGTTCTATTCCCTTCAATGGAATTAAGCTGCAATATCTGACAGCACCACACTCAATGCCAATGGGCTCTATCTGTAGAGGAAAGCTGCTATGTTCTAATCCTGTGCAATCCCAGTCTCTGCAACGGATACAGAGAAACGTTCCACATTTATTAGATTATTTCCAATCTCTTCTCTGCAGCTCGCAACTTTAAAGCTTGATGGACAGCTGACCTGTCAGACCCCCTAAACGTCTGCGGGTAGCATGGTCTAGTGACAGATGCACTGATTGTAACAGTTTATCACTTCTACTGATCACTTTAGTGGTTTTGCAGCTCTTCTCTTTGAAGCTCGAGAAACATATAGATATTGTGTTTCCCCAAAAATAAGACCGTGTCTTATATTAATTTTTGCTCCAAGAGATTTCACTTTTTTTTACATATATAGCTGCTTGGACACTATTTAAATTGACTTTTTAATTAACTGTAACTAGGGCTTAATTTTGGAGCAGGGCTTATATTTCAAGCATTCTCAAAAATCCTGAAAAATCATTCCGTATCCTCAAAAATCCTGTAAAATAGTGCTAGGGCTTATTTTTGAGGTAGGTCTTATTTTCAGGGAAACTGGGTATCTATATACACTGCTTATGGGCAGGTCCTTCTGTGTTACTGTGACTACAGAGGGACCTGCCAATCAGTGAGCTTCTTTGGACTCCTATCCAGTCCAACTCTGCAAAGTTTCAAACAGAAGATCTGCGACACTCCTAAATAGATTGGTATAAGTGACAGAGTGTCCAAGTTCACCATCCCTACAGCCTGTGGCCTCTAGTCCGGGCAGCTTAGGGAGCCTGGCAGGTTCTCTAAATCGTATTACCGTATATACTCGAGTATTAGCCGAGCTATACTCAAGTATATACTGGGTAAAAAAAAACAAACTCCGTACTCCCCTCCCAGCCGACATCTGTGTTTGTGCGGCAAGCTGCTTGAATTCTCCCCGCTGTCCTCTCTGCTCGGCTCTGTCATCTCTGTCAGTGCTGTGTAAGTAAAGCGCTGTGATTGGATCGAATGCCAGCCAATCACAGCCGGCGCTCGATCATTCACAGACAATCAGTGAACGTCATTCACTGATTGGCTGGCGCTCGATCCAATCACAGTGTTGACGGCGGTACATGACAGAGCCGAGCAGAGAGTATGGCGGGGGATGACGGCAGGGAGAATTCAAGCAGCTTACCGCATCGCCACCGGGAACACAGGAATTCAAGCAGCTTGCCGAACCACCGCTGGGGAAAAAGACACCGGCTGGGAGGGGGAATATGGAGTTTTTTTTTTTTTTGGTTTTTTTTTATAACTCTTCCCTGACTCAAGTATAAGCCGATGGGGGCTTTTTCAGCACAAAAAAATGTGCTGAAAAACTAGGCTTATACTCGAGTATATATAGTACTTATTTTTTGTTTTTGCTATAAAATATATATATATATTTTTTTTTTTTCTAGGTTAAGTTTCTAATTCCATATATTTTTCATAGGATTCTCAAGGCAGCCTTCTTACCCAAGCTATTGCTCCAGAGGTTTGTTTTACAGAAAGTACCTGGACATTGAACTAAAGTTAGAAAATGATCACTTGGAAGAGTATTAAGATGTTTTGTGACATTTGCAGGGAAGGAGAGGAGGTGAGCTGTTCCTATCGCCTATTGCCAATGTGGATCCTCTTAGGCCTTATGTCCACAGGCATGCACTGTTTCCAAGTGTGGAATCCCACAGCAGTTTCCACCTGTCCCCGCAGCCATGAGGCCTAATAAACATTTTCTTACCTGGCCAGAGCCGGTGCAGGTCTTCTCCGTTCACGGCTGGATCTTCTTTCTCATGCACTGTAGATGCGCTCGGCTGGCCGGGCAGCATGCTGCACACATGCGTATTATTTTTTTAACCCCTGCTTTCCCACGGATCCGAAGCACGTCCACAGTGTCAGCTGCGGGGTAGCGAGAAACGGACGTGGGGGAGCCCACAGAAAATGGAGCATTCTGCGATTTTTTTATTTATTTATTTCCCTGTGCGTACGATCATGCTAATCCTACTTAGTCTGAAAATGTCTGAAGCGTAACTTCAGATATAATATATGGTCACGTATGGGTCCTCTGCCACCTCTGATACCAACATGCCTTAAAATTCTGGTGTCACAAAGAATCAATGTCAAGGTAATCGGCAATACATGTGCCATTTGTTGTGCCAGAAAAACTAGTTTCAAGATTATTGCAAATCGTGAATAAATCAGCATAATTTCATTTACAGTCCTATTTGTACATTATGTATGCAATCAGCGATCATTTATAATATTTAACTTAATAGCTTTCAGTATAATATGCAAAACTGTAAATGTATTAGTGCCCATCGAGGAAATGAAGAAACAAAGGAAAAACTGGAACAACTTGTGATGAGTCATTCAGAGTTCAGGAGAAATAGCATTCAGTGATATCTAGAAACTTGTAAAAGTCATCCATAACGATCGAAGTAATAAATCATCACAACTGCCGCTTTATGCCACGTATAAAAATGACTGAAAAGCAGCCATACTTCCTGATACAAAGGTAAAAAAGCAACAGTTCCCATCAGCTTGCAGATGGTAAAATGCCATACAGATGAGGTGGCATCAATGCTAAATACTGATAACCAACCACTCTCACAAATACCACCTCACAAGCCCCAACTCAGTTATAATGCCCCATATAGAGCGGGGTCTATATAGGGGATTATTACTGAGTGGGGGTTCTATATGGGGCATTACTACTGAGTGAGGGGTCTATATACGGCATTATTACTGAGTGGGGGACTCAGTAATAATGCCCCATATAGACCCCCCACCCAGCAATAATGTCCATATAGGCCCTCCATTCATTAAAAATTACCTTTATCTACAGTAAAATTTAAAAAAACCGTACTCACCTGTTTCGCTCCTCCCGCTCTGTGGCCCTGCAGTCCGCGTCCATCACTGCACTCTCCATCTGCTGACTTTAATAGAGCGATCATGTGATTACTCAGGACAGTTTCTGGCTGCAGTCATCATATTTGTCACATGATCGCTCTGCCCAGAACTAAGTGGGTGAACAATGCTGTGCCAGGTTTAGACTGCAGGGGCACTGAGTGGGAGGAGCAGCGCAGGTGAGTTTAAATAGTTGTTTTTTTTTTCCAATTTTACTTCTAGACATTTAAGTAAATTTTTTTTTAAATTGTCTCCTCCCCCGGCTGCAGGCCTCGACAGGCCCACCGGGAATTCTCCCCCCCCCCCCCCATATATCTGTATGGTTGGCCATTCATTTTAACAGCTTTCAAGCTGTACTACAGCTCTGCTGCTGCATGGCAAATGCATGACTGGCTGCATCTTCCCTCATCAATAGCAGCTCATCAAGGATTTTGAAGCTGGTCTTTTATCACTGTAAAGGACTCTATCACCAAATTCATGAAGTTTGACTCAGAGCTGAGCTGCACCAGCCTCTCCCCACCCACAGCCTACAGAATGACCCCTATACACAAGAGGGGAGAAAGCTGTCAGTCTGCATGGTGCGTAGGAGAAGTCAGTACAGCCCGCCTCCATGACTTGATGCTTAGCTCCAAGCCAAACTTCATGGCCCTGGTGCCAGAATCCCTTTAAAAGATGAGAACGTGTATTGAGGGCAGTAGCAAAAACTACAAGTAGTTATCCAAGTCTTCTTAACCCTCTGCCATATAACCTATGGTCACTGGAAGGATAGTTCTAGGGGAATGGAACATATAGGACTGCATGCCTGAATGACTACATCCCTATACCATAGGAGAGGTAAGTGTATGAATCTGAAGGTGAGAGAAGGTACAGTGGGGTTGAAGGTAAAGCAATCTAGACCCGAGCTGCAGCACACAGTGGCTATCATCTCACCATTATATTACGTGATATTGGAAACCAGTCAGGTATTCTTTGTGCCGGGGCAATGAGTAGGAAGTATATTGTCAGCAGCCAGAGCCTGCCCTCAGGAGCACAGAATAGCAGCACTCCTGAGGGACACATGGGGGCAAAAATGATGGAAAAGGTATTTTTTTTATGTTACGAGCATTTTTATGCTGCTATTTACCCACGTTTAGACATCTGTCACAGATCACGACGATCTGAAGACTAGTTTCCAATCTATTCGTTCAGATGACCTATTTTTAGCTGTGTAAAAACGTTGTTCCGGAAAAAATAGGACATACGCAAAATAAATCGGCGAGCGGATTTATACGCTGCCGGAAAAGATGGGTCTTGCCCTATCTTTCGACTGATATACGCTGCCGCCTCCCAGAGATTAATAAGGGAGGGGGTTTAGCAGTGTCAAAAGCTTAATTAGCGTGTTGACGTCCATTCATGCGTCTGGGTGCAACATATTAGCGAAAAAATGTGCCGCAGCCCAGAAAAGCCTCGCTCAGCATTAATCCTTGGAATGACTTCAAATGCCTACATAGAGGCACATGTAAGCTTTTTACTGCATTGGAAAACTCCCTCCCCCTCTTTTTTCCCCCCAGCTTCCACAGTAGGCAATGGGAGCCGCCAGTGTATATCGGTCAAAAGATGGATCCAGACCTATCTTTTCCAGCCGCTTGTAAAAGCGCCCGCCGGAATCAGCAGTGTATGTACTATTGTTCCACGCCGGATAATTGGTCGGAGCGCAAAATCGACGATGCCAACGAATGCATTGGAAACCAATGCCTAGGATGGTCGCGATATTCGGCCGGGCGTGAAAACGCTTGCGTGAATAAAGCCTAAGGCTAAGCATACGCAATGATTTTTGGCCTGCACAAGGGTTGTTTGACCAAAGATTACTTTGTAGCCCTGCAGCCTTGCTCTTATGTTGAGGTCAATGGGGTCGCAGTGGGAGTCACAAGTGGCTAGAACATACAGGTCGTAGAAGGATGGATGGATGGATTTTTGGTGACATGCAGGTTGTGGTTGGGGCAATTTATGATTCACACTGCATGAATAGGATTGTCCTCGTTTGCCGCAATATATGGATAGGATTCATAGATGGAGGAGGAAACTGCTAGTATAGTTCCTTTTAATGCTTTTCTATACATTTTTGGGAAACCACTGGCCAACCCTGACATGGAAAGGGACTTGGGGACTTTTGTTAACAGTAACCAGTGTCAGGCAGCTGCTGCCAAGGCAAATAGGTACATGGGGTGCATCAAAAGAGGTCTAGGGGTACGTGATGGGAACATTGTTCTTCCTCTTTACAAGTCACTGGTCAGACCACCTATGGAATATTGTGTACAGTTTTGGGCGCTAGTATTCAAGAAAGACATATCAGAGCTTGAGCGGGTTCAAAGGTGGGCAAGTAAATTAATAAATGGAATGGGGGGGACTACAATACCTAGAGAGGTTATCAAAATTGGGGTTGTTTAGTTTAGAAAAAAATACGGCTGAGGGGCGACCTAATAACTATGTATAATATATCAAGGGGCACTCTATTTATACCCAGGACTGTGACTGTAACAAGGGGGCGCCTTCTACGTCTAGAGGAAAGAAGGTTTCTACACCGACATAGCGGGTTTTTTTACGCAAATGTTAGTGGGACTTTCTAATGTTAAAAACGCATCGCAAGTTTGTACTTAACGATTTTCGTGCGAAGCGTTTTTAACATTAGAAAGTCCCACTGCCATTCATGTTAAAAAAAACGCAAGTGTGTGGGAGCCCCAAGGCCAAATGTACCCGGCCGGGTATGATTCCAACTGCAAGCTGGTGCGCTGCTGCACATGCGCAATGCAGAGAATGCCGCACCAGCGATGACGAGGAACCACGGTGATTTCGTTGGAATCGCCACGGGACAGACGGCTTCCATTGACTGCAATGGAAGCCGTTCGTGCAAGGCCCGCACTTGAATAGGAGATGCTGCGTTTTGGTTTTTTTTTTCCCGCGAGCGGAAAATCGCAGTTGATTTCCGCTTGTGGGCAGAAAAAAGCATTTTGCATAGCATGTCTATGGGCAGTATTTGTGCGAGATCCAGAGGCAAACGCCCGCTCTGGATCCTGCAGCGCACATACGCCCGTGTGCATTGGGCCTAAACCGTGAAATGTTAACACAGACTGCGAACACATCAACATTTAATTAGGGTTTGGAAATGCGTTATGCTACCAGAGCTTTGATTTCTTCTCTTTCATATCTCTGGTTTTTATTCTTCCCATCTTGCGCTCCAGCCGCTCGCCTTGTGACCTTGCTTTGAGATATGATTTTGGCTTCATGGAGTTAAATCTGTAATAATGGCGTTTGGCGGGTGCTGCTGTGAATAGCGATATAGGTGCGTCACAATATTTGCATCAGGCGATTAGGCTCTATTGTGAAGAAGAAGGAAAGGTGAAAGAAAGATGTCTTTGTTAGGAGAGCAGAATGAGTGTTTGTCACAAAATACAGGCTTGTGCGCCAACTCCTGTCTGGCAGCTGATAGCAGCTTGTCATCGGTGTCCCGGAATGACCTTGACAGTGCATGTGTTCACCTCTCCCACACGGGATTAGCCTCCTGGTAGGCAGCTTGTTGGAGATGTGCTCTACAGTAGCAAGAAAAAGGCATTCAACTCTTCACAATTACCTGGATTTCTGCATGCACAACTAATAAAATGTTGATTGGCTATTTTCTAGAGATGAACATAATTAGAGATGGACACAATCTTCCTAAAGGTACCTTATATATGGGGCGATTATTGCCCAAATTCTCGCTGAAAACAGCTAATTCAGGCTTTAGTTGTCCGGCGTACAAGCAGCCACTCACAGACAAGCAAATTGCTCATTTGTTGGAGTCGCTTGATATTTAGTTCCCGTGAAAACCAAGTGACCGTCAGAGCGCTTTCACACGAGCGGGTTTTTACGGGCCACCGATATACGAGACCATCTGTGGCATTGGTTTCCAATGCATCCGCTCACACGGGCGAATATACGGCGCATTAAAACGTCGAACCGTGAAAAATGGAACATACGCACTGACGCATATACGTTGGGCAAAAAGATAGTTCTGGAACTACATTTTGGCCAATATATGCCAGCGGGTCCCATAGACTCCTTTGGGAGCAGGGGAAAAAAGGGTGGGGGAGGCTGCGAAAAGCTTACAGGTGCCTTTATGTAGGCATTAGAAGTCATTCAGAGGAATAAAGCCGAGCGAGGGTTTTCCGGGGTGTGACATATTTCTTCGCTAAAAACCACGCACAACGGTCGTGTGAATGGGCAAGAAAACGCTAATTACCCTGGCGGAAAAACGTCCTTTCACGCCATTTTACGGCACCGGCGAGAAAACGTAAAAACACATACGCTCGTGTGAAAGAGCCTTCAGACTGTGGAAACAGGAGTCGTCCAATTTTTGAGCGACTGCCTGCTTACTGTAAATGGAGGCGGGCCAGAATGATCCCCAACCCGCTCCGCCACCATTCACAGAATGACGATCACTCTTGTGTATGAGCAGAGGACCGTCAGTTGTCTCATGTAAAGGGACTCTAAGCTAACACTACTCAAGCCATTGTACCATTTATGCCTTTTAGTGGGCACATTGACTAAACGTCAACGTATGTGAACTACTCTGTTATTGACTTCTGCAAGAACTAATTAGCAAAAGGCGTTTCACTGAAATGGATTGCACCAGAATCAACTTCTAGCAGCTATTCACTAGATTGGTAATAAAGGCCTGATTAGTGGAGATCTCCAGTGATTCTGAGAACGGGTATCCCCTGTACCCCTTCCCTCCTCACTACACCCCCACAGTGAGTGGCGCGGCAGCTGAGAATGATTACTGCTGCTCTATTTATATCACTGTGGTTCAAGAGATAGGGCAGAACCAGAGGCGTAACTAAAGGCTCTGGGGCCCTGATGCAAAAGGTGAGCTACCCCCCCCCCCCCCCCTATCTGTATCTGTACCCGTACCCATACCTAAACCATGCTGTACAGAGGCATAACTTGAAGCTCCTGGGCCCAATGCAAAACCTGTAACAGGGCCCCCAACTATAATGCTTTATTCATAGTACTGGGCTCCCTATATGGAGAAGAGAGGCCTTATGGGCCCCCTAAGGCTCCTGGGCCCGGGTGCAACCGCATCCCCCACACCCTCTATAGTTACGCCCCTGGGCAGAACAGTTACATAAATTTGCATGGAGTGGCAGCGAGCATGCTGGGCTACCTCTCCATTCAAGCTCCTCCTCACTGTGGAGGCCATAATCAAAGACATAGTGTGCAGTACCGAAATGCACAGGAAAAATATGTGCATGTGAACCAACCCATTGAAATCATTAGGCTCTATTTTCTATGTATTGCACGTGCACAAATACACCTCTCTGAATCCGGCCTATATAGGCGAGCGACACGGTGATAATGCAGCTACCACTCACTACTCCGGTTATTGAGCATGGTTTTATTCCAGCTGAGCGTGATTTGCATATGTTGGTTATTTGCATACGCATGTTCTCTCCAGGTTATATGGCTTCCTGCAAGCACTGTGATTTATCCCACTTCTCAAAATAAGGTTAATAAGGTTAACTAGCTTACCTGGAAATAAATGTCCTCCTGTGTAGCCTTAAAGGGGTTCTCCCGTGGCGAAATCAAAATTTTTTTTTTCACTTACCCCCGCATTCTGCCCTGTTAAAAAGAAAGCATTAGTTAGTTTTTAAAAATAGCATTGCGCTTACCTGCATCAGCGTTCTGCAGCTTCTTCTTTTAAAGATGACGCCGCTGGTCTTCTCCCACGGTGCACCACAGGTCTTCTCCAATGGTGCACCGTGGATTTTCTTCTCCTTCCTTGCGTTCCACTGCCGATACAGCCACCTAATTGGCTGATCAGCACCACGTGACGGAGGCGGAGCTACGATGACGACGCGCAGACCAGCTCTCTGGCGCCAGCGGCCCCATTCACCAGGCAGAAGCACGGACTGCGCAAGCGCGTCTAAAAACGCCAGAAGACACCGAAATTAGACGGAGCCATGGAGACGGGGATGCCAGCAACGGAGCAGGTAAGTGAATACCTTCTGTATGGCTCATATTTAATGCACGATGTACATTACAAAGTGCATTAATATGGCCATACAGAAGTGTATAACCCCACTTGCTGCCACGAGACAACCCCTTTAAGTAGGTTATATAGTAGCAGGGACCAGAGTGAAGCAACACATTCTCTACTGTCCTGTAGAATATATTAGCGCTATGGCAATTAATACTATTATGAAGAACTCCTTAGCATCCCACTTTCATTTTCTTGTGGGTATGCTCCAGTACAATATGAACATTTATATGCCACAGTCTGTAGGGAACCAGGTACAGTACTAAGAAAGGAAGACCTTCTTTGAGCAGTGCGGCACCATGGCGAGGCCTGCAATGTTGTGGTCATGTGATCATGACATGTATTACGAAGTGTACGCCCTTCCGCCATGCTTTGTGTGTTGGTGCCATCATTCATAGACACTGGTGGAAGATATCTTCTGCAACTAATGCTACAGTTAGGAGTTTTCTTGCAGGCTGTATTAGGGCACACCCTAGAAGAAAAGTGTCTACTTGCCAAGCAGGTTAGCAGAGACGCTTCCCCACAACTTTTAACCTTTTTATTGCCAAGGAGCTATTAAGGTAGATGAACACTTTCTGTACAAATCCCAGACAAAGTAACTATTTGCATGAAATCTCTCTTATGGAAAGTGTATATACTGCTGTCTCTGGGTTCAGCGCATAGAATAGAAGGGGTGCAGTAGAAGGTGGGCAGGGTAGCAGAGGCCCTTTTAGGATGGTTTTCATTTTAAGCTACAGTTGCCTCTTGGGAAGTTCAGACCTCAAAGCACCATCTGACTGGTTAGGCTTCATTCACACTGCGTTAAGCCTGCACGTCCAGGGGTCCCATCCTGGTTCATATCCAAACTCCCGAAAAATGGATTGGGACAGGACCCTAGGAAGGAACCATTATTGATGGCCGCTGAAATGGGGACCAATAAGTCTCCATTTGGTCAGGTTCACATTTGTTTCCTGCATTCTGTGCCGGAAAGAATAGCATGGTTGACCACGCTTTTAATGTAAAGCTGCTGTACAAAAACATTATACACTATCCTGCCAAAAGACACCTGAGCAAGAATCAAAAGTAGTATTTATTTACATAGGTTAATCTTTAGTGGAGTCTCCTTTGGCCCTAATGGCATCGGATACTCCCTGTGGCATACTTTCTACTAACGTCTGATACACTACAGCTGGTGTTTCCCTCCAATCATCCTAGCGTGTTCTCTCAAATATGCATTGGCCTGATTACAATGATGCAAGGATCCGACCTGAATCCTACTGAACATCTTTGGGACACACTGGAACATTGGGTCAGGAATTATGAACAGCGTCCAATTTTTATCTGAGAACTTGCCAGACCTTTGCAGGATGAATGAAGGGAAATATCAGCTGAAGTGTATCAGATGTTAGTAGAAAATGGTGTCATTACAAATATATCTTGTCAAAAACGAGCCTTCAGACGGCCATGTCAGCGTAAAATTAAAAAAAAGGTTATGGCTCTTGGAAGGCAGTAATAAAAAAATACAAAACTGGCTGGTTCTAAAGGGTTAAACATTGACAGACTTGGGACTTTCCCAGTGATAAGAGTAGAGAAATTGCACCGTGTGAAAGTTTCAGAGTCACTTCAGTAGTTGCAAAAGTATTTCCTCTTGTGGTTTTTCCACAGGTAAAGTTCTATTCACATCGGTGCTGAAGGCGTCCGTCAGAGCCTCCGGCGTATATCCAGCACTACGTACTTGAGCGCATGTCGGAAGCCAAATAGACCCTATTATAGGGAATGGGGCTCGTCTGGTGTCGTTTGGGATCGGCACTTCTGGTTTTTCTATTGTTTGTCTCCTAGGATGGCGCTGAGCAACCGAAAGCAAAAGCTCTGATGTAATCCAGCCTATTAGGCATGATAAACATTACAGTTTGCTTCATTCCAAAATGTACAAACAACAAAATGCGATTTAAGGGATTATTTACACAAGCGTATATAGGCTGGCGTTTTCACGACCGGCTGATATACACTTCCATCTGAGACCCCCACCGGCTCTCTGCTTCTCTCCTCCCCTCCGAGTGGTTTGCAATGGGAGTGGGCAGGATGGGGGCGGAGCTAAGCTCTGCCCTGCCCCACCCACTCCCATTGCAAACACCGGAGTGGAGGAGAGAGGCAGAGCCGGTGAGGGGAAGGGAAGGGGGGGACTGCTTAGTTGGAAGCGTATATTGGCCGGCCGATATACGCTCCTGTAAATAAGCCCTAAGACCACTATCTTGGCCGTCTATGCGCTTTTACGCTGTGGGAATCCACCCATATGTGAATAAACCCTAATTTTTAGAAATATTCCCCGTTTTTCCTGGTTAACTGAACACTGCACGTAGTTTAACAACAATGTTAAAGGGCAAGCTCTATTCTGCAACTTGCTACAAAAAGTCAACTGTGGGAGATTTGTCATTCCAAGCAGTCCCTGCTTACTGGGAAGTTGTTGAGGTCACTTCATGGGAGTTTTGCTGGATAAGCAGTTTTCTCCTCTGCCAGCTTTCTGCAGAGGTGTGAAGGCTATGATTAATTAAGTATACATGTCATGTAATTTATGTATATTACTCATCTCAGGAAAGCTTGGTTGTAGTAATAATAACGAGCAGCTTCTGCTCCACACCCTATTAACAATGGATGACTGCCCTACCATCCTGACAACAATACTTCAGATCATGAACCAAAGACATGAACACAAGAATATAGTATTAGAGGTTAAATATAGACGGTGAACCCTATAGGTGAGGTGTGACACATATATATACCGAATAACCACTTTAGTAGAGACGTCTGTCTCGCATGATTGGATCATCCCTGTATGGAAATGAGACATGTGACTCCGGAGGGCTAGATAAAATCAAGTCGGTAAGCTTCATAGAATCCTAGAATGGTAGAGTTGGGAGGAACCTCCAGGGTCATCGGGTCCAACCCCCTGCTCAGTGCAGGATTCACTAAATCATCCCAGACAGATATTTGTCCAGCCTTTGTTTGAAGACTTCCATTGAAGGAGAACTCACCACCTCCCGTGGTAACCTGTTCCACTCATTGATCACCCTCACTGTCAGAAAGTTTTTTCTGATATCTAATCTGTGTCTCCTCCCCTTCAGTTTCATCCCATAGCTTCTAGTCTTTCCTTGTGCAAATGAGAATAGGGCTGATCCCTCTGCACTGTGACAGCCCTTCAGATATTTGTAGACCGCTATTAAGTCTCCTCTCAGCCTTCTTTTTTGCAAACTAAACATTCCCAGATCCTTTAACCGTTCCTCATAGGACATGATTTGCAGACCGCTCACCATCTTGGTAACTCTTCTCTGAACTTGCTCCAGTTTATCTCGGTCTTTTTTAAAGTGGGGTGCCCAGAACTGGACACAGTATTCCAGATGAGGTCTGACTGAGGGCTTATTCAGACAACCGTATATCGGCCGCATATTCACGCCAGCCAATATACGGCGTACCTCTCTGCAGGGGGGAGAAGGCTGGAAGAGCCGGGAGCAGTGCTCTGAGCTCCAGCCCCCTCTCTGCCTCTCTGCACTATTTGCAATGAGGGGAGGCGGGACGGGGTGGAGCTAATTCCCGGAACTTAGCACCACCCCGTCCCGCCTCCTCTCATTGCAAATCGTGGAGACAGGGCGGGAGCTCAGAGCACTGCTCCCGGCTCTTCCAGCCTCCTCCCCCTGCAGAGACAGACGCTGTATATCGGCCGGTGTTTTAAAAAAATAAAATAAACGTTTTAACCGCTCCCCTTTTCCATTTCACTCCACTTTTTAAAAAGTTTTTCAGTACATTATATGGAAATAGCACCACTGAAAAATACAACTCCTCCTGCAAAAACCAAGCCAGCAACATTTATGGATAAATAAACGAGTTGTCTTTTTTTAGAAGTGGGGAGAAAAAAAAACGAAAAAAAAAAAAAAAGGTAGTGGTCCTTAGGCGGTTAAAAAACATCTCCTTGTCTGATCCTGAAGAACTCCCCCACTCCCTCCTTGTCCTCTTCACTCTCCTGTCCAGAGCTTCTTCCTGCTATAGTAATATGAGTCATCTCAGGCTCACAAGTCAGGACAGAACAAGAGGGGGAGCATCTACACTGGGCGTCCTACCTGGTATTAGATAGATAGTCCATCTAGGGGCAGAGTATGCCATCCCTGAATTCTGCACCAAAATCTGCACAGCTAACTGCGTATTTTGATGTGGAATTGCCAATAGGATTCTGCTATTACGGATTGTGGGCTGAATATTCTGCAGGAGGGTATATTCTGCGGTGCTGTTGGGAATATTCACTCCTGTGTGAGAGGTCCCTTTGGGACTTTGAATGGACACCTTGACAGGACCAATAATGAGGTCTGAACAGAGCCTAGAAATAAGTGTATGGCCTTAGATATTTAGGACAAGCATTTAAGCACAGGCAGCAGCAGCTAGATGTGAATACAGCATGAGGGCTCTTTCACACGAGCATAGTGATTTTCTTTAGCCGTGTCATGGCCACAGCGCAACCGAAAATTGTGTGAACGGGTGCATAAATCTGCCGTTTGTGCACCCATTCAGACAGCCCGGGTTCAGCGCATATACACCGAGCCCGCATTGCCATTGAGCGGAGGGGGAGACAGTTAAGCTCTGCTTTCTGCCCCCTTGTGGGCTCTCGGCAAGGAGAGGGTGAGGGAGCTAGTGTGCTAAGCTCCTGCTCCCTCTCCGCCCCTTGTCAGCTACCAGCAATGGGAGGGGGGCGAGAGCTTAGCAACTAGCTCCTGCCCCCTCCAATTGTAAATAACTGGCAAGGGGCGAAGGGAAGGGGTTGGGAGTTTAGCAGTCACATTGCTAAACTCCCTCCCACCTTCCTTCCCCGGCATATGCCATAGGCTGCTATAGGAGTTTATGGAAGCCGCGCTGTATTCTGGCCAGGAAGATAGTTCCTGAACTATCTTTCCTGGCTGTTATAAAAGCGCCCAGACGAAATCCACTCCTATGCGCTACCTTGGCCGGCTGGGCGCTTTTACGCCGCGGGCATATGCCCATCAGATGGGCAGCGCATATCGGCCGGGCGAGAAAGCACGGCCAATATACGCTCATGTGAATGAAGCCTGAGGCCAATATCAGATGAGCGTACAGTATTGCACATGTCCGTAATACAGATGTGTTTCAGATGACATAACACCCATATATCATCAGTATTTACTGTCATTGTTTTTATGTTTTACTGGGCAAATGCTGATCTGTATTTGCCCAATGGAAATAAGTCCCAGTATGGAGGCAAAAATGGAAAAAAGTTGGCCATGTTATATGTTTAAAAATGTGAATAGATACATAAATTTACATTAGATATTACAGTTCACAAAACACGGACCAAATATGGAGTTAAAATGCATCCATCTGAAAGTGGCCTTAGTCCGTATTCACACAGGGCGGTCGGGAGGATTGCTAAAAACCTCAACAAAAAACACATTGACAAAATCTCACATGCTTTTTCTGTAGCTTGCAATGTGGTTGCGGTTGTTGGAGATTTTTGGACAAAATCTTGAAGTATTCCAGTTTTCACTCTTGCCACTAGAGCAGTCACATCAGGCTGCCAATTCCTGTTTTTTGTAGCTCACTTGTCCACTGTGCCATATAGACTGCAAAATGTCATACAGACTGAATCTTCGCAGTGTCCTTCAAAAGACAAATGAAGGGCAACTTGAACCATATCTTAGATGTCCTCATGAACTTTGGCCAGTGGTGTTGAGGACAAGGCATCACCATGTTTTGACTGGTAAGATCCCTGTTACGGTTGCCAACTTCCCCAAAACTTCCCGAAAAGCACAGTTTGCAAAATTGGGGACTTTTCCTACGACCCATAAAAAAATTGCAACAAGCATTTGAAAACTTTTTAAAGTGCTGAAGAATAAACTGTTGGAGCTTGTAGAGATTATTATGTCTGTAATCACCATTTTACAGTTCACAGTGAGTGCTGCCAATGTGTTCTTATCAGTATTCCGTGCTGTAGACACATATTATTGAGGATCTTTACTATTTATTACATGACTGTAAAAAAAAATGCTGGTTGTCTGTGATGTATAGATAAGCTGTCCAATATAAAAAAAAATCAGCTTAACTACCCTGGTCTCTGTAGAAAAGGTTTGAGAAGCCCAGTATGTATGTGACTCCCTGGTCTTAGAGGGAGAGGGGGCTGTGCTTCATCAATTCCTGGGGACTATAATAGTCTATTGGCATTTCTCAATTATCTGTGCGCAATGGTATGTTTCACTCATCCATTGCTCCACTCCATCTGCATTTGATTGCTCCACCTTCCTTCTACTGAATCTGCTGTGAAACCTTTAAATTTGTCATAATCTGTGCGCAATGGTATGTCCCATTGCTTCATATAAATTGAATTGACACTATCTGTACTATATGTATTTTCCTCATCACCTCCCCCAAATAGTTTTCTCCCTGTCTCATCTTAGTGTTGCTGGACAGTTTGTTTTTGTAAGAGGGCAATAAAGCCCCCCCCCCATCTTGTTCATTAGCCATCTAAAGGTGGGTCAGCTGGTTGACTAGTGAAATGTAACAAGCCACTCCCAGCTGAAGTCCTGGAGCCAGAACTTTAAAGTCAGTTCTACCCTCCATGCCTCACCTGATGTGTCCAGCAACAAGTGTTTTATGCTGTCAAATAATAATGCAGTTATACAGTGCAGTTGGGCAGAGCAGGAGACAGGTACCATCCACAACTGTCCAAAGCCTGGAGGAAAATACTCTCCTCTTTGCACTAATCTCCTTCACCATCCTCTTTTCAAGCCTTAACACTTTCTTCCAAAGCCCAGGCCCAACACACTCCATCCACATCAGCCCCGCCCTCCTTTCCTCACCTATGTATGGCTCCCAGGCACTGTTCAACTTCCTAAGACGCCCTTAACCCCCCAATACTGCAAAGAAACACCTCAGCCACCAACACAAATCCCCTAGCCATGCGCTCACCCTTGCTACTCTGCTACTCCTAGCTGCAGGGGACAGATCCCTCAACCCAGGCCCACCCCGTACTGTTCCCTACCAAAATGCCCCCCCCCCTGCCCCATTTAAACGCGCCCTATGGAACTCCCAATCTGCATGTAACAAACTCCTAACTATCCATGACCTTTTCACCAGTAAACGCTTGAACTTGCTCGCCCTCACGGAAACCGGGATACAGCAGTCCGATTCTACCTCCCCCACTGCATTGTCCTATGATGGCCTGCAGTTCTCCCACACCCCTAGATCGGATGACAGACGTGGTGGAGGAGTAGGCATCATCCTCTCCCAGAACTGTACCTTCCAGGTCATTCCCTCGGCTCCCTCGCTTACCTTCCACTCCTTCGAAGTCCACACCCTGCGACTCTTCCGCCCACTGCCTCTGCGTGTCGCAGTTATTTACCGCCCCCCCAGGTCCCACCCGCCTGTTCCTAGACCACTTTGCTGCCTGGCTCCCCCACTTCCTCTCCTGTGAAATCCCAACCCTCATCCTATCAGGGTAATATACTATTCTAAGTACAGCACCAATCGGGCCCACCCCACTTGCCCGCTGCCGGCGATAAGAAGAAAACACCACACGGAGGTCTGGTATAATTCCTCACACGGGGCATGGCTGCGCTTTGCCGACGTGCTTTATTACAGATTACATGAGATTTTATACCCTTTGTCCCATCCCCAGCAAGGGGTGATGGGCTTATAACCATATATGGGCAGTCCGGATTTCCGGCCTGGGACAGTGAAAATTATGTACATGGTTGAACATCTTGATATCTTGTTCCAGCGCTTCTGGGAAATCGGCCAAGTACATGCGGCCTTCATGTCTGGTTCTTCTTTGCTGTGTTTAAGATACATTTTGTTCAAGATACGTTTTTGTCTTCGCCTGGCAAGGCCTCTTGGAATATCTGATGTAAGGCGACATATAAGTTTTTTTCATTTGGAATTGAATAGAACTTGCATACAGGTATAAAGCATAAAAAAAACATATGGCAATATATATATATATATACCCTCACAAACCCCCCTAAAAAACTTAATATGGAGATCAAGCATCAGACTTTGCACTCTTCCTCGGTCGTCTCTCCCTTGCGTCAGGGTTTCTCCACTGCCCGTAAGTCCCTACTCCTAAAAGGGAGGGATCCCTACCTCACCTCAGAAGGAGGCCATGGATTCCCTGGGCTTATTTCCGGGCATCCATACCCTCTATCTGTACGAGTTAACACCCCACAGGGTGTGCCCTCGCCGGAACCTAAGGTCTTCTGCACTTTCCCTAGGCAAATGGGAAGTCCACTGACAGTCCATCTTATGAGACCAGGGCGGCGCAGTACTAGTCCATCTCTCCATTCTTCTGGTAACGTACGTGGTTGGCATTATCGGAACTGGCTCTTCATCTTTTTCAAACAAGGGAAACGTTGGTGTCACATTATCCAGTCCCTTACTCATACTCTTTTTGATCAAAGGGATAATACACATACAGGAAATTACATACCCACCTCTTTCTGCTAAAATCATATCCACGGCCACTCTATTTTGGAACGCCATGGATGCAGTGGGCCCTAACTGGTCAGCTAACCCTTGCAAAGTATCTCTGGTGTAGTTTACAAACCTCTGCTGATTGTAATAGATATAATTCATCCAATCTACATTATTATTAACAGCAACAAAAGCAAATAAGGACTCAAAACCTGCTTAAACATGATCTCTAGAATTAAATTCATCTGGCACCCCCCTTGGCACTCCTATTACATCTATGTATACATGTGGATCAAAGTTACCACCTGGAGTGTCAATGTCTCTCTTAGCACGATGCGGTGTTGGATTCTCACCCTCAGTGTAGTCTACATATTGCACATTTGATTATATTAATTTGTTCTGAAACAGGGGGCTAGTGTACAGTAGTCAAAGGTGTGTGTTAGAGGAATTGTACCACATTATAGCATGTAAAGGATATGCAGGATCATTAGTTTTTTCAGTGCGAAGTGTGGATCCAAGTGGGCTTTCCTTTGAGCTTGACTGCAGTTGGGTGAACAACATCTGGTAAGGACATTCAAACCGGGTTTCTCTCTCAAACTTTTTTACATAGACCCTGTCACCTGGTTTCAGATTGTGACACTCATCTGTAGGACCTGGGAGAAAAGCAGAGACTGCAGAATGCATTATTGACAATTCCTTGGAGGGACCCATGACAAAATTAACAAGAAAATCATTCACCAAACTCAGCTACTGTGGCATGTACCCTCCTAAGAAAAAGAAAAACTAATGGAAGACACTCAATTCAAAATTTTACCATTTTCTTCATTGCCTTTTGTATCTACTTTCCCCCTACTCCGCGGATGGTAGGGTGTGTGAAAAACCTGGAATATACCCAAAACAGACATGATGTGTTGCATTATTTCACCTGTGAAGTGTGTACCTTTGTTTGACTCAATCACTTCTGATACCCCATATCTGCAGATTACCTCATTCATGAGCTTCTGTGCGGTTACCTGCTTATTTACTTTGGTAACAGGGTAGGTCTCCAACCTGAAAAGACATCAACAACAACAAGCACATATTCATGCTTCCCAACAAGTAGGAGCTGAATGTAGCCAATTTGCAATCCCTGAAATGGGTAGAGTGGTCTAGGCAAGTGTGGTGTGGCAAATTTTACTTCTGCCCTGTTGCTTACGGCAAAGATCATGCAAAATTGGACAAATGATGCAGCAGCTACAGAAAACCCAGGAGCCACCCGTCCTTGTTCAAGCGTCGACATCATTGCTGCTTTAAGAGGTGCGTCTTTCCGTGCATCAGCTGGGCCATCATGGGGCACAGGGACTATGGTAAGCAAGTTCTGTTGACTGTTCACCATACACCGTCCCTTTTTAGTCCATTTGTCTTTTCTTCCTTGCTGGCTCGTAACTGTAAAGTCTTTAGCATATCAAAGGCCAAATTTTTATCAAAGTCCAAGTTTTTTATCAAAGTCCAAGTTTTTATCAAAGTCCAAGTTTTTATCAAAGTCCAAGTTTTTATCAAAGTCCAAGTTTTTAGTCAAAGTCCAAGTTTTTAGTCAAAGTCCAAGTTTTTAGTCAAAGTCCAAAGTTATTGTCAAATTCTTCTTTTCTTCTTTCTTCCACGGCTTGAGGGCCGCTGCCTTTGCTGTGTGGCCTGTGATGGCGTTGCCTCTTGCTTCTTTGGTGTAGGAATTGGTGTGAGCTTTCCACATTGTCAGGTAGAAGTATGGTCTCCATGAGACTGCACCGCTGCATCATTCTTAATTGGCTGTCCTGCTGTGGTAAAAAACTGTCTGGCCTTCCATGTTAGGCCGTAATCATGAGCTATGCCAAATGCATACCGGGAGTCAGTGTAAATGGTTGCCGTCTTACCTTCCTCCACTCTACACGCCTCAGCGAGGGCTTTTAGTTCCGCTTCTTGTACTGCGACATGCGGAGACATTCTGCTTTTAGGACATCTTGTTGTGTAACCACTGCATATCCAGTGTGGAGTCGTCAATCACCCTGGTACCATCTATAAAAAACAACTCAAAATATGCATTATTAACAAGAGCTTTCAGTAACTTTTTTAAAACTTAAATTTTCTTGTTGCATCACTGCTAGACAATCAGGCTGGTATTTTATTTCAAAAAGATCAGAATCTTGTTGCAAAAAAATTAAAAATTAAAAATGTAAAAATGACTTGCAAAAAATTTAAAAATGGCTGACTTGCAATACCTAGATCACCTATGCCTTCTCCTCCCCCCCTTTGAAACAGGGTACTCAATTGGAACAATAGTACCCGGTTTAAGGTAGTACAACATTGTAAAAAGATTTGATGGAAGCAGATAAGGCCTGTAAAATATTAGCATCAATAGCAGACATGAGTTACACCGGGGAAGAATAACCTACAAAACATCTACTAATATTGGAAATGTGAGATCCCTTTAAGTGAATTCATTATTAGTCTGTTCCTGCTTGCAATGTCTTAGACGGGAGAAAAAAAACAAAACAAAAACTTTTACTAGCTGCTCAAGCTCCTCACCCCCTCCCCTGTACAAGAGGGATGAAACATTACTACATACTATTACATCATCTAGCTCCACCCCTTCGATATTGGCTCCTTGCGACTTTCTTCCCAACTCCATTTCAGCGTAACAGTCCACACGTCCACATCTCAACCAAGCAAAGTCCCATGCATGGGGAGGACTTTTATCCCCAGTCATTATCCACATCACACATTCCACCACAGCTTGAACACGGGTCACTAACTCACATCCATCCATGCTCTCAAGTCTGCTCCGTCACCCCCTATTGAAGGTGTACCAGTACATACAGATGCACGGACAAAAAAAGTTTGACAAACATACATACATCAGTTGAAAAACATTGAGGTGAGTGCTATCATTTTATAAAGTACATAATTCTATTGAGATGAGATTGTGAATGAGCGCTATCTTTGACAAATTATGTGAAAAAGTTTGCTGAGTGACTGAGATATTCTATATTTCTTATCTACTGAAGCTATTATATGCTGTATTAAACGCTGAAGTATTTTAGAATCTGTGACCCTGAATTTGGAGTGAATTCTGAAAGCCCCCACCTTTTTAAAACATCTCTTATCTCTCTACGAATATGAAACACAGACTGAATTGTTTTAGCTAAAACTATTGCCTGACCTTGCAACATTCATTTTCAACCCCTGTATAAGTAAGAATATAACTTAGAATGCTATATTTCCCTGCCTACTAAGACAGTATAATTAATTAAATTCATTTCAAGCCTTCATTCCTTTTACGCAAGCAGAGATATTATCCAGGGTTATTATTGCATTCTTTCTCTCGCTTCGTTATCTCTTGACCTTGAAGACTAAACACAAGCTCGCAGCTACATGTCAACAAAACTCTTCTCCCCTAAAAGCAAGCTCAGTTAACTGTTTGCACATACAGTATATACATATATATATACACACATATATATCTCTATTATCTATCTTGTATTATACACATTTTCTTCTTTCTTTCTGCCAACAAATCACATGCATTGTAACTTTCTTATCGACTTGCCTGCTCCCCTTATTTCTCTCCCCTACCTAACTGCCAATATAACCTTCAATAGACACTCTCCTGACGCCCTCTTGATCACTTACTGTACTTTTCAACATTTCACTTACGGATACTTTCTTAAACAAATAATGTGTACATACAACTTACTCTGACTGTCTCTCTGCTTCTAGCAAACCTTGGTCTTTCAAGGCACCTCTCGGTCCTAAAGACCTCCTCCCAGACACCATTTTGTAATCTGCCGTGCGGGTCGGTGTCACACATTTTCATTAGAGTTTTCTTACATTTTACAGATTCATCCACACGGCGGCAGCCCTTGAGGGGCTCTGTCTTCTTTAATAAGATCTTACGCATATTACAACAACAACAATAATAATAATAACACGCTCCATAGAATGCATCCCTCTTAATTTTCAAATTGTCAGGCCCTTATATACTGGCAAGACAACCGAGGGTCCCTTCTCCTTATGGAACCAACTTCACAGAATGCATCCCTCTGAAATCAAATCGTTAGCCCCATATATAAGGCAAACCGACCGAGGGTCCCTTCTCCTATGAAGCCTATCTCACAAAATGCATCCCTCTCTGCTAAACCATTAACAACTAACTAAACTAAACTGAGGGTCCCTTCTCTTGTGAGATTAAATGAAAATAAAGGGTCCCTTCTCTTGTGAGATTAAATGAAAATAAAGAGAGAAAAAAAAAACTTCTGCAGATAGAACAATCTCCACTATTATTAAAACGTTAAAACTTCAAAGTACAAATAGACTACAGACAAATTTCTGGGTGACCGATTGGTGCGCATATCACGGTCAGTGGTCCATGACGGCAAACCCGGAGCCCACACGAGTTACCGTGTAGAACTCTTAACCCAACCCGTCCGGTCACAAACCACAGATAGTCAGTCCTGCTGCAAGACTTCGCAGTGTAAAACACAACATAAATATATGCTGGCCTTACCTGGAGTTCTAAGTGAGTTGATCAGGCTCGGTTTGCAGCAGGACGGCTTCTCTGCGGCGTGGATCCGGGTGAATTGCGCTGTAAGCTCCTGGTTTTACCGCCCCAGTTGGTTGCGCCATTTATTAGGGTAATATACTATTCTAAGTAAGCACCAATCGGGCCCACCCCACTTGCCCGCTGCCGGCGATAAGAAGAAAACACCACACGGAGGTCTGGTATAAATCCTCACACGGGGCATGGCTGCACTTTGCCGACGTGCTTTATTACAGATTACATGAGATCTTATACCCTTTGTCCCATCCCCAGCAAGGGGTGATGGGCTTATAACCATATATGGGCAGTCCGGATTTCCGGCCTGGGACAGTGAAAATTATGTACATGGTTGAACATCTTGATATCTTGTTCCAGCGCTTCTGGGAAATCGGCCAAGTACATGCGGCCTTCATGTCTGGTTCTTCTTTGCTGTGTTTAAGATACATTTTGTTCAAGATACGTTTTTGTCTTCGCCTGGCAAGGCCTCTTGGAATATCTGATGTTAGGCGACATATAAGTTTTTTTCATTTGGAATTGAATAGAACTTGCATACAGGTATAAAGCATAAAAAAAACATATGGCAATATATATATATATACCCTCACAATCCTTGGCGATTTCAACATCCCTACTAACGGCTCTAGCTCCTCATCTGCCTCTCGGCTTTTAACACTTACCTCCTCCCTTGGCTTATCGCTAATCTCTGACTCCCCCACTCATAGAGATGGTAACACTCTCGATTTAGTTTTCCTCCGTCTCTGCTCTGCTTCTCACTTTACTAACTCCCCACTTCCACTCTCAGATCACAACCTTCTCTCTTTCTCCATCAGGCACCCTAGCATCTCTCCTGACCCTCCTATCTATCGCACCTCTAGGAACCTCCAGTCTGTCCGCACTAAACAGTTTGCCGAAACTATTCAGTCCTCCCTATCGCCTATCTCTCGCCTTCCCTGCCCTAACCTGGCAGCCGAATACTACCACACCACCCTCAGCCGTGTCCTGGATAAAGCGGCACCGCCCGTGATGCGAGCTGTCAAACTCAGACCACGGCAACCCTGGCTCACGTCCCAAACGCGCTTCATCCGGCGGTGCTCTAGGTGCGCCGAGCGGCTGTGGAGAAAGTCAACGCTGCCAGCAGACTTCCTCCACTTCAAATTTATGCTTAAAACCTATAACCTAGCCCTTCACCACGCCAAACAAGTTTATTTCACCTCCCTTGTCTCCTCACTATCCCACAACCCCAAACAACTCTTTGAGACCTTTCACTCCCTCCTCAGCCCCAAAGAACAGGCCCCTGTAACAGACCTGACTGCTGGAGAACTAGCTGCTTATTTCAAAGAAAAAAATCGACAACATTCGAAAAGAAATCTCTGAAAGCTGCATGGTTAGCCCCGATACCAGTTTCATCAGCACTGCACCCAGCACCTACTCACTATCTACGCTAGAACTAACGACAGAGGAAGAAGTCTCCAGGCTCCTTTCCGCTGCCTGCCCCACCACCTGCGCTAGCAACCCTCTCCCCTCTCACCTCCTCCGTTCCCTCTCCCCAGCTCTCATTACTCACCTCACTACAATCTGCAACCTCTCCCTAACCTCTGGCACTTTTCCCTCCTCATTCAAACACTCCATTATATCCCCTCTGCTTAAAAAACGAACCCTGGACCCAACTGATGCTGCCAACTACCGACCAGTCTCAAACCTGCCCTTCATCTCCAAATTACTGGAACGCCTGGTCTACTCCCGCCTTACCCGCTTTCTCTCTGACAACTCACTCCTTGACCCCTCCAGTCTGGTTTCCGCTCTCTACACTCGACTGAAACTGCCCTTACAAATGACCTGATGACTGCAAAGTCGAGAGGTGATTACTCCCTACTAATCCTCCTTGACCTGTCTGCTGCATTTGACACTGTCAACCATACCCTCCTTCTCACTATGCTCCGCTCCTTTGGTCTAAAGGATACTGCTCTCTCCTGGTTCTCTTCCTACCTCTCTGGCCGCTTTCAGTGTTTCCTTTGCTGGTTCTATCTCTGCTCCACTTCCTCTCGCTGTTGGGGTACCCCAGGGCTCGGTCCTTGGTCCCCTTCTCTTCTCTATCTATACTGCCCCAGTTGGACGAACCATCCACAAATTTGGCCTCCAATACCATCTCTATGCTGACGATACCCAATTATACACCTCCTCTCGTGAGATCTCTGGACCATTCCTCCAAAATATCACTGACTGTCTGTCCGCTGTCTCTAACACTATGTCCTCCCTTTTTCTCAAACTAAACCTCTCTAAAACTGTCCTCCTTGTCTTTCCACCTTCTAACCGACCTCCCCTCAACATCTCCATTCCAGTGTCTGGCACCATCATAACCCCCAGATGGCATGCCCGATGCCCTGGGGTCACACTGGACTCTGACCTCTCCTTTGCCCCCCATATCCAATCTCTGGCCCAAACATGCCACATGCACCTCAGAAATATTGCTAAAATACGTCCGTTCCTAACCACAGACACGCTAAAGACGCTCGTGGTTGCCCTCATCCACTCCCGGCTTGACTACTGCAACTCGCTACTCATTGGCCTCCCCCGCACTAGACTCGCTCCGCTCCAATCCATACTAAATGCAGCAGCTAGACTCATTTTTCTATCCAGTCGTTATTCAGACGCCTCTGCATTATGCCAGTCGCTGCATTGGCTGCCCATCCACTGCAAAACTAAATTTAAACTCCTCTACCTCACTCACAAAGCTCTGCATGGTGCTGCGCCACCATACATCGCCTCCCTACTGTCAGTACACCACCCAGCCCGCTCACTCCGATCGGCTAACACACTCAGACTAAACACCCATGTAATATGAACCTCACATGCTTGCCTACAGGACTTCACCAGAGCAGCACCCATCCTCTGGAATGCACTACCCCAAGGCATCCGGACAATTCCCGATGCACGAAATTTCAGACGTGCCTTAAAAACGCACCTCTTCAGGGAAGCATACCAAATCCCCTGACCTAGTCCCTCGCCCCTTCCTATGGTGCCCCACCCTGTTTGCCTTCTAATAAATGATCTGTACATGAAATTTCCTATTGCCTGTGTTCCCCAACCCCTGCACCTCCTGTACCACCCCCAACCCATTTGTGTCTAACCCAATGTACCTCACATTGTAATTGTTGTATTGTTTTGCATTTATCCATGCCTGAAAGCGCTGCGGAATAAGTTGGCGCTATACAAATAAAGATTATTATTATTATTATAACTTCCATTCAATGCAGTTACCATGAAACAATCAAACTCTGCTGCAATGTTTATATGGACAATATAGCAAGGAAGTGTTTGATACAGTGCCATATAAAAGTTTGGGGATTCCTCTGCCTCTAAGGGGTTCTTTACTGTAAAAGCAGTGAGACTATGGAACTCTCTGCCTGAAGATCTGGTGATGGGGAACTCACTAAAAGAGTACAAGAGGGGCCTGGATGCCATAACTGAGTATAACAATATTACATGTTATAGTCACTAATTACTTCAGAAGGATTGGTGATCCGAAGATTACTCTGACTGCCAGATTTCTAATATACTAATATATGTATATTCTAATATACACGTGCTGCAGGCCCATCATATATTAACCTGTTGCCTTGCAATATATCTTGGGGATTGTAGGGATGCTGGGTGGTGTATGCAGTTTGTGAGGCTGTGCTCCAACCCCAATGTTACCTGGTGGGTGCTGCCTTGAAAACCACTTTAGGCTGCCTGTCCACAGGCGCTGCGGTATCCCATGGTGGAGGTCCGCCGCGGCAGCCGCCGCCCGGGGGCAGGAACTGGCAGACAGATCTGCGCTGTCGACCACGGAGAATCGCGGCAATTCGTAGTATGCTGCGGATTTCTGTCCGAGTGGAGGAAAAAGCATAACTTTAGTTTATGAGGCTCATAGGAGCTGCCAGAGTCTCCTTACGCTATCCCCAAACACCATGTTCACACATGTTCCTTAAGGCCGCTTCCGCGAAAATCACAGCATCTGTGTTCTTTGCGATATTGCTGCATTTTCTCACAGCAATATCATGATTTTGTGCCGCACTTAGTGCTACAAAGTCGTGTGCCTTTGTAGCACTATGTGCAAGGATTTTGGGGGGTTGGGGGTGGGCTTGAAATATTAGCCCTACTCCGAAAGCTCATTAAATGGCTGTGATTAGTTAATCGAGCGCTGGCTCTGATTGGCTGAGCGCCACGGCGCTCAGCCAATCAGAGGCAGAGCTTTCTGGAGGCTGGGTTTTTCAAAATCCTGATCAGCTATGCCGGCGAACTTCAATTAAGTGCCGGGAAGCTTCGGGAGATGCAAGAGCCGGACAGCACCTCTTAGGTGATGTATTTCTTTTTTTTTTTTCATTTTGTTTTAGGCAGCTAGGACTTATTTTTGGTCTTTTACAGTAGAATTTCCTACTGTAAGGCCCAATGTCCACAGGCAAATTTGAATTGCGGAATCAGCACAGGGCACCTGCACAGACAATCCACAGTTCGAGCCGCCCATAGGAAGACATGGGCGGACGGGACGCGGATTCTGCTGGAAAGCAGGAGATTTTAAAAATCTGCAGCGAAGACCCGGACAGGTAGGCACTGTACTCGGTTGTGGGCAGGATTAGATTACGCTGTGGGCTCCTGCGAGTGGGTTCCTACCCGTCTGTGGACACGAGGCCTAAAAGTTGCATCGCACCGAATGAAAACCATATTTTCGTGCGATGCAATGCAACAGAAAGGAAGGCTCCATAGAGAAACATAAGCTACGAAGCATCCCAAATCGCGGCCATATTGAGCATGTCGCAATGTTGTATTCTCTCAATGTTGCAGGCTACAAAACATCTCTCATGTGGAAGAACCTATAGGAAAGCATGGGCTTCACATACATGCGATTTGCAGCACTGTCGCATCGCGAGAAAATTGTGCGTTTTTTTTTTTTGTCACCCGTTTGGATGTGGCTTTAAGAATTAGTTGTTAAGGAAATGTTCCTAAAACCGCTCCTATGGACTGATTTACATGTAGTTTTCTATGACATTGTTTCCATTTCCCCATTTAAGTCAATAGAAGTTAGGTAAAAACCGCAAAACAGAAATAATAGGGTAAAAGTACCAGAAATTGCAATTTTTCAATTACAAAGTATGAAAGAAAATTTTATAAAAATTACGGTAGACGACCATCGCGAGAAAAATGGGAACAATTAGCAAAGTGAAAAAAGAACACCAAAGCTTTACTTTGCTCTTGACTGGTGCAAACTTGATTTCAGCTCACTTTTGACCTCAAAGTTTATTATTTTATGGCTTGTTCTATTTGATAATTACAGATCATTCGGTTTGTAACCTCAGAGCAATTAAATATACCTGTCTGCTTTTATCGCTGAGGCCTAGAAGTAACGAGGAGACGGAATCTGCCTGTTTTTGAGTTTATGCTGTGAAGAGTCTCTTATGTGACCCTCATCTTCAGTACTGCTATATTTGGAAATCTTTTTTTCCATGACTTGCAATAAAATTCTGTATATATGACAGTTCCTGTATAATGGCCCTGAACATGTAGCAATTTCCCATTGTGTTGATGTTTGTCATATGCGTCCTCTTGGGGTTGCTGATGGGCTGAACACAATCACTGCAGGAATTGAGCCTCCACATATACTCATGAGTAGAGATGAGCGAGTATACTCGCTAAGGTACATTACTCGAGCAAGTAGTGCCTTAGCCGAGTATCTCCCCGCTCGTCTCTAAAGATTCGGGGGCCGGCGCGGGTGACAGGTGATTAGCGGCGGGGGGGAGAGAGGGAGAGAGAGATCTCCCCTCCGTTCCTCCTCGCTCTTCCCCGCTGCTCCCTGCCGGCCCCAGAATCTTTAGAGATGAAGGGGGAGATACTCGACTAAGGCACTACTCGCTCGAGTAATGTACCTTAGCGAGTATACTCGCTCATCTCTACTCATGAGTATTAAGATCTTATTAAAAAGCTAAGGTAATGCGTGACAATCCATGAGATAGATACTCATTTAAAAGGTCTTTAGACAGGCCAATGTGCTGTGCATTGCGGGTGAATGTGACCATTTATCCCCAATACCATTTTATCATTGTTGGCAGCACATCCCCCATTCATACGGGGAGATGTGCTGCCAATGACAATAATTTTGTCGACTTCACAAATTTACTCATTCATCAGCCGATCCGGTGCAGCTTCACACGGCCCAATGATTGAGCATATGAATGTTTTAACAAAGCTATTTAAATGGGCATTTAGAGATGGGCAGACTAATTTTAACATTTCAGATTCGTACCCATTTGTCTACTGTATTCTATGTGCTGGAGGATTGGGTGATGCCAATATAACCACATGGCTGTTGTGCAATATGCAGGAGCAAATACATTTATGAAAAATTAATGATGTTAAAAAAATTTAGGTATCCTTCATGGCAATCCAAAACTTTTTAGACTACAACGTGTAAGGAAATGTGGTACCATAGTTGCAAGAAAAAGTAAGTAAAGCCTTTGGAATTACCCAGATTGCTGTGGCTTGAACTGAAAAGAGCTGTGCATACAAGGCATCTCAGAAATATTCATGAACTGAAACACATGTATGATTTTCAGAGGGAAATGGCCCAGATTTTCTTCAATTGTGCAAGTCTTTGAGGACTTGAGGGAGTTGTTGGTGGAGGTGATTGCTGCTAAAGGTGATTTACAGGTTATTAAATTTAAGGATTCACTTAAGTTTTCTGCTTGCACTGTGGACGTTTGCTCAATATGCTCAATAAAAGACATGAACCGTGCAATTGTTTGTATGCTATTGGTTTAGTTAGATTAGGTTATAACTAGTGATGAGTGAACCAGCCAGTATGCGGCACTTTTGCAAAAAGTTTGGGTCAGTTTGAATTAGTTTGAACCAAACCAGAAGATCACCAGCATATGCTTGGCCAGCACTCAGTTCACTCCAGTCGAAGCAGTGACCAGAAGTGAGGCAAATGGGACCCCTGTTCTCGGGATCAGTGGAGAGCCAGCAGTCAGAACCCCAACTGATCTATCAGTTTTCACCTATCCAGTGGATGTGTGAATACTGAACAAAAAAACAGAATACCCCTTTAAGGCTTAGTAAAAGGTAGGTTTCAAGGGTTACAAGTGGTTAACTTTACATTGCAGTGTTTCTGTATTTATAGGGAAAACCCAATAAAATTTGCCTGATTTAAAAAAAAAAAAAAAAAAAAGACATATATTATATGTTACAATTAGAGATGAGCGAGCACCAAAATGCTCGGGTGCTCGTTACTCGGGACGAAATTATCGCGATGCTCGAGGGTTCGTTTCGAGTAACGAACCCCATTAAAGTCAATGGGCGACCCGAGCATTTTTGTATATCGCCGATGCTCGCTAAGGTTTTCATTTGTGAAAATCTGGGCAATTCAAGAAAGTGATGGGAACGACACAGCAACGGATAGGGCAGGCGAGGGGCTACGTGTTGGGCTGCATCTCAAGTTCCCAGGTCCCACTATTAAGCCACAATAGCGGCAAAAGTGCCCCCCCCCCCTCCCAACAACTTTTACTTCTGAAAAGCCCTCATTAGCAATGCATACCTTAGCTAAGCACCACACTACCTCCAACAAAGCACAATCACTGCCTGCATGACACTCCGCTGCCACTTCTCCTGGGTTACATGCTGCCCAACCCCCCCGCACGACCCAGTGTCCACAGCGCACACCAAAGAGTCCCTGCGCAGCCTTCAGCTGCACTCATGCCACACCACCCTCATGTCTATTTATAAGTGCGTCTGCCATGAGGAGAAACCGCAGGCACACACTGCAGAGGGTTGGCACACACTATTCATTCTGTCAAGGTGTCTGCATGCCCCAGTCAGACCGCGGTTTTTTATAAATAGTCACAAGCAGGTACAACTCCGCAATGGGAATTCCGCGTGCACCCACAGCATGGGTGGCTCCCTGGAACCCACCGGCTGTACATAAATGTATCCCATTGCAGTGCCCATCACAGCTGAGGTAACGTCCGATTAAATGCAGGTGGGCTTCGGCCCACACTGCATGCCCCAGTCAGACTGGGGTTCTTTAGAAGTAGACACATGCAGTTACAACTCCCTGTGGACCCACAGCATGGGTGGCTCCCTGGAACCCACCGGCGGTACATAAATATATCCCATTGCAGTGCCCAACACAGCTGATGTAACATCAGCTTTAATGCAGGTGGGCAAAAATTAATTGGATTACACTGTAGGCGAGGGCTTCAAAAAATTGGTGTACCAACAGTACTAATGTACCTCAGAAAAATTGCTCATGCCCAACCAAGAGGGCAGGTGAAACCCATTAATTGCTTTGGTTAATGTGGCTTAATTTGTAACTAGGCCTGGAGGCAGCCCAGTTAAAATAAAAATTGGTTCAGGTGAAAGTTTCAACGCTTTAATGAGCATTGAAATGTATAAAAATTGTTTACAAAAATTATATGACTGAGCCTTGTGGGCCTAAGAAAAATTGCCCGTTCGGAGTGATTACGTCAGGTTTCAGGAGGAGGAGCAGGAGGAGGAGGATGAATATTATACACAAATTGATGAAGCTAAAAGGTCCACGTTTTTGATGGTGATAGAGAACAATGCTTCCATCCGTGGGTGCAGCCTACGTATTGTTTAGGTATCGCTGCTGTCCGCTGGTGGAGAAGAGAAGTCTGGGGAAATCCAGGCTTTGTTCATCTTGATGAGTGTAAGCCTGTCGGCACTGTCGGTTGACAGGCGGGTACGCTTATCTGTGATGATTCCCCCAGCCGCACTAAACACCCTCTCTGACAAGATGCTAGCCGCAGGACAAGCAAGCACCTCCAGGGCATACAGTGCGAGTTCAGGCCACGTGTCCAGCTTCGACACCCAGTAGTTGTAGGGGGCAGAAGCGTCACAGAGGACGGTCGTGCGATCAGCTACGTACTCCCTCACCATCCTTTTACAGTGCTCCCGCCGACTCAGCCTTGACTGGGGAGCGGTGACACAGTCTTGCTGGGGAGCCAGAAAGCTGTCAAAGGCCTTAGAGAGTGTTCCCCTGCCTCTGCTGTACATGCTGCCTGATCTCTGCGCCTCCCCTGCTACCTGGCCCTCGGAACTGCGCCTTTGGCCACTAGCGCTGTCGGATGTGAATTTTACCATCAGTTTGTCCGCCAGCGCCCTGTGGTATAGCATCACTCTCGAACCCCTTTCCTCTTCGGGTATGAGAGTGGAAAGGTTCTCCTTATACCGTGGGTCGAGCAGTGTGTACACCCAGTAATCCGTAGTGTTCAGAATGCGTGTAACGCGAGGGTCACGAGAAAGGCATCCTAACATGAAGTCAGCCATGTGTGCCAGGGTACCTGTACGCAACACATGGCTGTCCTCACTAGGAAGATCACTTTCAGGATCCTCCTCCTCCTCCTCCTCAGGCCATACACGCTGAAAGGATGACAGGCAAGCAGCATGAGTACCCTCAGCAGTGGGCCAAGTTGTCTCTTCCCCCTCCTCCTCATGCTCCTCCTCCTCAACGCGCTGAGATATAGACAGGAGGGTGCTCTGACTATCCAGCGACATACTGTCTTCCCCCTCCTCTGTTTCAGAGCGCAAAGCGTCTGCCTTTATGCTTTGCAGGGAACTTCTCAAGAGGCATAGCAGAGGAATGGTGACGCTAATGATTGCAGCATCGCCGCTCACCATCTGGGTAGACTCCTCAAAGTTTCCAAGGACCTGGCAGATGTCTGCCAACCAGGCCCACTCTTCAAAGAATTGAGGAGGCTGACTCCCACTGCGCCGCCCATGTTGGAGTTGGTATTCCACTATAGCTCTACGCTGCTCATAGAGCCTGACCAACATGTGGAGCGTAGAGTTCCACCGTGTGGGCACGTCGCACAGCAGTCGGTGCACTGGCAGATGAAACCGATGTTGCAGGGTGCGCAGGGTGGCAGCGTCCGTGTGGGACTTGCGGAAATGTGCGCAGAGCCAGCGCACCTTTCCGAGCAGGTCTGACAAGCGTGGGTAGCTTTTCAGAAAGCGCTGAACCACCAAATTAAAGACGTGGGCCAGGCATGGCACGTGCGTGAGGCTGCCGAGCTGCAGAGCCACCACCAGGTTACGGCCGTTGTCACACACGACCATGCCCGGTTGGAGGCTCAGCGGCGCAAGCCAGCGGTCGGTCTGCTCTGTCAGACCCTGCAGCAGTTCGTGGGCCGTGTGCCTCTTATCTCCTAAGCTGAGTAGTTTCAGCACGGCCTGCTGACGCTTGCCCACTGCTGTGCTGCCATGCCTCGAGACACCGACTGCTGCCGACGTGCTGCTGCTGACACATCTTGATTGCGAGACAGAGGTTGCGGAGGAGGAGGAGGGTGGTTTAGTGGAGGAAGCATACACCGCCGCAGATACCACCACCGAGCTGGGGCCCGCAATTCTGGGGGTGGGTAGGATGTGAGCGGTCCCAGGCTCTGACTCTGTCCCAGCCTCCACTAAATTCACCCAATGTGCCGTCAGGGATATATAGTGGCCCTGCCCGCCTGTGCTTGTCCACGTGTCTGTTGTTAAGTGGACCTTGGCAGTAACCGCGTTGGTGAGGGCGCGTACAATGTTGCGGGAGACGTGGTCGTGCAGGGCTGGGACGGCACATCGGGAAAAGTAGTGGCGACTGGGAACTGAGTAGCGCGGGGCCGCCGCCGCCATCATGCTTTTGAAAGCCTCCGTTTCCACAACCCTATACGGCAGCATCTCCAGGCTGATAAATTTGGCTATGTGCACGTTTAATGCTTGAGCGTGCGGGTGCGTGGCGGCGTACTTGCGCTTGCGCTCCAACACTTGCGCTAGCGATGGCTGGACGGTGCGTTGACAGACATTGGTGGATGGGGCCGAGGACAGCGGAGGTGAGGGTGTGGGTGCAGGCCAGGAGACGGTAGTGCCTGTGTCCTGAGAGGGGGGTTGGATCTCAGTGGCAGGTTGGGGCACAGGGGGAGAGGCAGCGGTGCAAACCGGAGGCGGTGAACGACCTACGTCCTACCTTGTGGGGTGCTTGGCCATCATATGTCTGCGCATGCTGGTGGTGGTGAGGCTGGTGGTGGTGGCTCCCCATCTGATCTTGGCGCGACACAGGTTGCAAACCACTGTTCGTCGGTCGTCTGCACTCTCAGTGAAAAACTGCCAGACCTTTGAGCACCTCGGCCTCTGCAGGGTGGCATGGTGCGAGGGGGCGCTTTGGGAAACAGTTGGTGGATTATTCGGTCTGGCCCTGCCTCTACCCCTGGACACCGCACTGCCTCTTGCAACCTGCCCTGCTGCTGCCCTTGCCTCCCCCTCTGAAGACCTGTCCTCAGTAGGCGTAGCAAACCAGGTGGGGTCAGTCACCTCATCGTCCTGCTGCTCTTCCTCCGAATCCTCTGTGCGCTCCTCCCTCGGACTTACTGCCCTTACTACTACCTCACTGATAGACTACCTCACTGTGTCTCATCGTCATCGTCCTCCTCACCCACTGAAAGGTCTTGAGATAGTTGCCGGAAGTCCCCAGCCTCATCCCCCGGACCCCGGGAACTTTCCAAAGGTTGGGCATCGGTCACGACAAACTCCTCCAGTGGGAGGGGATTCGGAACCCTTGCTGCCCATTCTGGGCAGGGGCCCGGGAACAGTTCCTGGGAGTCGTCCTGCTCCTCAGAATGTGTCATTGTAATGGAGTGAGGAGGCTGGGAGGAAGGAGGAGCAGCAGCCAGAGGATTCAGAGTTGCAGCAGTGGACGGTGCAGAACTCTGGGTGTTCGATAGATTGCTGGATGCACTTTCTGCCATCCACGACAGGACCTGCTCACACTGCTCATTTTCTAATAAAGGTCTACCGTGTGGACCCATTAATTGTGAGATGAATGTGGGGACGCCAGAAACGTGCCTCTCTCCTAATCCCGCAGCAGTCGGCTGCGATACACCTGGATCAGGAGCTCGGCCTGTGCCCACACCCTGACTTGGGCCTCCGCGTCCTCGCCCGTGTATACGTCCTCTAGGCCTACCCCTACCCCTCAGCATGGTGTATTACCAGTAGTGCAGAAACAGAACGCTGTAATTAAATGTGCCGCTTATTGGCCTGTGGTTGGAGGTTGACTTCGCTTACGGAACGCACAGCAGAGCCAGGAAATAATTTTGCGCAAGCCTGCTGTAACACTTAGCTGGCTGCGTATGAATTAGGACAACTACCCCCAGCACAGACCCAGTACACTGAGGACAGTCACAGGCAGCCCAAATAGATTTTTTTTCCCAAATGTTTTTGGAATGGCCCTCTGCCTATATACACTGTATATGTCTTCTCTCTCTGCGTCACCACTACTGGCCCTGGAGTATGTAAAATAACTGCAGACTGTTGCACTGTGGACTGGAATACAGCGGTGATGTAACAGCCAACACAGAGGCAGGAAAGAATTTTGCGCAAGCCTGCTGTAACACTTAGCTGGCTGCGTATGAATTAGAACAACTACCCCCAGCACAGACCCAGTACACTGAGGACAGTCACAGGCAGCCCAAATAGATTTTTTCCCCAAATGCTTTTGGAAAGGCCCACTGCCTATATACACTGTATATGTCTTCTCTCTCTGCGTCACCACTACTGGCCCTGGAGTATGTAAAATAACTGCAGACTGTTGCACTGTGGACTGGAATACAGCGGTGATGTAACAGCCAACACAGAGGCAGGAAAGAATTTTGCGCAAGCCTGCTGTAACACTTAGCTGGCTGCCTATGAATTAGGACAACTACCCCCAGCACAGACCCAGTACACTGAGGACAGTCACAGGCAGCCCAAATAGATTTTTTTTCCCAAATGCTTTTGGAAAGGCACACTGCCTATATACACTGTATATGTCTTCTCTCTCTGCGTCACCACTACTGGCCCTGGAGTATGTAAAATAACTGCAGACTGTTGCACTATGGACTGAAATACAGCGGTGATGTAACAGCCAACACAGAGGCAGGAAAGAATTTTGCGCAAGCCTGCTGTAACACTTAGCTGGCTGCGTATGAATTAGGACAACTACCCCCAACACAGACCCAGAACACTGAGGACAGTCACAGGCAGCCCAAATAGATTTTTTTTCCCAAATGTTTTTGGAAAGGCCCACTGCCTATATTCAATAAATATGTCTTCTGTCCCTGCCTCACCACCACTACTGGCCCTGGACTATGTATAATTACTGCAGGGCGCAATGCTCTGCACGGCCGATATACAAAAAAAAAAAAAAGTGCAACACTGCAAAAAGCAGCCTCCACACTACTGCACACGGTTAGATGTGGCCCTAAGAAGGACCGTTGGGGTTCTTGAAGCCTAAAATAACTCCTAACGCTCTCCCTATAGCAACTCCAGCAAGACAGCACTTTCCCTGATCTCTGTCAGAATGCATCTGTGGCGAGCCGCAGGAGGGGCCGATTTATGTACTCGGGTGACACCTGATCTCGCCAGCCACTCACTGCAGGGGGGTGGTATAGGGCTTGAACGTCGCAGGGGGAAGTTGTAATGCCTTCCCTGTCTTTCTATTGGCCAGAAAAGCGCGCTAACGTCTCAGAGATGAAAGTGAAAGTAACCCAAACATCGCGTGGTACTCGTCTCGAGTAACGAGCATCTCGAACACGCTAATACTCGAACGAGTATCAAGCTCGGACGAGTACGTTCGCTCATCTCTAGTTACAATATATTATTACTATTTCCATATCAGATAAAACATATTCTTATTTAATGTTTTACCTAAAGCAATGTAGAAAAGGAAATTTCCATTCCTTAGACTGTGTAGTCACAGAGAATATAAAGCACCTGACTATGGTGTCACATTGAAACATGACTCAGATAGGAATCAATGACCTGGTACCTCCTGTAATTTCTTTTTATAGATAGGGAAGTTTTGTATGTATACGGGGTTACAGAGGCAGAACACATTTATCGCTATGTTTCAAAAGTTACAGCTCCAGTAACGCTCTCCCAGCCCAGGGTATACGTAATCTGCTTTGTTTTCCACAGTAGTGAAAGTACACAGAGCAAACTGTTCATAGATGTACTGTCGCTAGGAGTGTATTTACCGAGCAATATTGGACTCCTGCACCTGTCATCTGACTCTTTATTTGATGCACCCATTGCAAACAATACAACATTTTTGTATAACTAGATAGATATTGGGTATTAATGCCATGAGGCTGGATTCACATAAGCCTATGGGAAACTGAAATGGGAGAGACACAGATTAGATATTAGAAAACACAGGTTACCACGGGAGGTGGTGAGTTCTTCTTCAATGGAAGTCTTCAAACAAAGGCTGGACAAATATCTGTCTGGGATAATTTAGTGATCCTGCACTGAGCAGGGGGTTGGACCTGATGACCCTGGAGGTCCCTTCCAACTCTACCATTCTATGATTCTATGCGTATTTGCACGTGCATTTGTGTGGTATTTTAGCGCATCAAGCATTGCATATTTCCTCCACCCCAATAAAAATGTTTCTAAAAAACAATGTCAAACTGCCAAATCTTCTTTCATCTCTCTCATTATCCTGACAATGACTCGATTACTCAACCCTAAGACAACACATGCCAACCACCAGTTAAATACCGGCTTGCCGATATGACCCTACACACAAAATTTAGCTTACCCAAAAGAGGTAGCAAAGCCTGATGATGAACTTGCCGCTACTGCGCAAACCGTATCCAACAAATCCTCTAGCTCTTTTTGGAGCCGCGTCACACTAACCACTTAATCCAATTCCAAACCCAAAAAAGGCAAGGTCGGCATAAAAAAGCCAACAATCTTATCTCTTGCAATGGGTATTCCAAAATTATCTGCCATCTCAAGGAGGGTACCCAGTAACACCCTACATGAATCATACCCAGGACCTACACATAAAAACTCATCCAAATAGTGGATCAAGACCTTTAATCCTGCTACCCATTAACCACCCACTCAAAAAACCCGCTGAAAGTCTCAAAATACGCACATGAGATTGAGCACCCCATAGGAACATGTATGTTTATGTAGAATTGCAAAGAGGAAATGCGCAACACTGAGATAGATGGGGACAAAAACGGGCCTCCAATATGTTACAATTCTACTTCCTTACATAATCTATCTGCCACCACCTCTGGGTAATTTTGAGTTGACTTTAAGTTCCCCAGAGCCGTTGAACACAAATTACCCCCCAATGCCAGAAATGTGGAACCCATCCAAAAACTCTGACAGCAAGACGTGATGCTTGTTTATTATTGACATACTAATCTAGACTGGGGGCTGTCAAATTAAAGCCTGGTTTAGACACAACGATTATCACTCAAAAAGTCTTTTGAGCGATAATCATGTGTTTTTTACAGCGCAAGGTGATCGCTCAAACGTTGAGCGATCACCTTGCACTCCGAGTGGGGAATGCAGAAGATAAGCAGGGCCGCTTGTCTTCTGCATCCAGCTGTTCTCTGCTCGGAGTGCAGCTTTATAAGCCTTAGGGCTTATTTACACGAGCGTATATCGGCCAACGTTTTCATGGCCAGCCGATATATGCTTCCATTTGAGCAGTCCCCCCCTTCTCTCCCCCTCCGAACGGTTTGCAATGGGAGGGGGCAGAGCTAAGCTCCCACCCCCTCCCTGCCTCTTTTCCATAGCCAGCAATGGGAGTAGGCGGAACAGAGAGGAGTTTAGCTCCACTCCCTCCTATTGCAAACGCCGGATTGGGGGAGAGAGGCAGAGAGCCGGTGAGGGGGAGGGAAGGGGGGATTGCTTAGATTGAAGCGTATATTGGCCGTGAATGAATGGCTGTGATTGGCTAACACACGTGCGCCTTCAGCCAATCACAGCCATTCAATGATGTCATTGAATGGCTGTGATTGGCTGACGGCGTGTGTTAGCAAATCACAGTATTAGCTTTCTGGAGACGGGGATTTCAAGCCCTGCGTCCAGAAAGCAATGCTCTGCCGGGGACCAGAAGGGAGCGACAGCCTGCAGCAGCACCGCAGAACGCCGGGGGAGGTGAGTAATGATTTTTTCCCCCCTATTTTCCCGCTCTAAAACGGGGGTGCGTCTTATAGACCGGTGCGTCTTATAAGGCGAAAAATACGGTATTTAGCCAAGTAAAAAAAATCACCCAAAAATCCCAACTATCTGAAACATTGGATTCTAATCTATTCATTCAGCAGAATGATTTTTGGACATGTAAAAAAATTGCATTGAAAAATATAGCACATACGCATTTTTGGTCGCTAATTTTATACACTGTGTAAAAAGATTTAGGTTTTGATCTTTTGCTGAAATTTGCAGGAATCTCCCATAGACTTCAATGGAAACTGGAAAAAAAGGGAGGAGAAAGGAGCTACCTGGCATACACCACTAGGACAAGAACACAGCTGGCCCTAATTAAGCTTTATTAGTCATTTTAAGAATTTCTGCCGATTGCTGCTTTTCAACGGTTCTGCATATTTTTTTGCCGATGCACAGCAGCTCCCCGTGTGAATGGCATGAAATACGTCACTTAAGTATGGGACTCAATCGTGGCAAATCTTCATTCAAGTGATTATACGGTGCGTACGGGCAAACGTAAAAACGCATATGGTTGTGTGAAGGAGGCCTAAGAGTGCGATTTCATATTGTTTCTAATCTGGAGAAGTTTAAACATAAACAACAGGAAAAACTGATTCATTATCAAGCACAATTAAGCCAGCTGAGAGACAAGTCAACAGAAGGTGATCATTCTTTACACTTCAAAGGAATACCAGTTTGAAACAAATGAATGATGTAGCTGTGTTTGGCTTTGTAACACCCCTTTCTGTATCAACCTGAAAAACCTATTTGTCTATAAAAGCTGTGTTTTAATACAGTAAATCAGAGAATCTCTTGGTAACACATCCCATTGTGTTGTATGAGATGATTTTCTCATACCAACCACACGTAATATGGCACCCCCAGTATATCTAAAAGCATGATTGCAATAACACTGTCAATATTCAAAAATATAGCAGTGCAATGCACCTGATGCTTCAAACCACAAATGCTAGTGTAAATACAAAAGACCCTCAAACAATTAACAAAGGTCTTAGGTATTTTCTCATACTGTTGCTTCTGCTTCCAAACGCTCATCTGAAACTGCCCATACTCTGATAACCCAGCAGTAACATGGTACCACAGATGCTGGATTTATAGGATTGTACTCCGCTAAACCTACTTCACTGCAGCAATCACGGTGTGTCCAAGAGCTACTCAGCAACTTAGCAGTTATATTATCATTAATTGCGTAATCCGACTGAGCCTGAAGAGATATCACCAGCTAGTACACCACACTAGCTCCAACACCTTTTTCATGCTGTGATACATGAATAGTTTAGAACTTATCAGGACAGTAAAAAAATACTATAATACAATAAATTAACAATTATACAAATCGGTTCATTTAACTATAAATGATGTCCTAAAGTACTCATGTCAAAGTACAGAACTTGGAGCAGGGGTGGACTTTAAAAGCAAAGGGCCCCTTTGCAAGATTTGTGTATGGGCACCCCTCCCATATGTGACGTATTTCAAAAAACAAATACACAGTGTACACATATCAGATGAATGCAGCAAACACATCAAACACACAAACATCAGACGAGCAGCAAACATACTAAATACACATGTGGCCCCACACGCATCAGACAAGCACAGGACACGTGCTTGAGAAAGCCCTTGTTGAAATGTTGCACTATGGGGGAATAAAGTGAAGTCCGTTTTGCGCCTAAGATGCTGTTCTAGGAGTTTTTGGATTGTCTACACCTGAGGGTTCCAGGTATTGTGGACTGTGAATGTTTCCCAATAGCTTTATATATATAGTGTGGAGTGCTGCTGACACAGTGTTTATCTTTTTGGTAAGCTCAGGACACATGAAACATACATCATATACCCATTATGGATGGTGGAGACTCAGGCCGGTTGCACAAAACCAAGTCGGTTTCTTGATGTGGGATCCAACAGCGGAATCCGACTCTGTGCCTGGCTGGTGACCCCGCATACCACTCTTCTTTTTTTCTTATCTATGCTGCATATGGTCCAGATGGCTTGCTGTCGGACATACGCAGTGTAGATCTTCCATTATCGTCGTTGGGCGATGACGCAGAATCCGTGACCTGTCCCTTAATGTCGCTGCCCTTTTTTTTCCCATTTTCAGTTTTTCCTACCCCCTTTTAAAAAATTGAAACTCCCTAATTTATCCATCAACCTCGCTATATGAGGGCTTATTTTTTCCAATGGTACTATTTAATGTACCATATACTCGTAATGTACTGAAAAACCTTATATGGTAGCAGCACCGACCCCATTGAAAACAGTAGGAAAAGATTGCGATCTCCTGTCACAGCTGTGACAGCCGTGGCGGGGATGAAAGGGAACCTCCGCAGAGATGTAAGGCTGTTTCCATGTGAAAATGCCTCGCATCCAGAGGTTTTCAGAAGGATTACGTTGGCGATATAGGGCTGTGAATCACCATCTGATATCGCTCTCACCAGTGTGAAGGAGTCCTTACTGCAAGAATCAGTTCTCTTGGTTTAAAGTTCATCTGAGAGCAATCATGCTCAACAGGGATGATGGGCAGTTTGCAAGCCCGGCTTTGGGTACCGAAAGAGCTAAAGAGTTTGTCAAGGTAATATGCACCTACTTCTCACTTCAAAAGGGAACCTGGCACCGGGTTCATGAACGCAGCATGCTGTCTGACAGCATTCTCCCTATACACCAAAGAAGAGAGAGCAGTCAGTCAATACACTGTGGGCGGGGAGGGGCCGGCATGGCTCTCCTCTTTGACTTGGAACTCCATTCCGAGTCAAACTTCAAAGTATGTCTATTCTGAAATACAGCAGCATTTCAGTATACCAGCGTACAGGGGAGCATTGTGCATATCTGCCCAGGTTCTTGCTGCCCATGGTTTGCGCAGCGAAACCCGGTGACAGGTTCCTTGTAAGAGTATGCTCACACAGTTTGGGTATGCTATGACTTTTCCACAAGAATTAGCTATGGAAAGACTGAACATCTATACTTTACAAGAATAGCGGATGGGATTTTTAGCAATCCCATGCACGCGTGCAAACCGGCAGCATCAATTGGCCTGCACGGTAGGTCATTGACTCCATTCACCGTGTATCACACGACTGTGCAGAGCACGCAGGATATGCTGTGAAAACACGGTCGTGGAAATGAGACCTAAAGGTTCTTAGAAGATGTCACTTGATATGAACAGGTAGTAAGGGTGCATTCACACGAATGTATATCGGCTCGGTTTTCAAGCCGAGCCGATATATGTTGTCTCTCTCTGCAGGGGGGGGGGAGGATGGAAGAGTTGGGAGCAGGAATTGAGCTCCCGCCTTCTCTCTGCCTCCTCTCCGCCCCTCTGCACTATTTGCAATGAGAGGAGGCGGGACGGGGGCAGGGCTAAGTGGGGAGAATTAGCCCCACCCCACCCCAGCTCTCCCCATTGCAAATAGTGCAGAGGGGCGGAGAGGAGGCAGAGAGGGGGCGGGAGCTCAGTTCCTGCTCCTGGCTCTTCCATCCCCCCCCCCCCGCACACGAGCCGAGCCGATATACGTTCGTGTGAATTCGCCCTAAGGGTGGGCAAAAACAATTGCAGGATTTCATGCATGGTAACAATGCTTGGAGCTAGGTTCGTGGCTCATCATGGTTTTCACATATTTTTTGCTAAATAAGTAACATTGGAGGGAAAAACGTTCCTTAACACTTTACTTGGGAAATGCTTCTCCTCTCTTCTGTGTCAAAAGCCAATCATCCCTTTAATTAAAAAATGGCGTACAGCAGAGTGGATTTACTAAATGTAATGAGAAAAGAGTTCTAACTATTGAACTTGGAAAACCTGAACAGCAAAGAAAGAGTACATTTGGCGTTTTACTCACGTACTTCACCATATGTAACAGAAAACTGAACAAAAAAGGAGCAAGTAATTTTAATTGAAATGAACAGAAAAATACTTTTGGGGCTCTAAAGCTAGAGTTTCATGTTAGCAGCCATGACACTTGAGTGTTTTTGATACTAGCCGCAAAGGGGTCCAACACCTTAACAAATTTGTTCCCCAGAGCCCGGAATCTGGAAGGCGTAAATTTGCTCTGACTCTATTCAATGCAAGATTTATAGGGCAGCAGTGTAAAAACACATGCTGAATGTCTAATTTTATAGAATAGGCACCTCTGCAGGTAGATAAGATAAGACTTCCTGGTCATATTCTTATACAACTCCATCCTGTCAAGTCATACATTTGGAATAGAGTCAAAACTGCAATGGGACGTATACTAGGAGGTTGGACCCTGTCCCGATCCCAGCTGTCACGGCTCAGAGGCTAGGGATCGGGGTGACATCACTGCATAAGCCCTGGCCCACATGATCCTCACACCGGTGGCCTATAGGGACACTTCTCTGTTGGTGTGTGGATTGATTGGTCGGCTGAGAGGTGTGTATCCCAGACGATCAGTCAACTTTAGTTTTTAGATTTTTTCCAAGGACAGCAAAATAAACTATATAAATGTTGTATTGTCATAGTCATACTGACACGTCATTTATGATTCAGTGTGTACGTTATAGAAATAAGACACTCCCCCTCCTCCCCCCAAGATGGTGGAATTGCGTTTTTTTTTCCATTTCACTCCACTTGGAATATTTTAGAGTACAGACAATATAGAGCAATGTTTTAACCCCTTAGTGACAGAGCTTTTTTAATTTTTGTTTTCTCCTCCCCCCTTTTAAAACATCGTAACTCCTTCATTTATCCATCGACGTCGCTGTATGAGGGCTTCTTTTTTGTGGGACGAGTTGTATTTTTGAATTGTACTAGTTAATGTACCATATAATGTACTGAAAAACTTAAAAAAAATTCTAAGTGGAGAGAAATTGAAAAAAAATGACGTTCCGCCATCTTTCGGTGCGTCCTATTTCTACGGCGCATAAACTGCAACAAAAATGACATGATAACTTTATTCTATGGGTCAATATGATTACTACAATACTAAACTTGTAGAGTTTTTTTTTTTTGCTGTACTAGTTTTTTGTTTTTTTTTAACTTTTATTACTTTTTTTTTAATAATTAGTAAAACTTTATTGTTTTTGTTTTTTTTACACTATCTTTCTGTCCCCAGGGGGGACCACAACCAGCGATGCTTTGATCGCTCCTGCAGTATGACGTATTGCTATAGCATTACGTCATACTGCTTTTTGACAGTCAGGGGATGGCTTGATAGGCCGTCTCCTAAGGCAGCCCTGGGGCCTTTCAGAATTCCCCGGCTGCCACGACACCTGCACGGCTCCCCCAATCTCACCGCAGGGGAGCCGTACGGGACCCCCAAACATTGTCCGGGGGATTTAAATGCCCCTGTCAGGGTTAATAGCAGTTATTGCCCGCGGGTGTCAGCTGTAATAAACAGCTGACATCCACGCTGTATGTAGGGAGATAGCGGCGCTAAAAACACTAATGGGTTGTCACTAAAGGGTTAAATATGTTTTTTTTCTGTTTTTAAAAAAAGGATTTTAAAAAGAATTTATATTTGTATTTTTTTAAATTAGTATCTTTACGCTAAAATAAAGAAGTGGAATGGGTTCCTCATTTTGTTTCAGACGTTTTGATATATAATATGCTTGGTTTCAGATTACAGAGCGCATACGGCGATGGTTTTGCAATAGTCCCTGGCAGAGCTGGTTAGGGTCTGCTAGGACACTGCAGCTCTGCTGTGGCAGGGGGCACACGGCGGTCACATGATCGCTGGGTTGCATTGTGAAAATAATACTTCTACTTTCACCTTTTAGTACATAGCACTCATTGAGCACTATGTACCTTGAAAAGGAGAAGGCAGAAGCGGTTAAAAACCGCTTCTCCCTTCTCCTCTGGATCTTCGGCTCTAACAGATGAGAACCTGACCTGCTCCTGCTTGATTGCAAAAACAGAGGCTTAAATCTCACGTCGTACATATGCTATCAGCGGGGATTAAAGCCCAAGACCAAGTGCCACTGGCGTAACTATAGGAGAGGGCAATTGCACCCAGGCCAAGGAGCCTTAGGGGGCCCATAAGGCCTCTCTTCTCCATATAGGGAGCCCTGTCACAGGTTTTGGGGCCCAGGAGATTCAAGTTACACCTCTGCCAAGCACCATATATTTACCGCGCTTGGACCTTAAGGAGTAAAATAGTAGCATTGAAAAATACAACTCAAACAGCTATGTCAATGGATAAATAGAGAGTTATGATTTTTTGAAAATGAGCAGGAATAAATTAAACTAATAAAAAATGGCTGTTAGGGAAATACCAATTACGTCTGGTTGGGCCTTAATAGTTGGCGTTCGGCTCGGATGTAACACCAGCCTCTTGGACACCCTTTTGTTAAAGCTGTCATACTGCAGTTGCCATATCTCAAGGAGCTATGTAACAATTCTCACTAGTCATTTGAGGTGAAATAACAAGAATCATTAACAGACAATGTGGAAGGAGATATCAAATATCTGTTTGTAGCCACCCACCCTATGCACCGTGTAATAGAGAGATCTTGTCGCTCATCCCAGATGCAGGCTTGTATGGTCAGCTTTAGAAGGAGATCCGGATAGTCTTCAATCACGACTAATGTAATTATATGCCAGGGACTATTGGTAGTTTTAGTAGATACATTTTAATGTGTGTCTTCATTATCCATTTTAAGCATTTTTGCATTTGGCTTCAGAATAACTGAACTATTTTTCTCTTACAGTACGGCTCAATATTCATGTGCTATAAATTGCATATACTTAAATTATTCATGCAAGCACAAGTGAGTCAGGATGCATTTGACCTCAAAAGCTTGGCTTGTTTAATCAATGGATGTGTATTCTTGTGTCTGAAAACCTGCCATTAAGCAGCTCAGTTGTTCCAGCAGCCTCCTCTAGAACATTACCCACAGGGTAGCATTATTTTCAGTAAGTGTGATGGATGGATGGATGGATTACACACACAAAGAGGCAGATTGCGACAAGTGACCCATAGGATGTCCTTGAGCGTTTTATACAGAACCTACATATTTCCCACTGATATCCAAGGCATAACTCAATCTACTAGATTGCTTTTTTATCTATGGCTAGGCTCACCCCATTATATGTTTCATGTGCCACGTCACTGGAACATAACCATTAAAAGCGCAAGGTGCGAATCCTTCATTAGTCTAAGCAATTATGAAAATTAACGTGCCAATGAAAAGTATGCACATGTCGCTACTCCACGTGACACACGTGAGAAGGATCTCATTGAGTCACACCCAAGATGTACAAACAATGAGGTGTGCTATGACGGATGAGCTGTAGCTTGTGCTGAAATGAATACTGTATCATGTACGCCTGAGAGTGTATGAATTAATATGATTCTTTATATGCTTACGCGTGTGATACCTTCATCTTCTTCACTATAATCAAGATCAGCTTGCAGAATGCCACTTTCTTGCTTGTCACGCAATACATTTGATTGACTGACAATGGCTTCATACACAGTGGTGTAACTGCAAGCATCAATCTACAAGCGGGGTGCACAACATGCACCCCACAATGCCAATCTGTGTGGCCCCAATCATCAGGAAACAGATGGATGTGGAATCCTTATAATCACACGAAGATGGACTGACTGCCTGCCAGGTGCACCTTGAGGCCAATGGGGTCGCCTCTGAATCCATGTTACAAGTCATGAGATTCCTTCTCACACACAACTATTTCTCCTTTGGCAAAGAAATATACCTGCAACTCACCAGAACCGCCATGGACTGTAAAAGGGTACTGCAATATGACAACCTTTTCATGGCAAAACTAGAGAGTGACTTCCTGGCCTCCTGCTCCAGCAAACCATTGGCCTACTTCCGCTACATTGATGACATCATAATCATCTGGACTCACACCGGATAAGAACTAGTAAAATCCCATGAGAGATTTAATGCATTCCACCCACCATAAACCTGACATTAAGATACTCATATACCAAAATCAACTTTTTGGACACCACCATTAAAATTTCAAACAACTCAGTACAGACATCCCTATACCGCAAACTGATCGATCAGCCCACATACCTCAGATGAGACAGTTCCCCTCCTAAACTCATCAAAAAGTCCATTGTCTACTGCCAGGCCATCAGATACAACCGGATCTGCTCCAACTCAGCAGACATAGAGGAACATCTATACCATCTTTAAAAAAGGACATTTATAAATCAGGGCTACCATCCCATCTCAATTGATGACCAAATCACCAGAGCCACCAGGATACCCAGGAATCAACTACTCCAATACACAGAGAAGGTAGGAAACGCTTGTGTACCTCTAGTAGTGACCTACAATCCGCAGCTAGAGGTACTAAGGAAAACCACAAAGAAACTCCACCATACCCTACACAAGGATGAGCATCTGAAAACCATATTCCTGGACCCTCTGCTTCTGTGTTACAGGCAATATCCAAATTTGAGGAACCTTATAATCAGGAGTGCATTACCCTCTGACACACAAAAAGGAACTTATCCCTGTAATGTAAGGAGCTGCAAGACCTGCTCACATATACTGACTGCAGACAGGATACGGATCCCCAACACACGACTATAAGATCCCGGGGACATTCACATGTTCCACGTCTGATGTTGTGTACCCGTAAATGTAAAGTAAATGTCCTGTTGGACTTTCTGTTAGAGAAACTGGACAAAAACTGAGAGCCAGGATGAGATCTCATTACCACACAATTAAAGAAAGAAAGACAGAATTACCTGTGTTTTTTTAGTCATGGACACAACATAGACCATATGAAAGCTACTATATTAAAAGGTAACTTCAAATCTCAATGTCACAGAAGAATTTGGGAGTACAAGTTTATAACCATCCTTGATACTCTCAAGACAGGAGTTAACCTTACAAGTGGCTTCTTGCATCAGTGGAGAATATGACAAATCTGGAGCAGAGATAACAATCTGGCTTGGTGACCCACTAACACCAATTTAGAAATTATGAAACTTTCACATCCCTTATCAGTGGACTAATTAAGTAGTTATTCATTTACTCATCCTGTTCAGGTATTTTAAGTGCAAATTAATCATGCTATGTCTGTGCCTTTTCATATGTATGCTTCTTCAGATCTAATTAAGCCTGATGAAGAACCCTAAGTATGTTTGAAAGCTCGCTATTACATCAGGTATTTTTGTTAGCCCATACAAGGTGTCATATCTACAAGATTACGTGGTTTCTCTTACTGAGAACAATCACATTAGGCATCATATATACATGGAGCTCTCTCCATTGTAGTGCATCAGACTTATGAAACGCCAGACCGTTACCTCGACAGCCATCATTTACAATACAGAGAACTACATGCATTGTCTCTTCTCTTGAGTGCTGATTGGGGGGGGGGGGGATTTTCATATCCAATCCCCCTCGAAAAAAAAAAATCTGAAAAGGGTCATGTTTCCAATAAAAATCTATCTATTATTGGAAAAAAGCAAATAAAAAAACAAACAAACATTTGGTATCAACACATTTGTAATGACCAGCGCTATATAATTATTATGTTATTTTTACCATACGGTAAAAACCGTTAAAGAAAAAGTAAAAATGTTGCAAATATCGCTGTTTTTGATGATAATGCAATAAAAAAACTAAATTAAAAGCAATCAAAAAGTCGTATGCACCCTACAATGTCATTAACGTCAACTCAACTCACAAAAAGCCCTCATACAACTCCGCAAATGGAAAAGTGAAAAACCCATGTCTCTCTGAATATGGCAAAAAATGATTTTATTGTCCCAAAGTAACAAGATCTAAAAAAGAAGAATATAAATTTGGTATCACCAGAATCGTAATGACACTCAGAATAAGGATAACAGATCATTTATATTGCACGGTCAACAGCATGTGGAAAAAGAAAAAACACTGTCAGAGCTGCAGAATTTAGTACACCATGCTCGCAATGCACATAATAAAAAATGATCAAAAAGTCACATGCATTCCAAAATGGTACCAACGAACATATCAACTCATCCCGTAAAAAAAACAAGCCCTGCACATATAGTAAATGTTGTTACTGTTTTGCATGCTATGATTGTTTGTCTTACAAGCAGAAACATTAAAAGTTTGAAAATTGCAAATTAAAGATAAAAAATGCAAAAGGTATGGACCAAAATCGACAACTGAGATAAAGGAAAATGTGTCAGGAAAAACACTCTCAGAATCACCTGCACAAGAAAAAAGCATTCCAAACTCATTACCATTTAAAGTGACACATGGCAAATTTGAGAAATGGGGCCTTGTCAAGAAGACCAAAACTGATTGCAGGGGGAAGGGGTTCAGGAATGATGATTGGCTGCTATGTGCAAGGATGTTTTATGATTCAGCATGGTGATTTAGTCTTGTGGTGGATTCGGAATGTCTCTTAAAAAATGGAAACCCATCAGACAAGTTCAGCCAAAAGCAAAGAATAAGTAAAATTACTGCTAGTGAAGTGAACAACATGACCAATGATTTAAAGGTGTAGTAGCACAATTGCAAGTTATTCCCTATCTATAGGATAGAGGATAACTTGCTGATTGTTGGGGTTCTCAACTTCTCATCGATTAGACTACCCGGCTTACTTTGAGAAAGGAGGTCCTATATCCCCTGTTTTGGATGTGCAGTTATTGCACTCCCTACAGTAAGCAGAAGACTGCATGCAGTGTTGGTCATGCAAGGGCACTATCACTCTGTTTACTTTTAATGCTACTATGGCTATTTCTGTCACCTGCATTGAAATTATGTCAATGTAGCGAAATAAGCAACTCCCGCAGTGACAGGAGAGCATGAGACAGGAGCCCTGTTCTAGAGATTGGTGGGTGTCTCAGTTGTGAGGTCCCCACCGATCAGCAAGCATGTGATAGGGAATAACTAGCAATTGTGGTGCAACTCTTTTAAGAATAAGCAGGAAATAGCCAGGATATCAAGGGCTGCAGAGACCCTGGAACAGCATGAGGCCCAAATTCAAAAAGAGAAAAAAAGCGCCAGGACATCAAGGGCTGCAGAGACCTTGAAACTGCATGAGACCTGAATTCAAAAGAGAGGGCAAAAGTCAGTGCATCAAGGGATACCTGGGCAAATCCAGGTATATATATGCTATGCTATATAGAAATGTTACCTTTCATTGTAATCCTGCCTGCAATGCTAAAGAGATGGCTGCTGAAAAGTTTTCTGTGCAGTACAGTGTCAGACACTTATAAGGCTTAATGACCAGTATGAATAATGCAGAATTTTAGGATTTTTAAAAATATATATAAGCTAAAAAAGTCACCAACAATTCTTTAAAATATGCTTGACATAGAAACATGATTTATAAAATAGGTGATTTTCTGATGACACATCCCCTTGGGCACTGAATAAAAGTTGTAATATATTTCTGTGTAATTAATGTAATATCTCTTTAATAAATGCAGTTGGGAATCTCCCTGGATATCTTCCGTTTTCGGTGGACACATGTGCACTGGCTTTGATGAGTGGGTGGACAACACATACTGATAGCATGTCAGCGTAGGAGAAAGGGAAGTCAGACTTGAAAGCTCTTCAGATCCCAAGGAAGCTGGAGTGGGCACAAGTACATACATTAGTGCTGAGTTAGAGGCTGGACATATATAGTATCAGTGAGCTAAATGTTCACATATTCAGATATGCGGATGTGAGGGACTGCAGGATGGCAAGGCAAGATAGCTTGAACAAGCAGAGACATTGGACATTTAATGGATTGATGTGCCGTGTCAGCAAGTCTGTCCCCAGCCGCTGGCAATCGCTCAGCTGCAGACTCTCCATGCCATTTCTTGTATTTAGAGATTTGAGCAGCTATAATGAATAAAAATCGCAGCATGTTCTATCTCTTGGATTTTCATTTTTTTCAATGGGACCGGTAAAGACATCGAATACGCGTTGGCAAGTGAGATTTCGGGCTGATATTGTGCTTGCCAGTGTGAATGTAGCCTTAGTTTGGGAGGGGTAACCTTTTTTCCTTAGGGAGAGCACCAAGAAGGCGAGTGAGGAGACTTATAAGGCCATCCATGCTCCTCTGGGTATTATGCAAATAATGGAAATGGAACAATACCTCTGCGGCACCACCTATTGGATGGTAGCATTCCTTCAAATCAATGCTTGACCCTTTATACAGAGAAATGATTGGAAATTGAAAACCAAGCCAGAATCCATACAAAGACAGCTGTTTCGGGGTGCTTGCCTTTCATCAGTGTGCAGTAGGATCCTGGCTTGGCTAGTGAGTGGCCTATGATGTCGATCGGGAGGGGTATGATCTCCTTAGGAAGAGCACCAAGAAGGTGAATGGGGAAACTTAAAAGGCCATCTATGCTATTCTGGGAATTATGCAAATAAGGCCGCCTGCAGACGGGCGGGTCGGATCGGGCGGCGAGGATTCTCGCTGCGGGACCCGACCTGAGCGCCTGCAGGGACCCTGTGTACTCACCCGCACCCGCCGGCTCCGGTTGTTTGATGTACCGGCTTGCCGCGGAGCCGGCGGCGGGTGAGTGACATTTCTGTGCGGGGCTCTGTGAGCCCCGCACAGAAATAGAGCATGCCGCGATTTGTTTGCCGTGCGATATTTCGTGCGGCCAAATTGCGGCCATCTGCATAGGATTGCATTTGTTAACGCAATCCTATGCAGGCTTCCAACAGCGGAAATTCCGCCGCGGAATTTCCGCTCGTGTGCAGGCGGCCTAAGGAAGTTGGAACGATGCATCTGCAGCGTGTTTTATATTTTGGTGACATCCATGGGCATCGTACTTCTGCTTTGCATGAATGTAACAGTTTGTATTTTCCATGACTTGATTTGATGCAGAGTTGCTGTGGATTTGACCCTGCTTATTTGAAGGGGGGGGGGGGGTAATCTGCTGTGGAATTCTGCAGTGTAAATTGACATCCTAAAATTGTAATATGCTACACATTTTCCGCATGTATATCTGCTGCAGAAAAACTGCAGTTTATACTCCACATATGAACTTACTTTCAGAACACTTCTCTTTTATATCCATTGCCATGTTTGGCTAATAAAAAACTCCCCCAAAAACAGAATAAAAAGCTGTGATTGCAGCAACTCCATCCTCTGCTGCTATGTAAATGCATAACCAGGCTGATCGGCCATTCAGAGGTCTCAGGGGCTGCAAGTCTCACCATTAGTCACTGAGTGACGAGGTTGATACACTGAGAAGCAGTTGCATAGAATGTTTAACAGTTTCAGGCCCTGTTCACACCTATATAAGTTTTTTTTTACATCAGGTTACCGCTGCTATGCAGAATAATGTAGTAAGTTGAATTACGTTATTCTTTTTAGTAATAACAATGGAAACCTGACTTGACCCATTTTGGTCAATAGGTAGGGATGGAGCGGTCAAATGGATCATAGTAGATCATGGTGGGTTGACGTGGTTCAGTTATATCCTTCATGGATCCTTAAAAAACAGAAGCCAGTCATTGTGAACAGAGCCCAAGAGAAAAGGACCACGACGGCATTTATGTTGACTGATGGGCGTATTTGGATGAACACGGTAAAAACCTTTGGAACTCCACACTATTCCACACAAGTTTTAAACCAAAAAGAGGGAAGATAGGTCCTGCCCTGTCTTTCCCACACGTAGTTGATACTAAAAAATAGATTATGCTGCGGTTTAAAAGAAAAAAAAATGCTGTGAAAAATACGACCATGAGAATAGTCACATTTGGGGCTTTTTCACACGGATGTATGCACTTGCCGCTACGGAGCATAGTTGCGCATGAACGGGGTTTTGTTCTTTTTTTCTCTGAGTATTCAAACTCCGTACAATTACATGCAAGTTTGAAAAAAAAAAATAGCGCAAAGATAGGTCCTGCCCTAGTATTAACTACGTGCGAAAAAGATAGGGCAAGTTCTATCTTTTCTCACCCGTACTATTAACGGGCGAGATTACCACTTGTGAAAGCGAAACAATTGAAATCAATGGTTTAGTTGTGTTAGGTGGCCGTGATTTTCACGGCCGCACAACAGGACAAAATCACACCCATCTGTTTAAACCATGACAGCGTTAAATCCATGCATAGAAACGCCATACAAACTGTGGCAGAATAACCGCAGACTTCTGCAGCGATTTTGCAAGTGGATTTGGCATGGAAAAATTTTACGGCGGAATCTGCCATGTGAATATACCATAGAGGCTTATTCACAAGGCTATATTTTTGGTCGATGTGCTCTGTGTATTTCACGGACTGCACACAGACCTTTTATAGCCACTTAGGCTATACACACAGCCGTTAGCACACACGGACCAATGTAAGATGTCTTATTTTCATCTGTGTGATTGTTCTCAGTAAGAGAAACCAAGTAATCTTGTAGATATGATACCTTGTAACGACTAACAAAAATACATAATGTTATAAGCGAGCTTTCAGACCTCTCAGGGTTCTTCCTCAGGCATAATGGAACAGATCTAAAGATGTATTTATATAAATACATATACACATGGTCACATGAAAGGGCACAGACATGGTGTGATTAATTTGCACTTGATACAGATTCCAGAATAGGATAAGAGAGCACAGACATATTGTGATTACTAGCACTTAGATAAATACTAGAAAGGGATGAACATAACAGTAAATACCTAATCAGTCCAGTGACAAGGAATATGTATTGTTTTAAGTCATTTTGACTTAATTGTAAAATGTTGATATAGAGCCCGACAACCCCTTTCATAAAAGTTAAATTAAATAGGTGAGACGTTTCCTTTAAGAGATATTGCCGTCACAAGCTTCCCTACCTGCCCACCGAGCACCTGTTAATAGTGGTAACTGAACTGATTCTATTTTCCTTCCGAGAGGGGAAATGAGATCAGATCCAACAGGAAGGGGGGGAGGGAATGCGATGCAACCAGGACGTGTGGCCTTCTGAGTGCTATCAATTAGGACCTTTGTAGCAGTATAGTATTAGAGACATTGGACACATGTATCAATAAGGTTACTTGTCTGGCATTATGTAGACTGTAATTCATTAGCGTTAGATTTAATGAAGTTGTGTCTACGCAGGATAAATGTGTCTCATACTACAGACTGTCATAAAACAATCTGTGGGCCTGTACTAACCCGCACTTCATGTGCTCCACTTTCATAAGTCAGAATATTGTCTTCAGGCATTTATAACGATGTTGTACAGTTGTGACTCACAAGCCGCGCTCCTTCTAGAAGTCCAAATTCAAAGATGTCTTAGATGTCAAAAGCAGGTTCAAAGAATGACTCAACTTCAGAATGTCACAAGTCACCTAAGAAGTTCTCAAAACCCTCTGATGCTAAATCTACAGCCATCCCATTGCTACGGATTCCAAGGTCTTCCTGAGGAGATGTAGGTTTTGGAACCTACAATATCACTCTGTACAACTCCCAATAATATTATGTTTCAGCTTCAATAACTGATGTCAACCAAAAACATGGCTACCCCAAGAGTCATAAGGTGTTATTTGCCATCTCTAAACCTATCTGTCCATAATTGAAAGGATCCTTGATGTTTGCTTCCTAAACTTTCTACATATAGCTAAATGAAAACTGCAGTTTTAAAACTCAAAAGAGCAAGTTCTACTTTTAAGATGTAGTTTTCCTCTATATGGAGTATGGGTGGTCAGCTCAAGGGGTTTCCTAGAATCTGAGTGCCCCGATATAGAAATGAGAAGGGCTATGTCCGCAGAAGGATGGGTTTCCTATTGTTGAGCTGTACTTCTCCTATATAAGACAATGGAGGCTGTAAATCTAGACCTATAAGAAATGTTCATGGATTTGCTCATCTCTAGCCTTATAGCAAAGTTTGCTTGAACTAATCTACAGTAACGTAGAAACTAGAAGCTACATTGAATCTGCATTATTTCTATTGTTCTTCTCTCTCATAGAAGCAAAGCAATGAAAATAATGGACATGACAGACACCAACAGCGCCTAACAGACCCCATTGACTATAATGGTTTCCATCAGGTTTGTGTCATAGTGACATTTTATAGCATTTTTTTACTAAAGGCACCTAACAGAGCCTCTAATGCAGATGTTAACATGGTTTTACTTGAGTAGTAATCCGAGAATGGATAGTAGTGTAATACAGCAGATCTGCACAAAGAAAGGTCGACAAATTGTGTTGGATAGAACAAAGCCATTACAGTCATTTTTCTTGATGTGCGTCTTAGTGATCCCCATAGGCCTCCAGATTTGGCCGGAATGAACCAAATTGTTGATTCAGCTCTTTAGATTTGGAAAAGTAGGTCTGCTGGAGAATGCAGAATAGTCACCTCAACTGTTGGCCTCCTTCTAAAGTTGATATGTGCTGGCTACCTACAGGGACCGTTGGGTGCAGCAGGCGGCAGGGCTGGCCCTAAAACTGAGTGGTCATGCTTAGCCGTGGAGTAGTGGTGAGGCTGGGGGAAGCATTCCCCAACTTGGCGGTGAGATGTGGTGATTGGGCTCCCCAATTGTCTAATGTTTCAGAATAAAATAATAATAAAGAATGGCTGGCACCACAAATTTTGCCAAGGTGGAACATCTATATTTATTGGGATTGGTGTCTCGGAGGGGAGTGTTAATATGTGGTCACTTTATTTAACTAAAAGTTTAGAAAGTCTTCCGTACAGTATATGGCTGGTGAGAAATTAACCGAAGGCTTTCTCTAGTCATGTTTAGATTTCCCTGCATGGAAGATGCATAATGCAGAACACAGAGATGAAGAAGCACAGGGGGGGAAGGGTTAATTGTATCACCATTGATTCATCAGGGAAGGGAAAGGATATGTAATTTCCAAGTTGGGAAAAGCAGAGAGGCTTCCGGATGAGTCATTCTTCAGAGGTTACAGCGTTTGTTCCTCCCCACCCTCTACAAACTCGGCTCAGCTGTATTTGAAAATGACACCTTGGGCGCCCTCTGCTGGCGCAACATGGAAGCATAATAATTCTGCCATATTTTTATTTATCTGCACAGATGCTTGTCCTGAGGAGATAACGTCTAAGACGTGCATGACTGCTGTTATGTAACATAAGCTGGCATCTATTCCAACTATATCTCACATGCTGAAGAGACTGCTAAATACATCATTACATACAATTATTACCAATCGGCTGTTTTCATACTTAAATACAGTAGACGCCGATGCTCAAACATAGTTATTTTTTCCTTGTAAGAGAATCGTAGCAAACACAATTCGTAACCCTCCATGGGTGTATGCAATGGGCAGAGAACAAAACCCATTGATTTCAATGGGTTCATTCATATTTCCATATGATTTGTGCACATTTCGTCTATACCACACCTGTCAGCATACAGTAAATATCTGCCCTGGAATAATAAGTAGCTTCTTCATTTTTGAGTTACAATAACCAGTCTACAAAAATAATCATATAAAAGGAGTGCAATAACTACACCCCTACCTGTCTGACTTTTAGGGCACATCCTGTGGATATGCTATAATTTCTGGGAAGGGAATACCCCTGTAAGCCCTCATACACAAAGGCGTATAATGGCTCCAGGAGAGGGCACCAATAACTAAGGGGCTCTGTGTCGGATGGATCCTCTTCTTCCTGTGACAATGCATACATTGCCGGCGTCCTGCTTCCTGCAGGGCAATGTACCTGGTCACTATTGACGTAGAGATTACTGCCTAGCCGGGAATGCCGGAACATCGGCAGCCTGCTTTAGCACGATTAACTGAAACTCACTTGTGATGTCACTGAACTTTACTTGCCTCAAATTCATTTATGATGTCACTCAAGCTAAGCTGCCTTAAATTCACATATGATGTCACAGTAGCTTTCTTGACTGAAGCACTTGTGATGTCACTCAAGCTAAGCTGCCTTAAATTCACATATGATGTCACAGTAGCTTTCCTGACTGAAACCCCCTTATGATGTCACTGATGATACTCTGCCTTAACCCTTTCCAATCCAATTTGTATCCTGGTTTTCCTAGGGGGCTTACTCTTTTTCTGCTGGTATACAACAGCGCTATATGCTGGCTACAGCTAGTACTGCATGAGATGACACATTGGATAGGCTCCGACAGCAGAGAGGCTGGCAATATACAGTAAGAGCACCCCGACGGGCATCTTGCAACATCAGAGCTGTACAGCCTTAAATCATATTGTCTTTAGACATCAGACAGTGGATTGGAAAGGGTTGAATTCACTTATGATGTCACAGTAACTTTCCTCACTGAAGCATTTGTGATATCACTGCAGCTCACTTGTCTTGTATTCAGTGGCTGGCTGTTAAATTGTAGACTAGGGGGCAAACACGCAGCACTGGCCAATGAAATACACACGCTTCAGTGCAATGTATTTGTGCAGTGAACGAGGTAGATTTGCATGCGTGTCTGCAGTATTTTCCACGTAAGGCTTGGTCACATACGTGTGCAACAACCCCTTCCCGCCTTGGTGTAATGAATTTTAGATGTGTTTTCTTCTTCACGGAATTGTGCAACATACTGCACATTTATGCACCTCCCATGGACTTCTATGGGGCCTTTAATGTGCACAAAAATAGAGCATGCAAAAATGAATATTGGGAGTGAACCCATTAAAATCAATGCTAAACCAAGCGCCTGCATGGCAGACAATGGCCACACAAATTACCAGTAAAATTGTACGGCCATTGATTGCTACAGGTGGACATGGTTTAGTCACGTGTGGCCAGTTGCAGCGTATGTTTCCGCCCTAAACCCGTTTATTGTTTAACATAAATATATGCTATCAGAAATAATCTTACTGCATAGATACAGTACCAGAACCGAGTTTACTGTACAGATATAGTACTAGAACTGAGCTTACTACATAAATAGCAACTATATTAGAATCCAACTTGCTCTTTAGAAACAAGATTAGAACTACTCTTACTAATATAGATGTGGTACCAGAATTAAGCTTACGGAATAGATACAGTTCCAGACCTGAGCTTACCAAGTAGTTAAATTCCCATTGATTTGCATTGGGGTATTTAGACAAACCCATTTTTACTTGACTGTAGGTTATGTGAAAAAATATGCAGAATGTCCTATTTTGGAGAACCAAAATAGCTCAGTGAAATCAATGGCAATGTGCAAATACGCAGTGAATACGCATGATACATGTATATTCACTGTGCATATAAGCAATGGGTCATGCTTGTGGGGTTTTTTTTGCATGAGTAAATACAAGGTGCAAAAAAACACAAGCCGAAATATGCTCCGTATCCATGGACCAAAATATGGATATGCCCGTGTGAATGCCCCCTTACCTGCACACACACAGCAAATACACGTTACATACACATAGAAGTACATCTTAGGCTTCGTGGCTTTGATCAGAGTACTGTTTTAGCTCAGTTTTCTGACACCCATGTGGATGCAGAGAATTGGAATCCACTGGCTGAATGGAACTGTCTTATGACCGAGACGAATAGACCCTACTGACTATTATGGGATCCATTCATGTCTGACTGTCTGGCATTTTACAAGATGAGACATTTCATCCTGCATCTTAAAGGGGTATTCTGGGCCTTTTACTAGTAATGACTTATCCTTAGGGTAGGTCATCAATAGTTGATTGCAGAGGTCTGCTACTTGGGATCCCTGCCAATCAGATGATTGTTTGGCCCGCTGTCAGTGTAGTGGACCAGACGTTGTCATAGGTGGTTAGCGCCAGAGGTATACTAGACGGCTTCACTCACATTGAAATCAGGGCTGCCTCCTATTACACTTCTGGCCCCTCATTGTGGTTAGGGTTGGACATCCCATCCTGACCGCAATGAAGGGCCGGAAGTGTAATAGGAGGCAGCATTCCCACTGATTTCAATGGGAGTGAAGCCAGCTATTACACTTCTGTGCCAAACCAGCAATGATCATATCTGGTCCACTGTACTGACAGTAAGCCGAAAGATCAGCTGATCGGTGGGGATTCTGAGCAGCGGACCCTCGCCAGCCAGTGAAATATATGTAAACGGCATCTAGAATGTGATGCTTGCAATGCTTTATTTAAGCTCCCTATAGAGTTCTAATAAAGCATTGCAAGCATGCTACAGAAGGGTCAAGTGCAAGCACTCAATGGAAAGGAAAACAGTTGTTAGCTACACCACATACCCCAGCAGGATCGGCAGCCCTAAATCATTGCTGGGACACTAGCCCAGGGGGCACATGCCTCCCTACCCCCAACCCCACCCCTGCTCAAATTCACTTATGATGTCACAGTAGCTTTCTTCACTGAAGCACTTGTGATGTCATTGAAGCTAACCTACCTTCAATTCACTTATGATGTCACAGTAACTTTCCTTTTCAGACTAGAAAACTGTGATATCACAGTAGCTTAAATACTGTAGAGACAGACACCAACTTCAGAGGCATGCTCCCAAGCTGTGATCCAACATAAACCTGTTTCATGGTCATGAAATCCAAGAAAGTGTTGGTACTAAGAGTCATGAGATTCCTTGGGAGGGTCTCTTCCTCTTAGCCTAAAAATAGGTAATCCCAAGAAGTCATGTTGTTGTGGAGTTGTAACAAGATGTGTGCCAAGTTACTTTAGTGTCACTACTGCAACACTTTTACCAATTCATACACTTGTCTAGAGTCTATGGGAACAACTATAACCTCACGGCCAAAGAAGAAGAACCCTAATATATGGCTGTCCAAATGAAGTGCTGAATGTCAGAAGAAATACAGACAAGAGCACTTTAACAGTAGGACCACCGGGGGTTTTGATGCATTGTCTGCTGGCGGCATCCTAAATGTATTCCATGGCAGTTCTAGCGTTACACTTGTATCTTATTTTGTTATTAAACCAAACCATAAAAGAATGACTTTGTCTTAAGCATTGTCTTAAGCATCCTCTATTACCCAGCCTCCTCCCTATAGGTTTGTTAATAGGAGTTAGATGTTACTGTATGGGAAAATCATCTCTTATTAATGCATGAAAAGACGTAAATGTATCCTGCGGTTTAAACAGCTGAGGTGATGCTTATGGCAATGACAGAGCCTGATAGTAATGTGTCTTGTTGACTAGTATGAATCTTTACTCATCATCTTAATATAGCGCCAAAGCTGGGAACCCCCAACATATGTCATATGCAAATGTTACTTCCATCCATCTTTCTTCTTTACAGGACAGAATGGTTACAAAAGAATACAGATAGATTAGGTAGATATAAAGAGTGCGGAGTATAAGGGGCCCTCATTACCAGACATTTCTGTTCCATTGAGATAGGATGACACATCTCTATGTGAATACAGACAAACACAAGAAGAACCTTTCCAGTCTTGTACTGCTGTATACACTCATTGACAAAGAACATAATACACCCAGATAGAAATGTCAGATTGCTGCAAAGGCAGTTATGGCAGATATGTAAATCATTACATTTGTGGTCTGATTAGATACTGGTGTAGTGGCCCAGGGGGTCCTCCAAAATAGCCACACAATCATGGTCCTGTCACACCTGCCTATGTGCTTCCAGGAGACATATGAGGTGCTGTACTTTGAAGAAACCTAGTTTCCCCCTTCTTCTTAAGCCTAAAAGCTTAGCAACGGCTGGCTGCTTATTGGCTGTATGTCATGTCCTCACTGATTGGTAGAGGGGTGTGGTTGAAGTTCAGAGCATGAAACAGTGAGTTACACAAAAAACAACCCAGTGAAGTCAAAGCCAGGAATAGTCTAAGGTCCACTAAAATCTCCATCTTAAACTGCACCATCAACTTTCCAGTAAGCCCGACATTAACTAGGCCTGTCGGAATTGTTACTGTGTCACCTCTAGATAGAGACAGCGTTGAAGTACTCAAGAGTTCAACTGTTTTGCACCATGTTGTATACTGCAAGATCAATGTCTCTGCTTAAGACTGCTGTTGTTATACTGTACTCATTATGTAAATGCTTCAGCAAACTGTGCACTTCTCGTTTACTGCAAAAAGATACCAGGACTTGGGTCAAGTTATTTCTCGCTAATTGACTTTTACAATTCTGGGTGAAGTGCTGGCATCACATGACAAACAACCGTTCATTAACAAGACCGTATCTATTATTTGTGCTACTGTGCGCGACCGAGCAGGCACCTTGCCACCATTGTTAGGATGGATTACAGAGCCAACGGTCACATTCATCTTACAGTCCCGTGGTCTCCCCTTCATTGGTGCATCTGGCTCGGGCACTGCACTGGGTCTTGCCTTCAGAGGCCATAAAAATGCTTCCCCCGTTGCCCTATAAAATCTCTCGGAGGCTACTTTTGTCTAGTGTTGAGAGATCGTTGACCATTAGACATGCCTCAACAGACCTTGAGAGGGCCACATCATTGTAATCAGAGAAGTAGGATGGTCATTTCGACAAACTGCCTGCCAAGTAGGCCGGTCTGACCAAGTTGTTAGGAGGTGTTGGGAACAGTGGTTACATGAGGGTACGCACATATGGCAAACAGGCTCTGGACAGCCCAGACAGACCATCAGTACAATGAGTGTAAATCCCACATGTAGCATTGTGATTTCCATCCATCGTATTCTGCTCTATATACAGTATTCATGTAACATTTCAATGTGGAGACAAGGTCATCACACGGATATGTGGATAGATAGATAGATAGATAGATAGATAGATAGATAGATAGATAGATAGATAGATAGATAGATAGATAGATAGAGTTACGTGTCATTTTTCCACTTGAGATGCCATGAAGCCTCTCTGGCAGATGGTATAAGGATGGTCTATAAGAACGTCACACATATTGATACTATATATACCAGACAGTAATATGAAGCTGTATATAGTACCAGCTGCTGGGAGAGCATACTGGTCACATTCTTTGCATTGCCATCAGTGACATTCCTCCCTGGTTTTTGCATAGGGCTTATTCCAGGGAGACGTTAGGTGGAACCTAGAGGATAAGTGTGATTGATACGTGGGTTTATGGAATGAAAAGGCAAATCTGGGTGTGAACGTGATGCTCCTTGAACAATTTTAAGAGCCTGACACACCTAATAGGATGCAGACACGCTGGCAGTTCTCAAACACAGCAATCTAATCTACTGCCCATTCTGTACAAACATCCATTATATTCTCTATTGTGATGAAACTCTATTCTTCCACATAATACGGAGATTGGAATATTTTTAGTGGTTATATCAATGTGTGTACCATACGGAAATTGTAGCATTCACAGGATGTTCAATATTTATCCCATAGTTACTTTTAGGATAACTTCTGATGTCATTTTTTTATGGAAACCTTGCCCACAAATACTGGTCAGATGTTGGTCAAAGGGCTATGTTGTAAATACCCTGATAACGACAACCAGAGAGCCCCTATCATCGCCAGCTAAAAGGCCCCCATAACTAACTGAATAAAAGTCCAGCTAATAAAAGCCACTCACAAACAAAAATCTGTATACTCACCCCCTTCTTGTACCAAAAACTCTGATCAGAACCAGCTCAGGGTCTAAGATTGGCTGGAGTGGTCAGTGGTTGACCCCACCTGCTGAACAGACTCTTACTTATACGGAAAACTTGCCTGCTAGAAGTCCTTATTTAGGCCCTCAAAGAATATGGGAGATTAGGCAAGAATGAGTTACCAACATATTGCAGCCCTTTTCCATAAAAGAGGTAAGATAATTTGTTGTGAAACGGGTTGCAGATGTGGAGCATGGAATATGACGAATTCTTCCTGCACACTTGCAGAAACCAATTGCAGTTTCGGCAAGCAGAGGAAAAATCGCAGCATGCTCCATTTTTGCACAGATTCCACGTGGACGGCCTCTATTGAAGTCAATGGAAGCCATCTAATCCGCAGCCCGTCGGCAATGAGGACGGGCCACGGATTCCACGCTGTTGCCTAGCGATAGCATGGTAAAAAATTTTGAAAAAAAAAAACCTTTACTGTGCATTTGCGACGGCGAAGCGGGTTTATCCACAGTACAGAAAAGAAGCCAACGGAGTGCGCAGATGCCAGAGCCGGACTCTGCTGTGGGATGCCGCATGCGGAATCCGGCTCTGCCGTGTGCAGGAGGTCAAAGGGCTTGTCTGTTAGTTAGAAGTCCCCACCACCAACAATTACTTCACTGGTTGTCCCTTGAATTCTGCCAGTCTGTTGTAGTTTGAGGGAACCTAGGAAGAAGTGTTCAATTTCTCTGAAAAACCACCACAGGAAATAATGCTTTATACAGTTTCCATCTAAAGTAAAAGGCTGTCTACGTAATCCTTGGAAGTGCTATCCAGAGCAAAAGGTGTTCTTTTTCTGTTATCTCTGCTATGGAAAATTAGGCGTTCCCAAACATTAAAGGGGTTATCCATCTCCAAAAGTTTTTAGAAACTTGCTCAGGGCGATGGAAAAACATAAAAGATGGCATACTCACCTTACCTGCTCCCCCTTTTCTCCATTTTGCCAATGTCCTGTGACCTGCTGCAGCATCGATGTCACTGACACCGGGGATATGTGACTGCAGCAGCTGATCTCCAGCTCACTTTGGTAGGTGATTAGCTGCAGTGGGCTTCTCACTATTGCACACTGGTGAGGGGTAAAAACCCCGAAACAGCTGTCTGTGTATGAATTCTGACTTGGTTTTTAATTCTCAATCATTGTTTAAAGACCTGTTTAAAGGGTTGGACATTGATTTGGAGTAATGCTGCCATTCAATAGGTGGCGCTGCAGAGGTATTGTTCCATCTTCCTTATTTGCCTATATTTCCCAATGGAGTATGCACGGCCTTATAAGTCTCCTCCCACACTTCTAGGTGCTCTCTTTAAGGAGAGATGATACTCCTCCTGACCAACCGCAAATAAAGAATGGTGGGGGCCAAAGCATCTGCTTCCACTACCCTGAGCAGTTTTGAGGGCTTGCATAACCCCTTTAACTCAGAATTATCTACTAGTCTTTTTAAAAATTGTTTATCTAAACCAGACCAACCCTTTTGATAATCCTATCTAGTTAAAAGCAATAATTTACATATGCTAGGTAGGCCAAGTTTCAGAGTGAGGACACCCCAAATTCTGCTTCTTGGAGACTGACCTGCTGTATAAGACAGCAGTGCCCGAAAGAATTCCAAATAACTTGTGTAAATGGGGTAGAAAGGAGGTGAAAGTCATAGAACAGCTGAATGCTGGCCACCATATAGCCTATAATATATCAGCTCCCTACTGGAGGATAAGAGACACCAGGAAGTCTGCTGCTAATAGACCTTAGGACTTAAATACAAGTAGTTGAAAGGTTTCCCAGTGAATTACAGTGCAAAGGGTAGGGCACGCATAATACATATCTTATGCACATTCTATGAGTCATAGATTCCATGTAGTAACACGTCATGCATTTCATGGGACTGGAATGAAGAATAGTGGGAAGCGTTGGCGTCATATTAAATGCAGTGTCACTCGCTCTTAGGTAGGGCGTGCTGCAAGCAGAGATGGTCGGCCTTGTGTCCATCTGTCTCGTATTTATGCCACTAGACGTCTAGTATACCTTTACACACATCCAGTATGTGATTACATTATGAACATCTCATCAGACACCTCTGTAATCTTCTTAGGTCGTATTTACATGGTGAGCGCAATTTCAGTCAGAGAAAATGGGATCGATTGTTTCAATAGTAAAAGTAGAAAATCATGTGAAAGTAAAAGTGAAAAATGTGATGCATTTTTTTTCAACTGCCATAGGAAATCATGAGTGATTTTTAAACAGCATTGCCCAAAAATAGGACTTGCTGCAATTATTCATTTTCACATTGTCGGTATAAGCAAAAAAATCTATGATGTACACTACCGTTCAAAAGTTTGGGGTCACCCAAACAATTTTGTGTTTTCCATGAAAAGTCACACTTATTCACCACCATGCGTTGTGAAATGAATAGAAAATAGAGTCAAGACATTGACAAGGTTAGAAATAATGATTTGTATTTGAAATAACATTGTTTTTACATCAAACTTTGCTTTCGTCAAACAATCCTCCTTTTGCAGCAATTACAGCATTGCACACCTTTGACATTCTAGCTGTTAATTTGTGGAGGTAAACTTGAGAAATTGCACCCCACGCTTCTAGAAGCATCTCCCACAAGTTGGATTGGTTGGATGGGCACTTCTGGCGTACCATACGGTCAAGCTGCTCCCACAACAGCTCAATGGGGTTCAGATCTGGTGACTGCGCTGGCCACTCCATTACCGATAGAATACCAGCTGCCTGCTTCTGCTGTAAATAGTTCTTGCACAATTTGGAGGTGTGTTTAGGGTCATTGTCCTGTTGTAGGATGAAATTGGTTCCAATCAAGCGCTGTCCACTGGGTATGGCATGGCGTTGCAAAATGGAGTGATAGCCTTCCTTATTCAGAATCCCTTTTACCCTGTACAAATCTCCCACCTTACCAGCACCAAAGCAACCCCAGACCATCACATTACCTCCACCATGCTTAACAGATGGCGTCAGGCATTCTTCCAGCATCTTTTCATTTGTTCTGCGTCTCACAAACGTTCTTCTTTGTGATCCAAACACCTCAAACTTGGATTCATCCGTCCACAACACTTTTTTCCAGTCTTCCTCTGTCCAATGTCTGTGTTCTTTTGCCCATCTTAATCTTTTTCTTTTATTGGCCAGTCTCAGATATGGCTTTTTCTTTGCCACTCTGCCCTGAAGCCCAAAATCCCGCAGCCGCCTCTTCACTGTAGATGTTGACACTGGTGTTTTGCGGGTACTATTTAATGAAGATGCCAGTTGGGTACCTGTGAGGCGTCTGTTTCTCAAACTAGAGACTCTAATGTGCTTATCTTCTTGCTTAGTTGTGCAACGCGGCCTCCCACTTCTTTTTCTACTCTGGTTAGAGCCTGTTTGTGCTGTCCTCTGAAGGGAGTAGTATTCACCGTTGTAGGAAATCTTCAATTTCTTAGCAATTTCTCGCATGGAATAGCCTTCATTTCTAAGAACAAGAATAGACTGTCGAGTTTCAGATGAAAGTTCTCTTTTTCTGGCCATTTTGAGCGTTTAATTGACCCCACAAATGTGATGCTCCAGAAACTCAATCTGCTCACAGGAAGGTCAGTTTTGTAGCTTCTGTAACGAGCTAGACTGTTTTCAGATGTGTGAACATGATTGCACAAGGGTTTTCTAATCATCAATTAGCCTTCTGAGCCAATGAGCAAACACATTGTACCATTAGAACACTGGAGTGATAGTTGCTGGAAATGGGCCTCTATACACCTTTGTAGATATTGCACAAAAAACCAGACATTTGCAGCTAGAATAGTCATTTACCACATTAGCAATGTATAGAGTGCATTTGTTTAAAGTTAGGACTAGTTTAAAGTTATCTTCATTGAAAAGTACAGTGCTTTTCCTTCAAAAATAAGGACATTTCAATGTGACCCCAAACTTTTGAACGGTAGTGTATATTAACTAGAGATGAGCGAGCATGCTCGGCAAAGGCAGATACTCGGCGGGGGAGAGCGGGGATTTCTCTCTCTCACCCCCGCTCACCTCCGCCGCTCCAGCCCGCATTTGCTCAGACGAGTATGCAGATGCTCGCTCAAGTATCTGCCTTTACCAAGCATGCTCGCTCATCTCTAATATTAACCCATTGAAAACAATTAACTCTTTTTAAGTGGGATTTCTGTGCATCTGACAACGCACACAAATTGCACGTGAAACTCACTCGTATAAATGCAGCCTTTATGCAGGATTAAAAGACTATAGAATTTTGGATCTTCTGATAACCATTCTTGATTATCAGAACATCATAGAAAAAAATATGTCGCTTCAGTAAGGTGGAGCAAGTCCATATAAAATAAGTCGGGGACCTGAGGTAATCCCTGTTCTAGTGATCTTTCATCCCCCAGCTGCTGTATATAACATGTCTGCTCTGTCCACACAGCAGTCAAGCCTCATAAAAATGTAATAAAATTAATTACATGCGTCGCTAATGTGTTATCATCTTCCTTCAATTTCCAGTAGGTGGAGTTTCTGTGCAACTCGAAAATGGGGAACATTTGGCTATACATATTGTACATGCACATATATATATATATATATATATATATATATATATATATATATAGATATATATAGATATATAGATATATATAGATATATAGATATATATGGGCCAGGAAAATAATTAGCCCGTCACCGCACACTTGGCTGCTATGGACAACAAAGACAGATTTTTTTTTTCAGACAGCCTCCATAAGTATGTGGTGCCGGGCTTAGACCGCTGACAATAGCTGAAGTGAATGACATTTATTATCTTATTACAATATACATCTGTCAGGGTTCAAAATAAATTAAGCAGCAAGGGAACAGTCAGCTCTTGGAGTTGATGTGTTGGGAGCAGGCAAGTGTAAAGGCCCATTTACACACAAACACAATCTTTCAAATGATTGAAAGATTCACAGCTTTAGTGATCATTTTACATAAAGTGTTAATGGACACTAATGTCCATTAACACTTTATCAGCTTCAAAAAGGGCCTGTGGGTGCTGTTTGCAGAGCTCGGCATGTGGTCTGAGCTCTGCACACAGCACCATTGCTCTGGCACGGGTTGTCGGCAGAATACAATGTAATCTCTGACTGCCATGCAAAATACAGCGCGCGTTGCCTGTTATCTTTTATCCGGATGAACGATGGATTTTAAGCTCACCTTAAAATCATCGTTCAACGGAAGAGGGAATGATGACAGTGTTTCCATCCAATGATTATAGCTCATATGACATCGTTTGAACAAATTTTGAGCGATAATTGTTGCGTGTAGATGGGGCTTTAGGGGTGAGCGCCTCAATTCTGCCTTTGCTGTGAAGTGGCACACTGCCCCCAATGCTAGCATGATGGTCTGGGGGGCACATCGCATACGACAGTCAGTCACCCTTAGCAGTGGTACAAGGGACAATGACAGCTCAACGATATGTTCGGGACAACCCTGCAGCTACATGTGTTCCTCTAATGGCGGCTTCCAAGAGGCATTTCCCAGCAGGATAATACTTAGCCACACACACAAGGGGGGTCACAGGAATGTCCCCACAACATTGCCACACTTTTGTGGCTGCCCGGTCGCCAGATTTACCGCCAATGGAACATGTATGGGACCATCTGGGACGCCAACTGTCACAGCCTACAACTTTGTACAATTTAGAGGCTCGGTTACAGCAAACGTGAATTGATATGCCGCAGGATACCATACGGAACCTGTATGCCTCCATGCTTTCCTGTATCACATCTTGTATCCAAGCTAGAGGCGGCCCAACAGGGTACTAGAGTCTCCATGCCCGCCTGTATCACATCTTCTATCCAAGCTAAAAGTGGTACAACAGGGTACTAGAGCCTCCATGCCTGTCCGTATCACATCTTGTATCCAAGCTAGAGGCGGCCCAACAGGGTACTAGAGCCTCCATGCCCACCTATATCACATCTTGTATCCAGTCTAGCGGCAGTATGACAAGGTACTAGAGCCTCCCTTCAATGTGTCAGTTTTCCGCAATAAATTACCCTTCTGCTCTGATATTGTAATATCTTATATCAATGTTACAATCACACAGGGAAAGCTTCATTCCATTCTGACAACTCCTTCTAAGGGAGGGATGTTTTTGACAATGAGTGTATTTAATTCTTTATAAAAAAAAACAAAAAACTTTGTAATAACTAATGTGTAATTATCTAAAAATCATAAACTGATTGTTTTGTGGAGTTTATCTAATAACCTGCAGGGGGCAGCAGATATTTGCTTATAGGAACATTAAACCCTTTCCACACATGTATGATGTCATTTGAACATTTCCTCATTTATTAACAAATAAAAACATTAAATGACAAAAGCTGAAAAAAATTAATTCAATTAAGAAAACACAAATAAAGTTTATATATTGTACTTCTAGAGCTGTTGTTATATTCACAAAAACTGGAAATCCAGGATGTCCACAGAAATAACCATCCGGGGCAAGAAATTTTTCCAGCATTGCTCAAGGATACGTGTAATGCAATCAGAGAAATGCAATTAGTCAACAAAAAAGTCCCGTGGCAATCAGTCGTCGGCAATAGGTACATTTTTCTAACATCAGGCCAAGATGCAAATTATGAAATGAGAGAATCACTGCAGCACATGATGGCAGTGCCTGTATAATAAGAGACAACATGATGCCCGCTGCTGGGTGGTATAGTACAGCGGCACTGTCGTATGCAAATGAACAATACTATGAAATGATAATTCTTTATTGGGAAACGGGACCAAAAGCTCGAGCTGCAGAATGTAGATTTCACGGGCGGTTTCATAGGACAGTTCTGACTGGTGTTCTCTGTACTGATTTAGGCCTCATGTCCACGGGCGGGTCAGATTCGGCATTTTTGTTTTTAACTCCTGCTTTCCTGCGGAATTTGCCGCCCGTTCGCCATGTCAATTGACTTCAATGGAAGCCGTCCATACGGAAACCACCCTAAAATGGAGCATGCTGCAATTTGGTTTCCACATGTGAAATCCGGAAAACAAGTCTGCATGTGTTATTTGAGGTGCGGACGCCCATGCTTCCCTATGCACAGCCTGAATTGCGGATTCTGCAAATCCAATTCGCCTGTGGACATTGGGCCTTACAGTGCGATTGTTACAGGACTAGAGATCAGCGAGCACCCAAATGCTCGGGTCCTCGTTATTCGAGTTGAGCTTTTTGTAAAATTCGAGAGCTCTACTCGAGTAATGAACCCCATTGACTACAATGGGAGACTCGAGCATTTTTGTATGTGGGCCGCCGGGTCCCTGAGCTTTTTTTTTCTTCTTTTCTTGGTTCGTCTCTCCCTCTCCCTCTCTCTCCCCCTCTCCCTCTCTCTCCCTCTCCCTCTCTCTCTCTCTCGCGTATCCAACAATACTTCCATATTGCTCCCTGCGGAAGTGCCGCGTGACGGACTGCTTCTAATAACTTCAATGGATGCCATCTGTGCATGACCCGCACAGAATCGCAGCATGGTGTGATTTCTTCTCCGTGATCAGAAAATCGCAATCGATTTCCAGTCGTGTAGATAAAATCTCAATTTGCCATAGCATGCTATGGGGCAGTATTTGCTGCGGAGTTGGGAGGCAGACGCCCACTGCAAATCCACCTGTGTGTCGGAGGCCTTTATGACTCGGGGTACTGAGACCTATAGTTGCCACACTTGAAATAACAAGGTCATTTGTCATATGCGAATGTGTTCACATATAGGTTTAGGCCTCATGTTTACGAGCGGATTGGATTCCGCATGCGGATTTCCGCAGTGGGAAATTGGGGCTGTAATATTTATTCCGCACAGATGTACGCGGATTCACTGCGGATCATCCACACAACCCCACCTCCCAGCCTTTTACCAACCTCTCTAATTGATTTTAACCTTCACATCCGCAGTGCATCCGCAATTGTATGTGCGGATGCACTGTGGTTCGCTGCACCCATTGACTTATATTGAGCCCGTCCGCACGGAATCCGCTCTGAAATGGAGCATGTTGCGATTTGTTTTCCGTTCCAAACGGTCCGCAAATCAAATCCACATGCTTAAATTCAGTTGCAGATGCCAAAGCTTCCCTATGGGCACTTTGAATTCCGGATCTTCCGCGCTGGTGACACGTGCGGATACTGCAAATCAAATTCGCCAGTGGAAATTGGGCCTTATAGTGGAACACTCATTTCTCACTGAGAAGGTATTGATAATTCACAGCGACGTATAGTCACTTGTCAATGGTGTCAACATGGGCCTACACCTAGATGCGGATGTAAGCAGTCTTTGACAGCCAACGACCTGTGGCAACGCCCTGACCAGCGTTCATGTTGATCGTGGTTGTTAACTTTAAACTGTTCCCCCATGACGAGATTTTCAGGTGCCGTCCCAGTGCCATGGCAGCTTGGGGTCTTCTGAAAGTCCCAGCCCTGCAATTAGTGAGCACTTATTATGACGTGCCTGTGGCTCATCTTAATAGAATGCCGGTCAGAATGTAATTTCATGTATGCAAGTTCACGTCCCTATGGGGATGTAAAAAAAAGTTTTATTAATCATAAAAAGGTAAAAAAGCCTTTTTCCCAGTTATCACATTAAAAAAAATATTAAAACTAGTATCACTGTGTCCGTAAATGTCCAGTTTAGTAAAATATCACATTATTGATCCCACATGGCGAAGTTTTACAGTGCGTTGTATGGTACATTAAATGGTGAAAAAAAGCATGCGAGAAAAACATAAGTGTGCAGGAGCCCTCAGGTCTTAACCCCTTCCAATCCACTGTCTGAGGTCTGAAGACATTCTGATTGAAGGCAGTACAGCTCTGATGTCTGAAGATGTCCGGCAGGATATTCTTACTGTATATTACTGGCCGCTCTGTTGTCGGGGGCCTCTCCAGCATGTCACATACCGCAGTACTGGCTCTAGCCAGCAGATGGCGCCATTGTATAATGGCAGAAAGAGAAAACTGCCTAGGAAACCCTGAATCCAAAATTGGATTCCAAAGGGTTAAACAGATGGGTGTGGTTTCGTTTTCAGTAGCTGTATTCTCGCACGTTAATAGTACAGGCAAGAAAAGATAGCATGGGACCTGTCTTTCCACTTTTTTTTTCAAACTCGTGCCCGGTAGCATGGAGTTTGAATAGTCTGAGAGACAAAAAAAAAGCCTGGTTCGTGCGCAACTACACTCGTTAGTGGGGAGCATAGTTGTACATATGCTCATCTGAAGAAGCCCTTGAGCTCTAATCTATCTACTGTACCAAGAATTCTAATGGTCCATAAGTGGAAATCTATAGACGTCCGCGGTTCAGAAGCTGGAATTGCCTTTTGTCGGTGAGTTATGGGTCATACTCATAGGGGGGGCAGTGGCAGAAATTGGTCTTTGGTCTTTGAACTTGTTGATGCCAGTACTGTAGAGCGTAATCACCGCTGACCAAGTTCCAGATTCTGCATTGAAGCCCTTGCAGTTTTATTGAGCGGCTGGGTGTTATACAAGTCATCCTACATTTATGTCTTGTCTCTTTTACACTGCTGTATAGTTAGGGCAGATATTCAGAAATCGTTTCTTAGGATGATCTGGGTGGTCTCCACGATGTGGTTTAAAGCACATAGACAAATATTTAGCAGCTCTTAAGTAGTTTGTCTACAGCTGCGCTGTGATGGGGAAGTCGCTCTCTAGTAAACTGGAGTCACTTCTGTCATGGCTTGCATGCAAAGTAAAATGATAAATTATTAAAAGCAGTGCTCGTCCAAAGACACTACTATTCACTGTCTATTATTAACCCTTTCCAATCCAATTTGTATCCTAGTTTTCCTAGGGGGCTTACTCTTTTTCTGCCGTTATACAACGGCGCTATATGCTGGCTAAAGCCAGTACTGCATGAGGTAATACGTTGGATAGGCTCCGACAGCAGACAGGCTGGCAATATACAGTAAGAGAACCCCGACAGATGTCTTCCAACATCGGAGCTGTACAGCCTTAAATCATAATGTCTTTAGACGTCAGACAGTGGATTGGAAAGGGTTAAGAGGGGACTAGACGTCTTTTTAGAGCGCTATGATATTACAGGATATAGACACTAGTTGGCCAGCGGGGTTGTTGATCCAGGTCTTACAGTCAGGTAGCAACTTTTCAAAAGGTTGATCCAGGGATTATTCTGGCTGCCATTATGAAGTCTGGAAGGAATTTTTTCCCCCAAATGGGCTAATTGGCTTCTGCCTCATTGGGTTTTTTTTTGCCTTCCTCTGGATCAACAATGGGAGGGGGGTGAAAACAGGCTGAACTGGATGGACATTGTCTCCTTTCAGCCTAACATACTTATGTTACTATGTATGTCAATAGCCCAGTATCTCTGTGTTTGCAAATATGCAATATGCAAAGAATAAGCCTTATTGATTTCAAAGGGTGAATTTTCACTCTTTGTTTTTGCGTGTGCATTCCGCACGCACAAGAAAACGCAGTATGTTCTATTTTACTGCACATTTATGCACCAATGGCCCCATAGGTGTCTATGGGGGATGCGCACCCGATACCCAAAGAAAACAGAGCACCTCGGAACTACTTAGGCTAAATAATTTTTTAACTTGGGCCCGGCTGTGCACCCAAGTGGAATGGCCCAGCCAGTGCAAAAAGTACAGTAATATGCGCAAAAATGCACGCAAAAACTAACTCTTGCATTTTTGGGCATACACTTGTGTGAACCGCCCTACGTCCGAAGACGATAAATGGAACAGTAGTGCACTTGCTTGACCACCATTCCATTCAAACTGAAGACTCAAGACCCCCATTCTCGTGATGGTGAGTCTCCCTGTGGGCAGATAGCAGATACGTGTTGTTTGTGGATTAATCGCTTTAATGACTAGAAAGTAAATTGTAGTACATTGTGATACATTCCATTGTTTTCCTATAATGATGTAGGAGCATTTAATATGAATTCCAATCAAGAGTTTGTAACAAACTGTTCATCAAAGCAATACTTCATAGATGTATTCCTATTGACTATACTGTAGACCAGGGGTGACATACTCATTTTAACAAGGGCCACATCAGCCTTACGGTTCCTTCACACAACCGTGTTTGTATGTGTTTTTGCGCACACAATATTTGTGCATGCTAGCAAAGAGAATAGAACCCCTTAATTTCAATGGGTTCATTCTCAGAAGTGCGTTCTGCGCGAGCATTGCGTACATGTGCATAGGACCTGATCTATTTTCCTGCGGTAGAAGTCTATGGGAGGTGCGCAAATACACAAGGGAAGCGAAATACTGCACAAAACGCAGGTTAGGAAGACAGCTGGATATCATTGGCCTTTAATAGCCAATCAATTCCATGGAATGGGAGGGTTACGCGCAAGTGTGTACTGGCCCTTTGCTCGCAAATATTACAGTAATGCGCGCTGACACGCACGCAACAGGCTGATTATGTGGCTCTTCAATCCTTGCTCATGCGCAAATATACTGTCCCAAGGAACCTTTAGGGCGGTTTCACATGGGCGTATTTGTGCATGCAGAATCTGCGCTCACAATGGTGGCCCCAGTAGTAATAGTGCTGCCCATATTGGTTACAGTAATAATTGTCCCCTACATAGGTGGCCCCAGTTATAATAGTGCCGCCCATACTGGCCACAGTAATAAGTGTCCCCTATATAGATGGCCCAAGTAGTAACAGTGACCATAGCAGCCCCAGTACTAATAGTGCCCCCTATATCAGCCCCTGCAGTTATAGAGTTATAGTAACTCCCATAGCAGCCCCAGTAGTTATAGCAACTTCCTTATTGGCCTCTGTCCGGGGAGCATCTTTTGTCACATTCCACCCACCCAGCCTGCTGTGACCACGGACCTCCCCCCTTGGCATCTGCGCTGTGTACAGGGTGGCGCATGCAGACGCCAGGAGAGAGAGGTCAGACTGCACCTCCACAACCGGACCAAACCTGCAGGCTGGGTGAGTGGAATGCTGCACGGCTGGCGGGCCACATAAAATGAGGTGGCGGGCTGAATTTGGCCCTAAGGCCATTGTTCAACACGTGTGCTGTACACAAAACTGTATTCTTTGCACCATTTCACAAATGAAGACCCATTAGCTGACTACAGACAGCTTGATAGGTGAGCCTCATGTGGTGCATAATGTAAGCTCTCACCCACAACCTGAAGATTGCAAGTTCAATCCCCGCATGAGTCAGGTAGTCGGCTCAAGGTTGACTCAGCCTTCCATCCATCTTGGTAAAATGAGAACCCAGCTTGGTGGGGGGTAATAAGTAATAATTACCTGAAAGCGCTGCGGAATAAGTTGGTGCTATACAAATACCAAGATTTATTTTATTATATCAGATCAGTGAAATTCTGCTGCTCAAGTCCTCCACGATCAGTTTGAAGTGAGCACAATGGACGATTAAAGGGGTTGTCCCGCGGCAGCAAGTGGGTCTATACACTTCTGTATGGCCATAATAATGCACTTTGTAATGTACATTGTGCATTAATTATGAGCCATACAGAAGTTATAAAAAGTTTTATACTTACCTGCTCCGTTGCTGGCGTCCTCGTTCCCATGGAGCCGACTAATTTTCGCCCTCCGATGGCCAAATTAGCCGCGCTTGCGCAGTCCGGGTCTTCTGCAGTCTTCTATGGGGCCGCTCGTGTAGAATGCCGGCTCCGTGTAGCTCCGCCCCGTCACGTGCCGATTCCAGCCAATCAGGAGGCTGGAATCGGCAATGGACCGCACAGAAGCCCTGCGGTCCACGGAGACAGAGGATCCCGGCGGCCATCTTCAGCAGGTAAGTATGAAGACGCCGGACCGCCGGGATTCAGGTAAGCGCTGTGCGGGTTGTTTTTTTAACCCCTGCATCGGGGTTGTCTCGCGCCGAACGGGGGGGGGGGTTAAAAAAAAAACAAAACCCGTTTCGGCGCGGGACAACCCCTTTAAGTGCTTACGAGACACAACACTGTACATTGTATAGTGGCTGTGCCTGGTATTGCAGCTCTGTTTCTTTGAATGGAAATGAGCTGCTTTCATGGCATGTGATCAATAAATGAGACATCATGGGTCTGAGAAGAGGCACCCACCAAGCAGCATGGCCTCTTCAATCAGCTGATTGCCAGGTGTCCCGAGTGACAAACCCCTACAGATCAGATATTGATGACCTATCCTGAGGATAGGTCATTATTATTAGCGTCCTGGAAAACCCCTTTAAGGTAATAATGGTTCAAACCCCATCTTTAACATTACAAAAATGTGTAATTGTAATTCTCTTTCTACATTGGTTGTCTTCTTTGAACCTCTTATAGAGGTTGGTTTACACTGTAGATGGAGCTCTGTCTGGCGCAGGTCCCAATAGAATCGTGAATAGCTTACTTCATTGGTAGCCTTAATTGATACCAAAACACACCACAACGCATTTTGTACATTTTTGTACTAGACTCTTCCCCAAGTATGAGAGAGCTCTATTGTAACTATGTTCACCCCAATTCCTTCACCTGCACAGAAGGCGCCCAATGTCTATAGAGCAGGCAGCGGTTCAAAGATTAATCTTCATGCACAAATTACAACCTTCTCCTGTCCTGAGCATCTTCACATGAAGCCCCTAACTTCTCTTCTATTCCTACATGCTGGTGAGGCTGTTGCAGGATGACGTTTAACATTCCCTCCATTCTATAACAATGGACATCCAGTGTACATGGAATTGTTGTATTTTAAGCAATGCACCTTGCTGCCTGAGATTTAAGGAGTGTCCAAAACACATAATAAATGTGATGCATGGTATGTCAGCTAGCTGTTGTCATAAATCCAGCCAGAATTCTGTCTCATTTAGCTTAGTTAATCTCTCCTATCTCTTCACAGTTCCCATTGAGTTTTATATAAGCAATATAAATGTATATGCAGTTAGCTCCCCCTAGTGGGGATATAATTTACCAGTTATTGTACTGTTATGACTGCAAAAAGAAGCATGGGAATTTAATTTCCTTATGATTTTAATTTGACTCATAGGCCACATTCAGATAACCAAGTTAAAGTTGCACTCGAGAGTCTTGGGCGCATCTCACATCGGACAGCAAACGGACATCCCATCCATGTGCTGTCTGATGTGTGTGACAGTGGACATTGTACTTTTCAGTTTCTTCTATGAATTGGACCAGAATAGGACCATCGCAGCATCAGTCTGTGAAAAAAGTTACGAACCCGGACAGAATTCAGATGCAAGAATTATCCATGTGAATGGGTCCTAATAGAAGGATGTTATGCAATCATAGTGAACAAGACTCAAACCAGAATGTTCTGTACTATAGATACATTGTTGTAAGGAGGTACAACAGCTGATACCTGATATTTATTTCATAAATGATGAAGGAATTGTTACAGATATGTAAAACATAAACGCTCTATAGGTTGTAGATTGACATTATTATTTTGAATTTGCTTTTGTTGAACTTTATAAGGGTGGTTTCACATCTGTGTTAGGGGATTCCGATTTCCTGCTCTGTTTGGGACTATAATGGGGTCCGCCCGCTTTCCTGCTCTGTTTGCGACTATAATGGGGTCCGCCCACTTTCCGGCTCTGTTTGGGACTATAATGGGGTCCGCCCACTTTCTTGCTCTGTTTGGGACTATAATGGGGTCCGGCCGCTTTCCGACTCTGTTTGGGACTATAATGGGGTCCGCCCGCTTTCCTGCTCTGTTTGGGACTATAATGGGGTCCGCCCACTTTCCTGCTCTGTTTGGGACTATAATGGGGTCCGCCCGCTTTCCTGCTCTGTTTGGGACTATAATGGGGTCCGCCCGCTTTCCTGCTCTGTTTGGGACTATAATGGGGTCCGCCCGCTTTCCTGCTCTGTTTGGGACTATAATGGGGTCCGCCCGCTTTCCGACTCTGTTTGGGACTATAATGGGGTCCGCCCGCTTTCCTGCTTTGTTTGGGACTATAATGGGGTCCGCCCGCTTTCCTGCTCTGTTTGGGACTATAATGGGGTCCGCCCGCTTTCCGGCTCTGTTTGGGACTATAATGGGGTCCGCCTGCTTTCCGGCTCTGTTTGGGACTATAATGGGGTCCGCCCGCTTTCCTGCTCTGTTTGGGACTATAATGGGGTCCGCCCGCTTTCCGACTCTGTTTGGGACTATAATGGGGTCCGCCCGCTTTCCTGCTTTGTTTGGGACTATAATGGGGTCCGCCCGCTTGCCTGCTCTGTTTGGGACTATAATGGGGTCCGCCCGCTTTCCGGCTCTGTTTGGGACTATAATGGGGTCCGCCTGCTTTCCGGCTCTGTTTGGGACTATAATGGGGTCCGCCCGCTTTCCTGCTTTGTTTGGGACTATAATGGGGTCCGCCCGCTTTCCGGCTCTGTTTGGGACTATAATGGGGTCCGCCTGCTTTCCGGCTCTGTTTGGGACTATAATGGGGTCCGCCCGCTTTCCTGCTCTGTTTGGGACTATAATGGGGTCCGCCCGCTTTCCGACTCTGTTTGGGACTATAATGGGGTCCGCCCGCTTTCCTGCTTTGTTTGGGACTATAATGGGGTCCGCCCGCTTGCCTGCTCTGTTTGGGACTATAATGGGGTCCGCCCGCTTTCCGGCTCTGTTTGGGACTATAATGGGGTCCGCCCACTTTCTTGCTCTGTTTGGGACTATAATGGGGTCCACCCGCTTTCCGCTCAGCTGCTCAGCTTTTTTTTCCGGTATTTTCAGCTGGATCTGTGACAGAACCTCCAGTGCCGATGTGAAACCAGCCATAGGTTGGGATCACACAGAATTCCAGTATTTTGAATGGTTCAGTCTGAAGAGCAAATGCTAAAACCCCAACAGACCCCATTAAAGTTGGTGGGTCTATCATTTTAGATCTGTTTAAAAACAGATCATCATGAGGTTATAAACTGAAGACGTGACACAAGTGTGAGCAGCAACTTAGAAACGCTACCACTGCATGGTTGGCTGCAGAACATATGATGTTAATGTGATGTTATTATTGGCAGTGACATATAGTAATGTGCCATTTCCAGCTCATCCTCCCAACTGGATACAGTTACAATCTGAAGAAAGCGTGTCAGATTCCACCAACGTTCATGTAGTAGTTAATATTGCAGCTTTACTTCGAAAAATCCCTAAAATCCATCACAAAAGTAACAGCCACAGGTTACATATTTCAGGTAGACGTAATGTAGGAAATACTATGACTATGGCCGGCTGCACACAAACTGATTTTTGCTGTGGAATCCGCGGTTGGCATCCGCATGGAGAATCCACAGCAAATACAATTCAAAGCATTGTGAGTGAAGGAAAAATCGCAGCATGCTCTATTTTGGTGCAAAGCCGACTGAACCGCAGCCCATCCGCAATTGATATATTTTTTTAAAGAATCTATACTGTGCATTGTCAACAGCGAAGGTCCGTTGTCATCCATAAAACAGAAGAAACATGTATGTGGCGTCCCTGACCGGGGTCAGAGCCGGAATCTGCTGTGGGAACCCGGCTCTGCTGTGTGCAGGCGGCCTAATCTGGCAATCAGAATATTTCCTGGATTAATACAAACTCTCCAGTAATCTAGTGTCTACAATTTGTAATATTGTTACACCCAAGAAAGGCATTCAGGCCCCTCTTGAACTCTTTTAGTAAGTTTTCGATCACCACGTCCTCAGGCAGAATTCCATAGTCTCACTGCTCTTACTGTAAAGAACCCCCTTCTATGTCGGTGTAGAAACCTTCTTTCCTCTAGACATACAGGGCACCCCCTTGTTACAGTCACAGTTCTGGGTATAAACAGATCATGGAAGAGATCTCTGTATTGTCCCAGATATATTTATACATAGTTATTATGTGCCTGGTATTGTAGCCTAGTCCCATTGGAACTTAGTTTTAGATAAAAAAGAATGTATTTCATGATAAGTGACCTCCAGACAATCTGAATGGTTGAACATCTGATCCTTCTTTCTTCAAGTACAAGTCCAGCAGTGTCTCCCAGCAGAGGTCTAAGTTACGGTCAGAGATGTAACTAGCAGAGTAGACAACCTGCTCTAGGCAGCTGTACGATAGCACCACCATTTGAACAATGGAAGTCTATGGCTCTGTTTCAGGGTTCTGTCTGAATCCATTTTCAGAGACTTAGACATGGACCAAGACGGAACCCTGGGGTACAAGGAAAAACAAGATTTGAATGCACCCTAACTCTCATCAGAGGGGTACATAGTGTACAGAAGATGTGTATGGTCTTCCCAGATAAGTGTTGGGGCTTCTATTTCCTAATTGCAAGAAGAACGACTGGCTATGTATTTCCAGACCTTTAATTCATGGTAACAGTTAGTCCGAGATAAAGAATAACTCATTTTGCTTTCTGATGGTAAAAATATTTTATTCAGGAACAAGACAGATTACTTTCCTGAGAAGGACAACATGGAAAGAACAAAATACTTAAAGTGTAATAGTCAAACATATATTGAACTTATGCTGCACCTCTAACACTATATGTATATCTTAGTCGCACTGGCAGCTGTTGCTGAGCCCTTTCGGGGAATGTTATTTTGTTGGTTGGCAACAGTCAAAAAGCAATAATTTCTGCCGTCTTTATTGAAACTCAAACATTGCTGCTACATAAAGATATATATCACACAACATGGCATATAGGAGGAACATAGCTATACAAAACTATACATGTAACTAGTAACCCTATGGGTAAAAGCACATATTTAGGAACTTAGGTACTCATGAAAACTTCGATGTTTCTAGCTGCAAACCCTAGACCCCAAGAACAGTATTTCCAGGAATCCCCACTGCAGCACCCAAGGGATTCCTGGGAAAACTGGACCGTGAGGACCAGGTCACAAAGGTCTATGTGGTTAACGCATCTTCCTGAAGAGTAACAACATCTCAACTCCACACCACTGGAGAAGTACTGTAGACCATCCAATGAAGAAAACCTCAATGAATTGACATAGGCTCCAGTTGTAGCAGGACTATACAGTCTGTTCGCGACAGAGATGACCTATAAACAACTGGAAAAGAGATTAATGGCATACGGGGCTCTGCTATAAACAAGAATGATTGTTTTTCCTGGGCAGTAAGTACGGTGAATGTGAATAACAAGTTCACTACATACTTTTAGCTTGTAATACACACCAGATGTATACTTTTCTTGAACAGATTTTCAGCATTATTATAAACTTTTTCTTTGGATGAAGATGTCATTTCTCAATCCTCTTCTTCATGGCAGCAGATTTCCGCCTTCCCGAGCTACAGTGCTTCATCTCAGACTCACAACTGACCAGAGATGCAGCACTGCACCTTGGGCTGGAAGATACTGGGCAGTCTGGAGGAGCCACATCCATGATCAAGTTGGTATAATCAATGTTATCACTGCACATACCTTATTCAGACACTGGAAACAAAAAGTGACATGTATTAGTATATGAGCATTAACGACAGGTTACACGTCAGCTATGGAGGTCACATCCACATAATACCAGATGCACTCATTGCAATAAATAACCACCGTCCTTGGTCGTTCCCAACATGCCAAAATGTGCTCACATCATCAGTACTGTCAATCTTTTTCATTACTCAAACCCACTAACAAGGCCAAGGATTACCCTCTGCGGGGGAAGCCTTCTTTTCTGACCCTATCCAAAATAGAAACCCCCTATGACATCACTTCTGGAGGCATATTCTGACTGTATTTTATGGTGACTATCTACAAGCTATTTGCCACTCAGGTGACAGGTATAATGAGCTAATTAATAGGACATTCATGTACATTAATTCTTTGGTATTGTAGACCTGCTTGGGGAGGGAATCATGAGTTATGTTACACTTTTAAAAAAGCAGATGTAGGTCAACAGATGGCTGAAATAGCTAAAAAAAATCTATACCAGCTGCCATAAAAAATGTCCGGTAGAACATTTAGCTCACACAATTTGTCCTGCCACCTAATTTCTATGTGGCCCACTGGCCGGCAGTATCTCTACAGACATTCCACTCACCCAGCTGCAGCTCCGGACCAGTGTAGAGTCAATGACCGTTGACCTCTCTCCCTCTCTACATGCCAATGCTGAGGGGAAAGGTTAGTGGTTACAGACTCTGTACTGTCACCGCTGGACCTGAGCTGCAGCTGGGTGAGTGGAATGTCTGTAGGGATACTGCCGGCCAGCGGGCCACATAGAAATTAGGTGGCAGGCCAAATTGTGTGAGCTAAATGTTCTACCTGGCTGCTGCTGGGTGAGTAGAATGCCTGTAGGGATGCTGCCTAGCCAGAGGCCAATAGGGGAGTTGCTATTACTACTGGGGCCAATACAGGGGACACTATTACAACTGGAGCCACTATGGGGGGACACTATTACTACTAGAGCCACCAATATAGGGGACACTTACTGCTGTGGCAACTATGGGGGAACCTATTACTACTGTGGCCACTATGGGGGTAACTATTACTAATGCGGCCACTGTGGGAGATTCTTTTACTACCTGGGCCACTATGGGGATCACTATTACTACTGGGGCCAATATGGGAGACCTGATTACTACTTGGGCTAGTATGGGGGTCACTATCCTTACCAGGGTAACTATAGGGTTACTACGGTATTACTACTGGGGCGACTATGGGGGGCACTATTATTACTGCAGCCACGGGGGGGGGGGGGGTCAGTTTTTCTATACAGTCTTACACTTACAATTGACACTTTGAAGGCAATCATAAGGCTGATGTGGCCATTGGTGAAAATGATTCTGACACCCCTGATTTAGATGGTTGCTGGCTGGTTGTACTGCAGTGCAAACTGGCAGACCAGAATAGTTAATAATGATCCTTTCAGCTTTAACATGGCTGCTTTCTTTCAAAAACAGCCGTATATCTGTCCCCAGGTTGGATATGACAGAATGGTCACTAATTAAACTTAACCTATAATTCTAACTTAATTAATACCACATAAGTACATCTTCTATACCATATAATAATGCATAAGAAGCACCTCAGAATCAGAATAGTTGCCCTAATAAGTGCAGTCCCAAAGACAGGAACAGCCTTCCAACACCCTATTTCCATTATATATATACATATAGACATACTGCAATGAATGAAAAATAACCATCAAATGAGCTGGTTCTAAATAAATTAAATTGAAATAGTTTAGAAATACTGGTTAAGCTTTACTGGTGCCATTCTGTGATTTCTAAGTCAATACTTGCCCCTATTGTATATTGGGCTGGCTATTTAAAAGCCATTTGGTCAGTCAGTGATTCACAAGTTGTATATGCCATTCCAGCTCAGTTCCATTCACTGCAGTACCAAATGCAAACTGTAGACAGATGTGTCACTATTTCTGGAAAAAACAGCCATGTTTTGTTTTATATCAGGACAACCCCTTTAAGAGGGGATGGCAATTTTCAGCTCATGCATACTGTTCTTGATATCTCCATTTACGCAAGGATTAAAATATCGATAGTAATTTATTTACAAGGCCAGACAAGCATAATATACCATCATTTCATAATATCTAATAATATTTAGATATTTAAAGGGGTATTCCGGTACTTTTATTTATTTTTATTGAATTCAATGGAAGCAGCGCCTGCAATACCAACCCAGAAAAATGCGCCATGGTCAATGCTTCCTGCTTCCTGTATTGACCACAGTGACGTGGCCTCGGGAATCAGCTCATCGGCGGTGATCCAAGTGGCCGTTCCCTGCTGATCATCTATTGAAGACCTGTCGGTCATCAATAGAAAAAGTTTTAAAAAGTCCCGAAATACCCCTCTAATATTAATAACCACCTGTAAGATTACAGTATTTTAAGGAGTCATCCAGGATTAAAAAAACGGGTTTGATTTTTTTGCTTAATTTAGAAACAATGTCACTCTATGGAAGTGAATGGGATTGGAGCTGTAATACCAACCACAGCCCATGGTAAAAGTAGAGGACAATTGCTTTAAATAAGGATGAAACGATAAAATAATAAATAGCCTTAAAGTTTCAATATTCAGAAAAGTTTTGAAAGAGCAATATCTGCACGCAGGAAACTTGGCCGGTCTGCTAACTTTGAGTTAAATCGGCTGCTTTCTGTGACAGATACTTTTATATACAACTGTGCAAGGTATTTCCTCTCTCTCTAGCCAGCTGTTAATATAAGGTTTGGACAAAAGCTTTGGAAATCATTCAAGACCATAAAAGTCGATGTCAAGAAACCCCCATCAGCATCTCTAAACCCCTCACCTGGCCTCCTTCTTGCCACAGGATCGGAATGCTATATTTCGCACCACAGCTGTCTGGGCCAAACCCACATCTCATCCTTCTAATTGAGCCAGCATGGCTGCTGCTTTGTTCCACCTCCATCATTGCTGGGGATATGATCTGGAATCATGCCTGCAAAAAAGAAAAACATAAATTGCATAATCTGAGCACAATTAGCTTCTTGTAATAAGATGACTTGAAAAGGATGTGGATTGTTCAGTAGGGCTGTGATGTGCAGTAAGGCTTATAGTGAATGGTGCCATTGATCTAGTACAGTCCTTCCCAATCAAGTCCTTAAACAACCCATAATAAGCTTGAGTCAAGGGCATCTCTGTTTAAACCTAAACCAGTCAATTCCAAATTGCATTAAGACGGACTTGTATCCTACGTGGATGCATATAACAAATGTCTGCCTCATTATAGTCTATTTCGTTACAAGCTCTTCTACTCTATACCATACACTGTATAGTTCACTAATCAAATTCATGTTTTATAATATAAATGATTTCTGTGTTATTTCTTTAACATTGATGAGCAGATATGATTTATTCTCTATGTACTAAAAACTTCGAAACATGATGAGCGAGGTCTAAACTATGACACCCTTGGCCAGCTGTCAAAACCTGACCCAATGGTGAAGGATGTTGAACTTCTGTAACCTAGGTGGTTGCTAATCATACTAACGTCTTATCCTATTAGTACTATATATTGCTCATATGGGCAAAGCATGGTGCTAAATATGGACACCAAATATGATTATCTAGTATCTATATTGGAGGCCCTATTGTCCGTATTGATTGTGTTGTGTTGGTGCCACCAATATGAATCGATTACAGCCATGACAGTGAATAATAGACTATCATGTTTAAGGCTTTATTAGCTCCATTTGGGAGAACATAGGCCGAGCATGGACAATGGAAGAACATTCTACATACCTATAATATGTATATAAAGATTAAATGTGTATGAATTTCTACATTTATTGAGGCTCTATTCACATTCGGGTCAAGGCTAAAAGGGATGCATTTTTAACGGACCACATCAGAACTTGAAAGTGGTTCTGTAGTTTGTAACAACCCCTTTGTAAGCAACGGGACCTGCAACAATGAGTACAGAGGACTTGACTACCGGAGGCCCTCGTGATCAGCTAGTAGCTACAGGGAAAGCCTCTTGCATTGGGGCAAGAGAAATGAAGCATTAAACAAATCAATGGGCTATTCGTGCCTTAAGATACCTTTACACTGGGCGATTATCACCTGAATAATCGCTGGCAATGGTGAATTTGGGCAATAGTCAGCCCATGTACAAGCAGATGCTAATAGGGCACTGAACAACAAATTAGCTCACCTGACCAACCAAGCAACTATCGGCCCATATAAACAAGAGTTGCTCAATCTTTGAGCAACTGCCTGTTTACTGTGAATGGAGGCAGTGGGAAAAGATCCCAGTGGGAAAAGATCCCTGGCCGCTCCGCTTCCATTCACAAAACCACTATTGCTTCCGTGTAAAAGCACAGGAGTGACCGTCACTGGAATGGCTGTCAGCCTGTGTAAGGGTATTTTTCATCATGTCCCCACCAGACAACACCTTTATCTGTTTGACTGCTTTTTCACTGGATGGAGCAGCATGGCAGACTACACTATTCAAAAACAATGGAGACATAGCAAAAAGAGTCTGACTTTAAGACAACTGATGACATAAATGCAAATGTTTGTTTGTTTTCCTAGAGAAATAAAGTGACAGAATAAGGCCGAGTTCAGATCAGCATTCCAATTTCCATTCCATTCTAAGAGCAGAAAAATGGAAAAAAAATGGATCCAGTAAAGTCCCCAATTGTTCTAATGGGATGGTTCAGTTTGCTTCCATTCCATCTGGTTTCCTTTTTTTTGATGGAGAGAAAAGACTGAAGTGTAGGACTTTTTTTTACATCCGAAAAAATGGAAACTGCATGGAATGGAGCTTTCCATTTTTTCCCCACTGTACTCAATGGTGGACAGATACAAATGGAACTATTCCAATTGTATCCATTTAGGCTTCAGTTAAATTGGTGTGATTTTGATCAGCTCTGTTTTTTCCGGTCAAATGACAGAACCGATTATAGACAATGGGTTCCATCAGGCACCGCCGGCTTCTGTCATTTTGACAGATCCTCAGCCCATTTTATTTTTGTTCTTTTGTTCCATAACGGATCAAAGGAACAGAAATATGAACAGAGACTAAAAATAGAGCTAAAAAGGCAAAAAAAAAATACAGATACATTATAACCTGATCTTAATGAATAAAAAGCTGATGCAACCCGATTTAAGTATCAGCATTTTTGATGGATCTATTAAACAGAACCATCAAAATATCAGATTTCTTCGCTTCAGTTTGAATCAGTTAGTCATCCGTTTTTTAAACCTTGACAAGAGAAAAAAACGGATCTGTTAAAAATGGATAAAACAATCCAGATGTGAACACAGAGGCCAACACTATTGTGAACAGAGCTGAATCTAGACACGTATCCTGAGCCTTCTAAATAGCCAATATGTAGAGGAACTACAGCTGGTTGAACTGGACCAAAGGGTTCTGGTTTGGAGATGTTTTTGTATTTTGAGCACCATGCACTATATTTCAATGTGAAGGAGATTTTAAGTACAGATGCATTATCCCTGCTAGAGGGTCCTGGGCTGAAAGGTGATCTAAAGATTCTGCCTCCTCTGGATCTGGAAGGAATCAAAAGAACATTCTTTGTTGTACAACTGGCTTACGTCCACCTCTCTCACCACATCTGCTCCAAGAATTGGAAGTTCTCTAGTAGGTCTGAATTAGCTATTTCTCAGACATCTCAAACAGCTCCATATACATCATCTTTGTCCTGAGATTCTAATTGGATCAAACTGTTTCATGATAGGAGTGGTATTTGTAGGAGTGACTGAATTTGGCTTTATTGCCTTGTTGACATTAAATTAGGTTCCCTCTGAAATTTGGAGCTTGTCCAAATCTTGTCTCTAGGGATGATGAGTGTTTTCCTGGAGGTTTGACCCCTTGGTCATTGCTTTTATTTTGGCTAAAGGTGGAGGGGCAAGAAAAAGCTGAATCTCACGCGACTTTATTTTTACAAACTCCAAACTTTTTGGGAAACTTTTCTGAGCAGATGGGCAACAGCTGGTTCCTGTCTGTTCTCCCTCTGGGGAAAAAGATCATCATTACATTCAGCTACCACATTAACTGAGACATTAAACCCTGCTGCTGTCACATCACCCTGTCATCTCCCATAATTCCATGTAACATTCCTCAGATCTTCCAAGATTAAACAGATTTGTAAATGTTATCAGTTCTATCACATAGAACTGACTTAACATTAGGCCCCTAGCACACTGCCGTATTTGGGGCCATATGTTGTCTGTGTTAATCCACGGACAGCACGCAGCCCCATTTTAGGGCTATGAGGATATACATACTGATGGTTTTTCCAAAAAACTCATTGGATGTCCTAATTTTGTCCATATCACGGACGAGAAATAGGACATGTTAATGCATGTCAATGTACTGGCTATCTGTAAATCGGACTGCACATAGACCGGTGTCCATGTGCTGTTCGATGCAAGTTGCACCCAAGGTTCTTAGGCACAACTTGCACAAAAGGGAAGTGTGTCAGAGGCCTTAAAGTAACTTGTTAGAACAGTGTTATGTCTTGCATGACTGATATAAGTACATCTACCTTTCTAGGTTTATTCTATTTTACTTTTCTGTATACATTCATTACAAGAAAGGGTCATCTGCAGAGTTACGGTATGTTATGAGTTTGGCAACTCAGGACTCCTTCACATGGCACAGAATTCTTCCAAAGCATGCCTAAATGTGGATTTTGATGTGCAATTGCCAGCAGAATCAAGCCATTTTCAGTTCCGCATCATAATCCGCACGGCCGCGTACTCCGCTGCCAATTCCATCCCATGTGAAGGACCTATAGGCTTCCAACTAAAGCCGTAGTTCCTGCATTCACTTGCTACATCAAAGAGATAGAGAGTACCTAAGTATGGGCTATTCTAGAATATAGGAGCCAAAGACACTACTGGAAAGTTGACATAAACCAGCTTGACATATAGAGGACACCGACTTCTTCGATACAAGGTATCAATATATTTGTTTGAATAATACCATATCTGTATAAGCTGTCTAGAGTCATATCTGATCCTGATGGACCTTTTATATTGCCCGTTTGCTATATAAATATACTAATTTATACTGGTTTACTGGGCTCCCACTAAATGTCCGTGATAAGTAATTGCATTAAAGAGGAAAATGAGGAAATATTTTCCAAAGAGAGCTTCCACCCCAGAGGTCCTGAGAGGAGCGTGTGCTTTCTTGATGTATATGGGGGTATTAAAGTGTCATGCACTGGCTCTAGATCATTATCACAGTACGCAGCTCTTCTGCTGCTGCCAGACCTCTAACTAAAAATAGCTTTTTCTTTTTCCATGATCCGGACTGAAGAAATATATCTCTCCCTTTTATGGTCAGAGGCAGTTTCTTGGTACTTCAAACACGTCAAATCCCCCGTAGGCACTGTGCCAGTCTGCTGGGGGCATGTGCTATTTCATTTTCCTACTTTTCTTGCGTGGGGTTTTGGGCATAGAACAAAAATGTGAGGCAGGTATGAACTATTGGCATGACCTACCGCTACTGACTATGTTATCTGGATAGTATATTATCTATGTATTATAATACAGGATATTATTCACAGTAAGACACAATGTAGCATCTGTTATTATGTTTATACATCACTCTATAAGTGCCCATACACTTTTAACAACCGTCAGGCAAGTGATCATTTTTCTGACAGCCGTTTCCGCTCGGCTCAGTTGAATGTTCATATGTTTAGGGAGGTAAGCCGCAACCAGCTTTGGCGTCAGCTTATTTTCCCAGGGAACAAAAGAATCAGGTGCTAAAATTCAACATCCCCCATCCTTCATTCCCCCAACATCATCTGTTGGGGGAAAGTTGTGTCACTCCCATACACATCAGAGAGTGGTCCGGCCCCACTATTTTAGATGGTAAAGGTAAAGTCCCCTTGTGCAAGCACCGAGTCATTACTGACTCCTCTGGTGATGTCACATTGTGATTTTTTTCTTGGCAGACTGTTTTTGCGGGGTGGTTTGCCATTGCCTTCCCCAGTCATCTTTTACCCCCCAGCAAGCTGGGAACTCATTTTACCGACCTTGGAAGGATGGAAGGCTGAGTAAACCTTCAGCCAGCTACATGAACCACACGAGGATTGAACCTGCAACCTTCAGGTCATGAGCAAGAGCTTAGGACTGCATTTCTGCTGCCTTAGCACTCTGCAGCACACGATGACAAAAGCCTAATGTGTATGGGGGCCTTATGTGTATGGCATTGAGGTGCTAACCCAACTATATAAACTCAACCTTTAAACAAAACTTAAACATTCAGGTGTGCCTCCACCAATATCTCTATGCCCTGTTTCACAGTCTAGGATACTGAGATATGATGAGGGCCATGAATGCAAAAATATATATTTGGAGTACATGGAATTTCTTGCAAAACCATAAGGATAATAAAATGTTACATTGGCTGCTACAGGTATAAAACCAAAATAAAGTGGATAGAAAAAATTATGTATAGGATATATTGCACGTGATGTAACCAACGCACTTTATATCTTCTCAACATCTTATTTAAGCAGTTTGAGCCTACTTGGGAAATTTTAGGACTGTTGCATTATGGGATTTGTTTGCAATGGTCCCACATTTCTATCACACTACTCTGGTTAGAGGACTTGTATTGTTTGGCACGTACATGGCTATAGAATTGATTGCATGATGTTTGCCAAAAGATAAAGTACGCCAGAGTGCTACACCTGTCTGTAAGAGGTTGCACCAAGATACCTTTTATCAGCTATCCACAGAATAGGTTTTATCTTCGGACAACCCCTTTAAGGTCCATTTAGACACAACGATGATCACTCAAAAATTGCTCAAACGACAGTTTAAGTGACAGCTTTGAGCGATCATTTTGCATAAACTACTAAGTAGCTACTAGGCTACTTAATAGCATATAAGCGTGCAAATGAAGCCTTTCGCTGAATGCAGATAACAGCTGGAGGTCTGTTATCTGCATTCAGCTCCATTGTTCTCCATAGTTGCTGAAAGAATGCTATCAGCACTACCTGCGGAGAACTCAGTGTGCGGTCTGATAAGCAGGAATGATGGTTTTCAAGCTGGCTGGAAGTCAGCGATGAACAAATAGTACATGAAAAGTGCACGGTGGGCGCCCGTTTAGACACAGCGATTAGTGCTCAAAATATGGTTTTTGAGCGAATTTTGAGCGATAATCGTTGTGTCTGAATAGGCCTTTACTGTGCAGTATTATTATATAGTTAATGTTATCTATATAGCACCGTCATGTTCTGTGGCGCAGTTCAAGATTGTACAAAATAGTGACAAGACACTGTCAGAATAAAGCAACTAACACAGAAACTTGCAGTCAAAAGGCACTGTGAGGCTCGTGTCGCATGAGTGTATTTGTGTTTGTGCTGCAGTTTTGCTAAATGGACGTTGCATTTTTGCATGCGCAAGTGTGTTTTTAAATGTATTGTACTTGTGCGCACAAAAAAACCCGCACCGATGCTCTTGACCATTGAAATGAGCAATTCATTTAATGAGTTCAATATGTTCTTTCCCTGCAGGAAAATAGAGCATGCTGGCTCTATTCACAACATATTATGTTTGCATGTACACATACACCCGTGTGACACGGGCCAAAACTTAGTGCAGAAACATGAGGTGTGCAAACTGCATTTAGAAAGAACAGAATATGCTTCTTGTAAGGGCAGTTTTACACGACTGTATGCACAACTCTACTCGCTGCTATGGAGCGCAGTTGCGCATGAATGGGGTTTTTTTTCTTCTTCGTCCTTTCAAATGCTGTGCCATAGCGCAGGAGTTTGAAATAAACAGCGGGAAGATAAGTCCCGCCCTATCTTTCCCGCCCGGTAGTAAAAATGAAACCATTGCTATAATTATCACGGCCTCTAGGGTGGCTTCAGATAGCTATAGGCGCAACGGCGCAACTCTGTTCGCCGGTATGGAGTGTAGTTGCGTCTGAAGAAGGGAAATATTTTTCCCCTTCGCCTGCAGTTCAAAGTCCGCGGCAGAGCGCAGGAATAGTGGAATAGTGGACATGGGAAAATAAAACTATAAGAGATGTGCAAGTATTCTAAGGGACTGTTCAGGCGGGACGGAATTGTCCGCAGGATGCAGCGCAAATGTGGATTTTGTCAGTTAGTGTGGATCTTGTTGGTTTTTTAACTGCGGAACAACTTGCAGAATTTCTTGCATTTTATTCCACAGACTTTAATTACGGAATTAATGTCCACAACAACAATTTTGCATGAAATGAATCAATACTTACCTATTCCTTCCCCCTCCTTCTTCTTACCGTATCTTCTCTGTGCCGACCTCCTCCTGGCTCCTCCAGTCCCCCACAAGCCGGCCGGATCCCCTTCTTCCTGTTTTGGAGCGTCCATTAGCTGCAGTGCACTTCCTGCAGGGCAGTGATCAGACAGAGCGTTCACTGCCTAGCAGGGAATGCTGAAACATTGGCAGTCTGCATTAGCCGCTAATGTTCACTGCCTCGGCAGCCTGCTTTAGTGCCACTGCCCATGCGCAATTTCTCGCCGCTAATGTTTCGTATAGTAGGGACACTAGTACACTGCCCTGCAGGAAGGAGACTGCAGAGAATGTACGCTTCGTCACCGGAAGAAGAGGATCCGGCTGGCTGGAGGTGACCCAGGGGACTGCAGGAGCCAGGAGAAGACCCAGGCGGTGAAGATGCAATAAGAAGACTGACAGGGAAGGAATAGGTAAATAGGATTTTTTTTTTAATGACAGAACCCCTTTAACTATAGAGGATGCAGGGGATGCGGTTGCACCCGGGCTCGGGAGCTTTGGGAGGTCCCATAAGGACTCTCTTCTCCATATAGGTAGCCCAGTACTATGAATAAATCATTATAGTTGGGGGCCCTGGTCAGGTTTTGCATTGGGGCCCAGGAGCTTCAAGTTACGCCTCTGTGATAAAGCAAACCATAAGTAACCTACTTTCTCTGGATGGTAGTCACGAGGGGCAGATAGGGCCCATTCACACTGGCACTTCCACATACGTTTCAGATATGCGAGAAATGTACATGAAAAAAACATGTAATAACAAGTTCATGTTTAAGTATGCAATTACGTTTTTAAATCGTATACTTTTACGATACGTTTTTTGATATGAACGCACACGGCCGGGTCAGGTTCTGCTGCGGACCCCCTGAGCACCTGTCTGCAGTCGCTTCGTCTGTAATGCGGATGTGTGCAGTACAGAAGACGCCATGCCGCAGATGGAAGCCGTCCAGGGGGAAATCACACTAAAATAAGACATGCTGCGATTTTCCGCTATTGATTTCTGCTCATGGGCATGGAAAAACGTTTTTTGCATAGCATGTCTATGGGCAGTATTTGATGCAGAATCTGGAGGCGGGCAACCACTTCGGATTCCGCAATGCAAATATTCTCGTGTGCATTGGGCCTTACACTGTACACTTTTTTTTTTTTAACCTTTAAGGGATTAGATCACAAAATACATATATGTTAGGTTTCCACTGACTGTATAGTAGGCTATGCTTTGCAATCTCATTTAAAAAAAAAAATGTGCAAAAACATATGCCTTGCTAAACATAGTCAAATGTAAGCAGAGGCGGTTTGCAGAGCCCTCTCTGCCAGCACGCGCCACGGTCGGCCGCTCACCATGTTAGTGAATACCAAAAGGGGCTGCGTCTCAGTGAGTACCGCAGCCGAGTGCATACAGGCATTGCGCCAGCAGTCATCGGAATAGCGCAGATGAGTGAAAACCGGCATCTCCCGCCGGTATTCACTCAGCTGCGCTGCTAGCGGCGCTGATCCCGGCGCACACTGTGATGTCAGTGTGCAGCCGAGATCCTCCTCCCCTGATGGGGAGGAGGTGTCTGGCAGCACGCTGATGTCACAGTGTGCACTTGGGAGCAGCACTAGCAGGAGGAGGAGGAGGGGATAAGTATATGGGTCTCAGGGGGTGCTATTACTACTGGGGCCGCTATGGGGTGTCACTTTTACCACTGAGGCTGCTGTGGGATGTCACTATTACTACTGGGGCCACTGTGGGATGTCACTATTACTACTGGGGGCCACTGTGTGAGGTCACTATTACTACTGTGGCCACTGTGGGATGTCACTATTACTACTGTGGCCACTGTGGGATGTCACTATTACTGCTGGGGCCACTGTGGGATGTCACTATTACTACTGGGGCCGCTGTGGGATGTCACTATTACTACTGGGGCCGCTGTGGGATGTCACTATTACTAGTGGGACGTCACTATTACCACTGCAGCCGCTGTGGGATGCCACTATTACTAGCGTGGCTATTGTGGAATGTCACTATTACTACTGGGGCTGCTATGGGATGTCACTTTTACTAGTGGGACTGCTGTAGGATGTCCCTATTACCACTGGGGGCCTCTGTGGGATGTCACTATTAGCACTGGGGCCACTGTAGGATGTCACTATTACCATTAGGGCCAATGTGAGATGTCACTATTACCACTGGGGCTGCTGTGGGATGTCACTATTACCACTGGGGCTGCTGTGGGGGGTACCATTACCGCTGGGGCTGCTGTGGGGGGTAATAGTATGTAGATACTATTACCACTAAGGCCAATGTAGGGGGTCACTGTTACTGCTGGGGCCGCCGTGGGGGTCACTATTACCGCTGGAATATGTTTACACGTTGTGGAAATGCTGCAGAATGTTCTCAGACGGAAATTTCCGTGCCAAATTCTGCAGCATTTCTGAATCCAAAAAGAAGTCAAAATCTGCACACTGTCTATTTTGAAGAGGCCCTGTCCTTGTTATAACGACGGAGGTAAAAATCATACATCGTGATAAGCCCCGCCCCCTGACATGTTGGCACTTTGCAATAAATTAGTGGGTTTTGGGTTGCACTCAGTCTCTAAAAGGTTCGCCATCACTGTACTATAGCCTATGCTACGGTTTCAGCATTTTATTTTCTAAAAACGTGTACGTTTCACAGATGTCCGTGCAAGGCTGTGTGGATGGGCCTTACAAACACTTAGTGATGCATAATGGTTACATTTCAGCATGGGGCTACAAGCAAGGATGGAGACACCATATGTGCAACCTGGGGTGCAGTATGTAAAGGGGTCCAGTTTTACCTTAAATGTACCTTCCTGCTATTAGACACAAGGAAAGGAAATAAATAAAACTTTTTATTTGTATAGCGCCTTCATGTAATTTATTTATTACCCCCCCCCCCCCCCCCCAAGCTGGGTACTCAGTTTACCGACCTTGGAAGGATGGAAGGCTAAGCCAACCTTGAGCCGGCTACCATGCAGGGATTGAACTTGCAACCTTCAGGTGGTGAGCGAGAGCTTAGGACTGTATTGCTGCTGCCCTAACACTCTGCGCCAATGAACTAATCGCTAACAATTAGGGAGACCTAAAAGGGTGATTTATGATTAACTATATGGTGAGGGGGAGGGTTTGGGGTGGGCATAACGGGGCCCATATACTGTTCTTGCACAGGAGCCCTCTGCATTCTGTGTCTGCCCTTGGTTACAAGCATGGGGTTAATTGGTTTGTAAAGGAAATGGGAAGCGTGTGACACAAACACTTAACTCTTCTGTTTACAAGTAACATTCTTTAGGAGTTAAAAACAACTGAGAAGACATGCGAGGTCAGGGAGCATGTGAGAGAGGACACTTCGCATGTAGCGGAATGGAGGGTCATTGATGAGAGCAGCAGGAAGTACTGGAGCAATCCAAACCACAGACCCCAAACATGAGTTTTGTGGGAACATGGTATGTATGTTACATTGTGCCAAAGGATTTACTATATTCCGCATGTAATCTTTCAAATTGCCTAGACTTTCCCTTATTGACACACAGTAAGACCTGTTCTGCCCTATGGGGAGTATACATGTGCTGTTACCAACAGTGATTTCATGGTAAATATATTGTGGATAAACTTTATATCTCTGCCTAAGTCAACTTAAGAGAAGAACAGCCCACAAGGAGGTAGAAGTACATTTCAGGGTGGTCCAATTTTTTGGTAGGTTTCATTCTCCCCAGCTATATCACTGTCCAAGCACAAAAGGGAATTAAAGAAATCCCACTGAAGTAATAATAGTTGAGTGCAAACTTAAAAGGAATTCCTGCCTTGCTTGCAAAAACCACTGACATAACTCTAAATGATTTCAAATATTACTATCTTAGTTGAATTCCTTCACTGAAACTCACATAAAGACACTACATTCAGTGTATACGCCATACAAATCTCTCAAAACGTATACTTGGCTTTACGGGACGCCTCTCTCCACTTGACTACATTTTTTAGGATATGTCCAATTGACTCTCCTTTGGTTATTATGGCTATGTTTTGGGCATATGCTTGGAGAACTCCCCAACATATACACTGAATGTAACGACTAGCCACAAGGGGAACAGTGCCTAAATATGGTCACATTATACTAGGGTCTAAAAGAATCAATGACCTAACTGAATGCATAAAATGGTGATGGCCTCATGGGAGTAACTCTCACCAAAGTCGTAAATGAGAAGAAAGTTTAAGAGGTTTTGCTCTAAGCTTGGTCACTCAGCTCAGGAATGATCAAAACAGTGTATTTCCAATTACAACCCATAAAGCTGACTATATGCATACAATACATACATAGAATTCAGTCGTTGTAGACGGTTATGTGACCATATAAGTAAACTGCTGCAACTCCCATTTCTACAGCCATGGTCTCAGTTTTGGCCCATACTGAAGCTAAAAGTTTCAAGCACATTTGTTAATTAACCATGCAAAACCCTTGCAAGTAAAAATACTGCCAATACTATTATAAAGGACAAAGGGACTATTATTTCAGCGGTTATTGCTTTATCTTATAGGTTACAATTAAGCCAAAGTAACTGTAGAACAATGTTGTGCTTGGATGGTGATCTAAGTTCAGTTCAATGCACATCAGATTCCAGCTTTCATTATTCTAAAGCCCTTTGGAAAATTAAAGCAGCAACCAAATTGGGAAAAGTTTTCAGAATTCTCCCCAATTTTAGGAACCTAGAGAGTCTGCAGTCTGGGTGGCTACTGCAAGGAAGGACAGCAGTCGGAGGCCTATGACCTGCTAGAAAGAAAAGCTCACTGGCTGCATGTTATCCTCCTATGCTCATAAACTATGCAACGGTGACAACAAAAACTGTATAACAAATGTGTCCATATCATTAAAGAAGACTCAACAGCTTTCCTGATATGTCTGTTTTAGTATATACTTGTATTCCTCATAAAGTAACAATTCTGGAACATCTAGAACTTTGTGCGGCTCCTCTATTATTCCTCCTGATCATTTCCTATGATGTGTTCTACACAGTTGGACAATCTGATTGGATTATGTCAGCATAAGAAGGGATATTCCACATTGATAATGGCAATGGTAACATCTATTGTCAATTCATTCATACATTTCTAAGAGGAATAACGAAGGAACGGCAGAGTTCTAAGAAGGATGCTCCAGAATCGGTGTTCTAGATCAGTGTCCCCAACTCCAGTCCTCAGGGACGCCCAACAGGTCATGTTTTCAGGATTTCCTCAGTGTTGCACAGGTGATATAATTATTATCGGTGCCTCAGACATTGCACAGGTGTTCTCACTATAGGATATCCTGAAAACATGACCTGTTGGGGGTCCCTGAGGACAGGAGTTGGGGACCCCTGCTCTAGATTACTAGTTGAGTATGAAATGAATTGTAAGGACTATCAAAGCATAAAATGATGTTGCAAAATAAGAAGTTTACGTTTGTAAATAAAGGAATATGAAAATTCCAAAGCAGATAGAAAGAATTTACTAACTAGCAATGTAACTAGTCTTGTCCAGTTACTAAATGGTCTATTAACAGTCATTTCAGTTTCAGCCAATTGCAGATATGACGTCTAGGCTGACTAAGAAACCAAATCCCCATCTGTCACACGGTAATGAAATAGATTTATATAATGTGTCATCAGTTACCGAGTTTGAAGACTCAAAGCTTCTAGTGAACGGGGGGCCCTAACAATAGAGGGTCACTTGGAACACCCACATACAGAGGATTAGGATGATAATGTGTCGGGGGAAATCTCTAAACTTCGCCATGATGGTGAGAGCCGGAGGGTTTTTCCAGTGGTTAAAGTGGTCACATCTGGAGCAGCTGCCTTTTGCTGCCAAGACTATGTCCAACTCCTGACAGGAAGTTACTGCAAGGTTTGGCAGGTCACACATGCCTAGAGAAAGTCCCACTCATTTTAAGGAAATGCATTCAGTCCTATCATCTGCACTGTCGTAAATGTCATTGTGCAATTCTCCATAAATTACAGGAGAGGAAATCTGATAATGCTTGGCAGCAAGGAGCTCTTACTATGCAGTGTGTAGCAATGCAATATTATTTATGGCAATAGGGACGGTCTAGGTGTTTACAGCAGTAACCGTTAATGATATACTGTAGCACCAACATATTCTGGATTCAGTCACACAAGTCATTTGTGATACACCTTTTGTAGCATGAGCAGCGTATACATGAAGGAGGAACATATTACTCATCTATGGATACCTTGCATGCAAAAACTTACAAAACTTTTAGGTGCGGACCCCAACTTTTAATTTTGTTAGGAAATATACTATAAACTGGCAGCAAATATAATAGTTTCTCAAATTAGTGAATAATATAATTCCAATGTAACAAATATTTTCCGTATTATTAGATAATGCAGCTTTGATATCTGAGAAAGCACATTTCAGTGCGAACCAAGCATTTCTTAAAATGCACAAACCTGTCTAGTGGAGTAGAGTATTTCGTTTTTGAAGAATATCTGGGCTCTTTGGGTAATATCTAATGGCTGAGCTAGGAAGACATATTGAACTTCTTAACATAGTTTGAAAACTCCGGATATAAACACAAGCACTTCATAGATTGCAGACAGCTGCAGCTGAGGGATTGGAGTGGAGTCTAGACAATGCTTGGGAAGCAAGAGAGAAGAGCAGACTTGTGGTTTGTACAGACAGAAGAGGAAGACGTTACGTTACAGACAGGGACCTGGGAGAATATTATTATGCAGAAATGGAAAATATAGACATTTTAGGGGTAGAAAACAACAGGTGGAGCAGCTGGACATGCTTTTAAATATTATGTTTGATATGACCATGCGAGATGACTATGAGATTAGGTTATTGATGGCAATGAGAAATGACTATGATATTAAAAGGACACGGTCATCAATGTCGATGTAGTTTATGGGGCTGAAAGATGAGGGAATGTGGAGTCCGGGGAGCTGGGCTTCATTTTCACCAGGCGCCCCGATCCAGCTCTGTGTCCCTGAAACGTTGGTGCGTGCGAGCAGCATGACTCTGCATGCACATCTCCCTTAGGGCTTAAACAGACAGGCGCATGCTCGAATACACTTTCCATTACGGAGCTTATTTGCGAATGAACAAGTCAAAATTCTTGGTTTTTTCACTATTGAATGTGCTAAAAAAGACCCCCAAAATAGGTCCTGCCCTATCCTTTCTACGTGCGAGAAAGATAGGGCACAACCTATCTGTTCCCGCACATAGTAATATCGCTTGAGTATCACATTAGTGAAACAAAACCATTGAAATCAATATTTTGTTTCGTTCTGTTTTGTGAACGTGATTTTCAGGCCCGCAAAACGGGATGAAATCACGGTTGTGTGGTTAAGCCCTTCATGATGAATTGGAGATGCAAAGTTGGCGCACGCCAGTAGCTTGTCTCTTTCCGCATGTGCAAGGACACAGTGTTGGAACGGGGCACCCGATGCGTATCAAACACAGTTACCCAGACTCCACATAGCTTATGGGGCTCAAAGGTGTCCCTTTAAAGTATAGATGACTATTAGACTTGGATGAGTATGTGACATATATATATATATAACCATAAGAAAATACTATGAGAGCAGGTAATAGGTGACTAGGAGTAATATATGATTCTCTTTTCACAGTGAATCAAGTATGAATATAGTTACTATTATACGCCTGTGAGTGGACTTCACGATTTTCATCTATTTCAAAGAGTTCTAAATTCTTTATAAATAGGGGAAAATCAACTGGACACAAATTTTTATAATCAACTTCCATTTAAACTTGGCCCCTGGGCTTACATATCAGGGAACATCACAGCAGGACTGAGCTGTGATTCTTTACACTCGCCTGTATATACAGCACAATCTATAGATCTGCTGCAGGCAGTCATTTGTCTGCACTCAGCAGATCCATAGAAGCTGTTGAAGGATGTACATGAGTAACCGTACACCATATACTCCGGCAGCCGTGGCCCCTACGGTCTCTACTCTCGGGCCATTATTTGAATGGAAGTACTGTATATAACAAAGTAGAAGAACATTTAGCATTCAGTGTATAGGATACAGTGTTTTCCAACAGTTACTTTGGGCATGCAATATACTTACATATTTCTTCAGAGTCACATATAGTTCTGCACATTTTTAAAACATTATTCACATAATGAAGAAAAGTGTATTCTAGCATTATTTTGTAATCTTTTGACCTAACTCACTGCAAGAAAAAAGCAAGTCAGTTGAATACATTGTGTCATTATAATTCGAGATTGCCCTTCTAGCACACTAGACAGGTTTACTGCTACAAGTTCTGAAAATCATGACTTACCTTCTCCAAGGCATTCTTAAGATTTTGATCCCACTGGGTTGCACAAGCATGAGTTTGTGTAAGAGATGAGGGCTTTCCTGAACTAGATTCTAACCATCTGGGGGAAAAGATCTTTTTTCTTTTACCTTATATGAGCTGGAGGGAAGAGAGGCCAGGCTGTTATAAGGCACATCTGTCAGGTCGTTGTGGGATGCCATTGGTTGGGGGTGTAGGCACGTGACGCCCCCTCCTTTTCTTGCCTTGACCTGTGACAGTTTAGGAGGTTTTCAGTTTTACCCACTAAGGTCTGACTGTTTGACAATTTTCATATTTCTTCTAAATTTGGAGTTTTCAGACAATGCTAGGAGGCTTGGCTGAGATACCAAGAACCATGTGGGAATCATTAGGGTTGAAAGAGAAGGGGGGGTGAAACACAGCGATGGGGGGGAGGGACAAAAACAGAGAAACATAGGAGAGAGAGTGAGACCAACTCTGTGCCAGCAAGTTGTCTGGGAACACTAATGAACCAAACTAAAAGGGTCTTGCATCTATTAACCAGTTCCCTTCCACGCATCCCTGGTGGTATGCAAGAGGTTAATGGGACTTCCTGCTTGCGTCTTCGGAAGAGTGTGGGAATTTTCTCAGTTCTCAGTTTGCATGAGAAATGAAGATGGGGGGCTGCATCCGAACGGCTCCCTTTATCCTCCTCTGCTGTCTCTATACAAGTTCCCACAAATATCAGAGTCATCAGAGCACTAAGCGCCTGGTGATGGGACACATTTTTTTCATTTCTAAGTACGTATAATATGTGTATAAAATGTTTTAGATGTAGTACACTGAAGAAGATGAGACGGATGTCATAAATGGGAAAATGTCACATGAGAAGTACTCACTGGTTCCAGAAGGCATAGGTTCAGTAAATAGTTATTAACCCAGAAGTAATGTATCAAGGTCAGAGCATCCAACAAATAAATTAAATGTAGAGGTACGAATAAACCACGGCTGCGACAATACAATACGAGCAGAAACATGTGGCAGCAGCACTCATGCACATTTAATGACTAAATAGAATTGCACAACTTTTGTATATACTAGCAATATAAAAATACAAGGTACTTAGCACATACTTTCATCAAAGCATGTGGGCCCATCCACCACGTCCAGGTGATCACGCTCTCGGACAGGTCCTAGCACTTGGGCTGCCTGTCCACGGGCGATTGTTCATTGCATTACCCTCGGTAACAATCCGGCCGTGCGTAACGCAGTGAACGCTTTACATAGCGTTGCTATGGAAAGCACAGCCGCGTCCTCCACGAGCAGAGAATCATAGCGATTCTCCGCTTGCAGGATCTAAATCGTGGCATGCCACGATTTGCCGCAATGCTCTGCGGTGAGTCTATGTGTTAGATAGGCTCATCGTTGAGACCTGTCAGCGCTCCCCCCTGCTCCCCGGTGGCGGAATATCACTGGCGATATTCCGCAATGATCATGGACAGGGGGCCTTACAGATACTTCTTTTGAGATCCTGAGCCTCCAAAGGTTTATCTGCATCTGTGCATTTAATGTATTTGGTAGATATGCTGACCTTGTGTTTTTTGTTTCATTTGCATTTGTAGAGCAATGGCTGCCTTCACTTTTGTTGTGCACTCCTTCCACCCACTTGCCCCAACTATTTTTAATTAGACTATATAGCTTGGTATCCTACTCTTCCTGGATTCATTTGAAGGCTTAGGTGCAAGGTGTCTGCTAAAGGTAGGAAACCCATGTTTCTCAAGTAATTTTAATTAGATTATGTAGCATTGTTTCCTACTACCCTTAATCAATTGGAGGCTCAGACCCACAAGAAAGGTATCTGTAAGGCCTGGTTTACATTGGTCAAGTAGCTAGTTGAGTAGGCAGGGAAGTTAGTAAAATCATGACCACTCAACCAGTGTAAACGCACTGGTCAAGTGGACAGTACAGTAAACAGAAAAGCACTGCGGAGAGTCGAGTGGTAGATCAGACAGCACAGTTGCTTGCCCACTTGCCCTCTCCTCTTCCACTTGCCTTGCACTCTCTCTGTGTAAACTGACAGGAAAGTGCGCAGAGTGCCGAGACGAGTAGAACAGCAGTAGAAAGAGAGATATTTTTCTGAGCCCAGTTCACTAGGGCCAGTTAAGTGAGTGACGTATATATAAGTATGAAAATGTGAAGGCAAGTTAAGTACTGACCTAATTAACTGGGCCTTGTTAATTGGGCATACTTACATGACCAATATAAACAAGCCTTCGTGTTAGGACTAGAGATGAGCAAGTATACACGCTGAAGGCAATTGCTCGAGCGAGCATTGCCTTTAGCGAGTATCTCCCCCGCTCGAGACAGAAGGGTCGGGTGCCGGCGCGGGGGAGCGGTGAGTAGCGGCTGTCAGCAGGAGGGAGTGGGGGGGGGGGGGAGAGAGGAAGAGAGAGATCTCCCCTCCGTTCTGCCCCGCTCTCTCCCGCAGCTCCGTGCCCGCTTCCGGCACCCGAACCTGCAGTCTCGAGCGGGGGAGATACTCGCTAAAGGCAATGCTCGCTCGAGCAATTCCCTTTAGCGAGTATACTCGCTCATCTATAGTTAGGACCCATCTGAAAGCATGGTCACGTGCTTGGATGTGGTGGATGGGCCCACATGCTTTGATCAAAATATTTGCTAAGAACCTTGCATTTTTATCTGGTTAGTATATACAGGAGTTATGTACTTTTACAAAAAGGGTACACAACAAAAGTAGTTCACAGTACTATATGGTCCCTATTTGTGGTATAAAGGGCCCATGGAAAGGCGAACTATTAGGGAACAAGATTTCCCCATCCATTCTCAATCTATAAGTATGGTCTGTATGTCCTTAGGCATGAATACTTTTAAAGGCAATCTGTCTATCACTTTGAGACCAATAAGCTAAGCTTATGGGGCTCAAAGTAGATAACAAGCTAAGTCCGAAGTTGTAAGTTTTATACCTACCTTCCCCACCATTACTCTGGTGTCATGTCATGGCTTGACGGCTGTGACAGGACTGCAGTATACCGACCGCGAGGCGAACATGGATTGATGGTACCAGGTCAGTCTGAGCCATGTTACGACACTTTTGTGGTTGTAGGTTTGTTATCCCCTTGGATTCACGTGTCGTTGATAAAGGGTCATTGGGAGTTATATGTTGAAATTCTCCTAGGCAGTTTATGTTTTCCTTGGCTGGCAAATCTATTTGAGAGGGTGTTTATATATTATATAACCCTGCTTTTACTAGTTGCTGATTATTCATCTTGTGGTGAAGTTGGTCTAGTTCACATTTCCTTTGGAGTTGTCATCCTGATTCGGTTAAGTAGCTGGTGTATTTGTACATTGGAGTTGCTTCTGTCCTCACCCCCGCTCACTATAGTTGTTACCACCTGTTCTTAGATATTCCCTGTTTCCACCTAGGGTAAGTGCAGGTGGCTCTTAAGTTCCAGCATGGGGCTGTCCCTATCAGGGCAATTGCCCCACTTTAAGCATGTTTTTTTTGCCCTCTTCTGGCTGTTAGGGATAGATTTTCTTTTTTTTCCACATGTCTGTTCTTGGCTGGTGTTTTTGGTGTTTTACGTGGGACTTAGGCTGGGTTCACACAGGGTGGATTTTCCGCAGAAATTTTGTCCAGAATTTCACCGCAGCAAATCCGCATGCGGCCGCTAATCCCAGGTTTAGCCAGCCATCGGGACGAGATTTCCCAGAAATCTCGTCCACACGGGACGGCGAATCCATCCTGGAATCGCCGGCCGCAGCATGTCCATTCTTTTTTTTTCTGTTGCTCCATGGGAGCGCCGGCCGAAACAGAAAAGCATGCGGCCAAGCCGCTCCAAATCCCGTAGCTAAGTGCCGCAGGTTTTAAGCAGCGCTTTCCCAGAGAATATCTTCGCTTGTGGCCAAGCCGCAAGATTTCCGCCGGGAATACGCCGTGTGGGAACCTAGCCTTAGAGGTGTTCATTTGTCCTGTCTGAACATTGCCTTATGTCCGTGCTGGACATGGTGCATAAACACTCAGCAGAGATGTAACATGTCAGCTGTCAAACCCGCCACTGAATGCTTCCAATGGACTTAGTCACGCGTATAGAATGAGAAGACTACATAGCATGTGCCTATATAGCCTAGAAAATGCATTGCAGTGATGGGTTTGACAGCTGACACCGGGGGAACGGCAGGAAAGGTAAGTATAAAACTTGTATAGCCTAAAGGGCTCAATGTAGCTGACAGATTCCCCTTAAAGGGGTTCTGTCATTAAAAAAAAAAATCAGTACTTACCTATTCCTCCCCAGGCCGTTTTCTTACCGCATATTCTCCTGGCTGATCCTCTCTAGTCCCTTGGGTCACCTCACCGCAAGCTGGATGGATCCTTTTCTTCTTGTTATGAGGTGTCCATTGGTGGCATTCTTCTTCCTGCAGGGCAATGTACGCTATGTCACTAGTGACATACCATTCACAGCCTAGCAGGGAGTGCCGATCTATCGCCGAGACTGTGCATGCACGCTGTCTTGCCGCATGTGTTCATATACTATTGCAGAGAGACAGCGCATATGTGCAGTCTCAACAATAGCTCAGCACTCCCTGCTAAGCTATGAATGCTACATCGCTAGTGACATAGCGTACATTGTCCTGCAGGAAGAAGACGGCAAAGAATGGACGCTGCATCACCGGAAGAAGAATCGGCCAGCAGGAGGTGATGTGACCCGGGGGACTGAAGGAGCCAGGAGAAGATCGCCGGGAGTACAGTAAGAAGGCTGCCTGGGGAGGAATAGGTAAGTATTGATTTTTTTTTGTGACAGAACCCCTTTAAGGAACACAGCACACTGGTGTTTTAGACTGGTGTACTGCTTTTCAAAATGGTGTTTTGTACAATCTCTAGATAATCTATTTCCAAAATGAATTTTTTAATGCAAAATAAAGCACAAAATACTTGACATACTTTTTTCTTTTGAGCTCATAAGAAGCCTCTTGGTGGAAAGAGTAATTGTGTCTGTGAACATTTCTTGGTATGTTCATAATTATGTTTCTCATGCTGTCAGCAGATGTGTTTCAAGGTAACTTTTAGATTGCATTGTTTCTTTTTCTTGGAATGAGGGGCCGACACTGTACGCAAAAGCTCTCATCAAAGGGGTTGTCTTTGGCCAACCCCTACTTGTTAAAGTAAACTAATCAGTATCCCCTTGCTTGAACCCCCAACAATCAGTTGTAATCTGTGGGGGAAACCTGGTAGTAACCTGCAGGGAAGCAGCGGAGCCCCCTGTTGTGACATGATATGCTGCTAAGTATCAGATGGCCCTGGGTTATAATCCTTTATGCCCGACACATTCGCATAGTAGTATTTTGCTTGTAAAAGGAGCACTAAGTTCGAAACTTTGCTGCAACATGTTTCAATCCATGATGCTCCTTTGGAACTGAATTTCTAATTTACATTCAAAAATACCCTGTGGGGCTGTTCTGTTCATTGTCATTTGAAATACTCTATCCTACCAATAGTAATTTCACACCAGAGCAAGAATCAAAAGTAGTAATTATTTACTAATACTTAGTACTTAATACTTAGCGAGGCCTCCTTTGGCCCTAATGACATCCGATACTCTTTGTGACATACTTTCTACTAACATCTGATAGAAAGAAGATTGACACTATTCATATTTCCTGACCCAACATTCCAGTTTGTCCCAAAGATGGTCAGTAGGGTGCAGCCAGTCCAATCGTGGAAAATCTACATCCTCAAACCAAAATAAAACAGTGTTGGATTTGTGACAAGGTGCATTGTCTTGTTGGAAGTATTGCCTCATAGTCGGCAGCAAATTATTGTCTAGAATGTCAAGTTGCACATATGTATTCATGGCTCTTGCCATTACAACCAACGGACAAAGACCATGGCACGTAGAACATCCCCAGACCATAACAGAACCTCCACCATACTTAACTATTGACACAATTCATCCAGGCGGAAGGTGTTCCCCAAGCTCCTCCACACTTAGGTACCTCCATCTGGTTTGAGTAGTGTGATTCATCACTCCATAGAACCTTCTTCCGTTGCTCGACTTTCCGATGACAACGCTCCTTGCACCACTGTAGACAGGGCAGCGCATCTTCTTTGAGAGAACTTGACAGACGTTTGCACAATGAGTAGAGGGAAAGACCAGCTGAAGTGTATCGGACATTAATAGGAAGGATGCCACAGAGAGTATGCAATGTCATTCGTGCCAATGGAGGCCTCATTAAGTATTAACATATGTAAGTAAAAACTACTTTGATTCTTGCTCAGGTGTTCAGTTACTTTTGGTAGGATAGAGTATACCCTGCCCCTAGCAGAGGGGTCAAGATTTGGCACATAGCTTGAAGATTACCATGGACAAACAAGTGCAGGCACTGTGTTACAGAGACCTGGTTGCAAGTGGAGTTTTCTGTGGCACTTTAATAGATTTTAAGTAATCAATTCTGGGTAAGAAATGTCTGAAAAAAACTTATTGACTGATACAAAATTGGAACTTCTGCACCCGAGCTATTTTGGGTGCAGAGGATGTGGTTGAGGCCTTGAGCCGTGAGGAGCTTCATGAGATCTCTCCTCCCCATATGAGGAGACCCGTACTAGAAATTAGGAAAATTTAGCATTAAGGCCAAACAGCCTGAGATTACGCCTCTGGAAGAAGGGAATGTTTTTTATTGTTGCTGGTATTGTTTTGAGGGCACGCTGGCTGTTACTGCCTTTACTTTTTAAGGAAGTACTGGCACTTTTATGGGGGCATTCTACTTCTAAAGGGTTGGGGGGGGGGTTGGGCTTACTATTTTGAGTTTTGTCGCAGGCAGCAAAAAGACTATAATCAACGCTGAGTAGGACATATCCATTTTAAAGTAAATACAATAGACGTATCTCACAGACTTTGTCAAATATTTACATACTCAGTGTGTGTAGCCGCTTACAATGAGCGGAGAACATGTTTTAGACTTTTTCCCCTTTGCTTGTATACACACAATGAGATAAGAACATAAAATAGGAATGTAAACAGCAGAGAAGCAGACGGCCTATGAACCCGCATACAGGGGATTAGCCAACATTAATGTACAATAGGAGCACATGAAAGGGCTGCTGCTTACTGTGCTGAACCAAAAGGGTTTCAAAGGGAGGACACAGTTAAAATGAAGAGGGTTTTTTCTGCCAATTGCCTTTCTGTTCGACCTCCTAATTGCTTAAAGGGATCCCGTCATCAGGTTTTTCCTATGCAATCTAAGCTATGCATGTAATAGTGTTGATCATGATATTGCCATATTGCTATATACTGTTGCTATACGTGCCCCGGTAACTTTACGATCCTCTTTTGAAAGTTTCTTGCTCTGCATTAAAATTAGGTGAAAAGAGTCCGATTTTCGTAAAAGAATCAGATTTTCATAAAAGAGTTAGATTTTGTCTGCACAGCCATGGCAGATACGTCCCCTAGTTTTGATGGGCAGGCATATTATTTTCTGTCTATTGATGAAATCCTGCATAGGCGCTGTGTCAAAGGATGCCCGTACTTGCATACTAACGTCCACCTTTATTTGTGCTCACTTCATGTGCTGACTGCACTTTCCTGGCCATTACTCGCAGGGTCGCTTGAAATAAGACACATGACAGTCTGCTGAGCTGAATGCGCTTTCATGGACAGTAATTGCACGGTTACATGATATCAAACGCTGTCCGGCTGCCTAAGCGCATTTCCATGCAGCTCATCGGCTGGCAGCAGTGAAGGATAGCCCCCGATGCTCCATTGAAAGTCTATGAGGCTGATGGACACAGTGGATTCCTGTACTCAGCTGTTTAGTAGTACAATAGATTCGCAGTGTTTAGATGTGCTTCTGTATCAATAAATAGTGTGTCCATCAATATGAATGTCTGAACAGTATATCTTATCTACGTACATCCTACATATTCCATCCCACCCTTGACAAAATCCTGCATATCCCCTTCAAAAGACTGTGATAACATTTTAACCGAAAGCCTGGGTCATACCACAGACACCCTTTACGGGATGTCTTAGGCTGCTGCAGCCAATCACAGACCTTTGCGCTTGAACAATGAGGTCAATGATTGGCTGCAGCAGCATGTGATGGTCTGTACACAGGTTGACTGCAGCCTGTAAACACAACGTCAGATGGGAGACCCGGAGCTGCAACATGGTGGCTGTGGGGACCCAGGCAAGATGAGTAAAGGCATGTTTATTATGTTTGTGTATGGAGAACTAGTTTTCAAAAAATAATAAAAAAAATGAGATTAGTCAACCCATTTAAAGCTAATGACTTATGGATGATGTTTTCTCTGTCGTCATCCACTTTCCCTTTTGTCCTCTATTCAGCCCAGATCATTATGAAGATTTCTTGTGACAAGTTGTCGCTGCAAAGTTTGTCACACAAATTCGGGTCATGACTTTTCCAGCATTCTTCCCACCTTTTCCCCACCTTACATTACATAGTACCCATTGAAATCAGCTGACTGTACATATAATGTGTGTACAGGCTAGGTCCTTTAGAGTGACTAGTTTTAGCTGTAACTTTGTGGCGCCTCTTTGCTTCAGCTAATTTATGTAGGTCCTGCATGAAAAACTCCCTAAGTATTGCGTTGTGCTAGGTACAATCAGGAAGTGGAACAAGGGTGGCATCTGTCAGGAATCCTTTGGTATTTTATATTCCCTTCTTCTCTTTCCTGTTACAATATCTCCTATGGTGTGTGGACTGATTGGTCTACAGGGAGATGTTTTCCCTAGCCGGCCAATCAGCGATAGCAGATCTGTATTTATTTCGGCCCTTTTGTCTGTTGGTGTATAGACACCTGAATCCCCTCCATCCATATGGTTGTTGGATGTTTGAACGATACCCTGTCCTGTCTCTGATGTCTGAGTTTGTATGTAGACTGTTGTCAGATATGAGCCTTTTCCTAGAACTTTTAGCATCACCATCAGCTATATATCCTTCCCTATCCTCTATCTAGGAACAGCCTAGATCTCCAAGGTTTCAGATGTCAGGCTGTCCTTATGAGGACAATTGTCTTGCTTTTAGGAGTCCACCAAGCCATAGTTAGGAAGAGTGTCCCCTCTGTTTTGTGATAAAATACATATATATGTCGGTCCATGATAGACATTATCGTGTCATGGTTTGATGTGTTGATGACGTCTGTAGAGGGCATCATAGTTGCACCCTGCACGAAAATAACATAATAACCAGCCTAAACATTCTACATGACTGAGCCCTTTGGTGAGGACTGCGTTTATCAGCTCTAGGCGTTTGGAAGGATTGGACCTTCCTGTGTATGTTGAAGAGAAGAAGCCCCTAGAAATCATCTGAACATTGAAGCTCTGAGGCAAAAGTCTCTACTGGTAAAGACATGATGGTGGCATCTGTGTTGGTTGCCTGTGGTGGCATAGTTGGTTAGGGGGAGTGTTTCCTCTCCTGTGTTTGGGTTTCCCTTGTTTTGGTGATATTATATGTGTATATGTTGGTCCATCATGGTTTTGACATGTTGGTGACGTCCATGATGGGCTTCGTAGTTGCGCCCTGCACTAAAGTAACACTCGGAATGCCTTGAACATCGAGCTTCGGGCGTAGAAGCAGTTCAGTGGGTGAACAAAGAGTAAGAATTACATGATCTAAGGTGAGTTTGCTGTTTAGTAATAGTGTACTTCCTAAACTGATTTTAAAGCTGCCAATTGCCAATTGTTCCCAAATGGGATCATTACTTTTCAATTTTTTTAGTGGCCTAAATTTCATCACTTTTTGTAAAAAAAATTCGGTCTTTGAAAGGTAAAAAGGCTGTCAGTTATGCAAAGGAGACTATGTAATTGCAGTGACTGCGACCTGTGCACACCCTATCATGTTTACACCTTGACTATGGACCCATTTTCACATTCAGGCCTCGTTTACACGGGTGCTGTGATTTACGTCCAACCGTATTGCGGCCGAAAATTGCATGAACAGTAGGCAGCCACGACCATCTCCTGTTTTCTTGCCCATTTAGTCAGTCGGTCTGGGGAGAAGACGGGATGGGGCGGGGGCTTAGCAAAGCTAGTCTTGTTAAACATCCTCCCCAGCCTATGCGTGCTGCCGGCAAGGGGAGGGACTTTAGCAACGCGAGCTGCTGCTAAACTCCCTCCCTTTTCTGGCGGCTCTCATAGGCTCCCATAGAAGTCTATGGGAACGGTTGGCATATTCCCACAAAAGATAGCAAAAGTCCTATGTTTTCCAGTGTCACGCAAAAGCAGCCAAACTGAATGCACACCGTATGTGCTATCGTTGCTTGCCGATTTTACGCACATGAAAACTGCCCATCTAAACGAATGCATTGGAATCCAACGCTTCAGGCGGTCGTGATTTTCGGCTGGCGTTTCATCACGGCAAAATAGCCGCAATAAACCGCTCGTGTGAAAAAGGCCTCAAATAATTATTTTTATGTAGCAACGTATGTGAACTCTAGAGGTATCTGCTAAAACTTGTAAAGGCTATTTTATAGAAGCAGCTAATACTCGGCATCGCACTCCCTTCCACGGATCAAATAAAACACCTTTTCAAACAAGAATTATAGCAGACTTTGCACTCAAATGACACATTGTATTAAATCTTAATTTACAAAGTGAAGACATATAATACACTTTTTAAAGTCTTTTTCATAAACTTTCTTGCCCAGTAAAGGCTTAGAGACGCTTAGAAGCCTCTTGTAGACCGAGTCTTATAAATAGAGCACAAGGCTTTACAAGATGAAAATCCTAATGTCAGCTTTTGTTTGTTCTTGGGATGGTAAAATCATGTTTCATGACCCAGCGGGCGTGACCCCACCTTACCGAGCTGCCTTAATAAGGCAATGTTTAGATGTAGCCCAGCTCCTCTGCTCCTGTCCTGTCACATAAACACTTGCAATGAACTCTTATTTTCAACAGCCATTTTCAAACTATTCCAGCAGTTCTAGACAAGTGGAGCAAGGAAAGTGCCGCAAAGCCTGCCAGCATGAGAGCTGATCCGTATGAATGAAGTGTGCTTAGAAGCTTACAATCTACTTTATTACGCCAGCGAATTAGCTCAGCTGGACATTCTATTAATACGTTAAATACGGCTAATGATCCTGAGGTTACAATAAACACGGTGGTGCCAGTGAGGGGTGTTTACAGCACAGAGGAGCCACATTTAATACTTTAAATGCTTCTCTGCTTGAGTTCAGCCGAGTTTCTACTGTGATAAGTAACTTTTTACAATCTAGGTAGAACCAGCCAATGAGAAAAACATATTGTAAGTCATCTCAAAGTTGTAAATTGTTGCAAAAGAATATCAAAAAGTGGCACAGTTGCCACGTAACGATGCACAGGAACAGTATTGCCCCATGTACATTAAAGGACAAAGGGTTTTTTTACAGGATGCCCATGTATTGGATAGCGCAGTCAACTCTGCTATTGTATACTGAAGGATATGCTGATTCACATCCGGCCGCAGATGGAAAAGAACACTCATTTGGCATCTGTTGGATAAATGGGGCCATATGGATATTTTCAGTATAGGCATCCATAACTTTTCTGGGGCATTGGCTTTATTCACACAAGTGTTTTTATGTAGCTATTTAGCCACGTAAAACCGTCAGCCGAAAATCGCGACCATCTGAAGTATTGGATTCCAATGTATTCTTTCAGATGGGCGATTTTCCGGTGCGTGAAATCGGCCAGCCGGAAAAGATAGCGCATACGGTGCGGACGGAAAAGATAGGTCTTGTCTGGTCTTTTTGCTCGAATGCGCAAGCCGTTCCCATAGACTCCTATGGCAGCCTATGAGAGCCGTTAGAAAAGGGAAGGGGGAAAGAGTTTAGCAGCGACTCGCATTGCTAAAGCCCCTCCCTACATTGTTGGCAGCTCCCATAGGAGGGGGAATTTAGCATGGCGAGCGATGCTAAAGTCCCTCCCCCTCCCTTTGTTGGCAGCTCCAATAGCTCTATGGGAGCTTCTATTGCCGCAATCAGCTGGCAAAGGGAGGGAGAGAGACTTTAGCAGCGCTAAGGTCTCTACAGCCTATGGAATTCCGAGCTGTATATGCCGTGTGAACGGGCGAGAAAACGGGAGATTTAGCCGTGACTTGGTCACGCAATGCGGGCGGACGAAGATCGCAACACCCGTGTGAAAGAGCCAATACACTGAACATACTGAAATCACAATGTAAATAGAGGTTTAGGCCAGCTTCACACCGCTGTACTTGCACACATATTTGCAAGCACAATATGCAGAGAATAGAACGCACTGATTTCAATGGGTTTGTTCACATTTCTGTATTTTGCATGTGCATTTCGGTCGCGCAAAAAAAATCTGCATGCTTTATTTTGCTGTGTATTTGCGCACCATCGGTGCCCATAGAAGTCCATGGGGTGTGTGCAAACACGCATGCAATATTCAAGGAGGTTCGTGAACACATCTGAAACTCATTAAGACTAATTAGTCATTTCAGTCGGTGCATTTATGTTTGCCACTCATAAGGAACATGTGACCGCAAAAAGTACAGTAAAATACGCCGATAAACACACAATAAAAGCATTGCTCGTTCCGTAAATACGCACACGGTCATGTGAAGCGGACCTAACTGATAAAGATTTTTGCTGTTCAAGTTATCCAGGTTTTTGGAATTAATGGCCTTCGAAAAGGCCATGAAGAATAGATCAGTGGGGTCCTACTCCCGGGACCTCCACTAATCAGCTGTTTGAAGTAGCCAAAATAAATGGGACAAAGCTGCAATACAAAGCATTGCTGCTATTAAAAGAATGGGCTCATTCACAAGGGCATAAGTATGCACCGTATTATTCGCGTAATACGGAGTCAATAGAAACCATTGATTTCAATAGGTTTGTTCACAAATGCGTATTTTTCACTTGAGCCTATCTGTCAGATAGGCTCACCACAGAGAACTGACAGTTCGCTCCCCTGCTCCCAGGCTGCACAATATCGTTAGCGATATTCCGCCTTGCCCATGGACAGGGGGCCTTATTTTGGTCCGTCTTACAGACCGAAGTAGTCTGTAGAAGGGAATGAGTGTGCCAATACGAATTCACTGTGTATTTGTAGATAAAAATAATGGTCCCTTATTGTGTTTTTTGCACTCGTAAATACGCAGCACTTACGCGCGACTGAGACTGGTGGGCATGATGGTGCATGCCTAAGAAGAGCTTTCAGTGCTCACAGAGCACCGAGGGCCTCTTTAATCAACTGATCGGTGGGGATCCTGAGCAGTAGACCCCTTCATGATCAATAATTAATTACTTTTCCTGAGGATACGTCATTTATAGTTTACCAGCATCACAGTAATCATCCAGCTTGATTGGCTACACCTAAGACCGGGCCAGTTGGTGCTCTGGGTATTGTTGTACCTTGACGCCACCGGAAGCTAGGGGTTTGATAAGGCTTAGATAGAGGAAGGCCCCTTCCGATTGGCTGCCAACCCAGCACAGCTCAGAGAGCTGACAGCAGCGTAGAAGGAGTTTTGTTGTGGGATGGAGGGTTACGGTTAGGGTTAGTTTCAGTGTAAGGCTTACATTATTAGCTGTAAATGGTTCGATGTGAGTGCTGCCCGGCATTTACATGGAAGCATTGAAACCTTATAATGTAAGCCTAACTGTGAAACTACCCCTAACCCTCAATCCCACGCAAAAGTCTCGGCTTCCCCTCTGCACTCCCGGCTGCAAGCCCTGACATCCATATCCTGATTTCCACAATGTCTGAACAAAATTAACCAGTGGTTTGAGAATGTTGAATAAATCTGTATGTTTCAAGAACTCATGGCCTGGAAGAATAATATCAGAAGCCAATACTTGTGTACTCGGAGTAGTTGGACTACATTTAATTAAACTTTTCATCTGGGTAACTTCATCCCTTAATAAATGTGTACAGGGGTGCGCCAAGCCTTCATGCTGCCTGAGGTGAAATATAATGGTGCCTCCCCATCCAAAAAAACACACTCATTTTACAGGCATTGAAAGCGCTGATACACAAGATACATATTTAAACCAGTGAGACTTGTCTGAACTGATAAAGTAATGACCCCCCACTAGTACCCCCAGTAGTAATATGAACCACCATTAGTGGCCCCAGTAGTGATAGGAACCACTGTTAGGGGCCACAGTAGTAATAGTGTAGCATGTTAGTGACCTCAGCTGCTGTGATCAGAGTGTGACCCCTGACCTCTCTGCCCGCCGTCTGCTTTTCTTTTCTATCACCCAGTTTTGATACACAAAACCTTGAACTTTTTTTCATATGTATGGATTATATTGTGCATGTAATTATCCGGCATCTAAATGCCCATTGCATTCAACAGTTACTCCTTGTAATTATTTGGTGTGACCGCCTGTCACTTTTCTGATATGGGCTATCCATCACTGGTCCTATATTGGTGTACTGCTTAATGATACATGCACACAGATGTTTTTTCCAATCGGCTGGAAATAGCACACAGATTTTTTTTTGCTCAGATGAATAGTCCGAGTACAAAGAAAAATTTGCAACTTGTCCTATTCTTGCCCGATTTTCGTCCGCGAATAGCACATGTCAATGTATGGTGTCCAGCATATTGGACGGGATGTCTGAGTGCTGTCCAATCTAAATTATGCCCGAGAATCTCAAGCGCAACTTTTTAATCTCCTGTATGTGTGTACCCTTAATCATAGAAATCATGTGCCACGTTCGTGCAGGCCTTGTGAACAGCAACCTAGACGAACACTATATATATGCCTGAAGTGGAGGAATATACACTCAAGGCTGGACTCAGAGATCATCAAACATAAACCAAACACGAAACAAACTGTACAGAAGGTAAAACAGGAGTCTGCACACCTACAGACAGAATCGCAGGAAGCAGCTAAATACTTACCAATGTACTAATACTAAGAGGCAGATATAATTACCAATCAATATAAGGTATTGGTTAACCCCTTGGTGACCAAGCCTGTTTGCGCCTTAATGACCAGGCCAAATTTAGATTGCAAAGGCTCACAGGTGTCAGAATGATAGATACCCCCACAAATTACCCTATTTTAGAAAATACACATTTATATGTATTCACTGAGGGGTGTTATGAGTATTTTGACCCCACAGTTTCTTTTCAGGAGTTAATGCAATTTAGAGGAGAAAAAATAAAATTTCATATTTTTGCAAATATGTCATTTTAAAGACAGGTTTTTTCTATAGTGCACATGAAAATGAGGATTTTCACCCCAAAATGGATACCCCTGTTTGTCCTGTGTTAAGAGGCATACCCACTGTGGCCCTAATCTTATATCCGTATGCAGAACGGGGCCCAAATCGAAAGCAGCAGCCGGTAGCTTTCAGAACAAACATTTTGCTTGAGGCCCCATTGCCCACTTGTAGAGCCCTTGAGCAGCAAAAATGATGAAGAACCCCTACAAATGACCCCATTTTGAAAACTAGACCCTTTAATGAATTCATCTAGGGGTCTGTTGCATATTTTGACCCCCCATTTTGTGAATGAATCTAAGCAAAGCAGATGGAAAAAAAAATATGATTTTAATTTTTTTGGCAAATGTGTCATTTTAAAAAGTTTTTTTTGTACAGCAAACATAGGAATGAAGACTTTCACCCCAAAATGGATCCCCCTGTTTGTCCTGTGTTCAGAAACATTTCCATTGTGGCCCTAATCATATGTTTGTATGCACTACGGGGCCCAAACCGAAAGGAGCATTACACTTCAACTGTTTTTTAATTTTTACATGATAGCCATTATTCATTGGATAACGGTGATCACGTGACCGGGGACTGCTCACCGTGGCCCTCGGTCACTGCTCCAGGCTCTCGGCTACCTTTAGTAGCTAGAAGCAAGGAGATTTTAAATTTCCTGGATCCTCCCCAGCTTCTATGCTTGAGTCTGCTATTTTGGCGATGGGCGCATGTGCCAAAGCTGGGGGAAGGTCCGCGGATAAGGATCTTGTTGGGGGCCTTAGGTTCGGATCCGTGATGGGTGAAACTTTGAATTTTTAATCTTTTACATGATCACCGTTATCCATTGGATAACGGCGATCACGTGACCAAGAACCACGTATAGCAGCCCCCCGTGAGATCTCCAGGCTCTTGGCTATGTTTAGTAGCTAGGAGCAGGGAGATTTAAAATTACCCCGACAATCCACGGCTTTTGTGCATGCATCCACCAATTTGTCAACAGGCGCGTGCGCAGAAGCTGGGGTAAGATAAATAAGATAAAGATAAGATAAATCTGTGGGCCTTAGGTATGTAATTTCATCTTTCTCACATATATTAACCGTGAAGGGAGATTAAACTTAAAGGGGTTGTCTCGCGCCGAAACGTTTTTTTCTTTTTTCCATAGGCCCCCCCGTTCGGCGCAGGACAACCCCAATGGATCTGTTAAAAAAAAACAAACATATTACTTACCCGAATCCCCGCTCTGCGACGTCTTCCTTCTTCCTTCTTCTTCCTTCACCAAGATGGCCGCCGGGATCTTCACCCACGATGCACCGCGGGTCCTTTCCCATGGTGCACCGTGGGCTCTGTGCGGTCCATTGCCGATTCCAGCCTCCTGATTGGCTGGAATCGGCACACGTGACGGGGCGGAGCTACGATGACCAGCTCTCCAGCACTAGCGGCCCCATTCACCAGGCAGAAGACCGCACAGCGCAAGCGCGTCTAAAAATGCCAGAAGACAGCGAAATTAGACGGAGCCATGGAGACGGGGACGCTAGCAACGGAGCAGGTAAGTGAATAACTTCTGTATGGCTCATATTTAATGCACGATGTACATTACAAAGTGCATTAATATGGCCATACAGAAGTGTATAACCCCACTTGCTTTCGTGAGACAACCCCTTTCAACTTTTTACACTTTTTTTTTTTACTTTGAATGATCGCTCTTATCCTTTGGATAACAGCGATCATGTGACCGGAACTGCATACAGAGGTCCTTGATGATATCTCTCTACTCTCAGCTACACATGGTAGCCAGGAGCAGAGGGATTCTAAATTTCCCGGGGCACTAGCCCTTTTATGATGTCTGGTGTGCATGCGCAGAAGGCGATGTTAGGCCCGGGAAGGACCAGAATGCTGCACTACATCGAGGAGGACGGAAATGAGTGCTTTCAGTTCCCCTCATGGATCAGAGCTGAATCTTTAACTTTTATTTATGTTTTTTACACTATAATGTGATACCGACGATGTGTGACCAGGGGTAGAAGGAGAGAGGGGTTCAACTGCCTCTGGTAACCAACAGCATGGAGCTGTCACGTCCACAGCCCACATAGCTTTAATCCGCAGAGTGAGCGTGTATTTACAGCCCTGGGGATTAAAGCCCACTAAAGCAGGATGTAAAAAGTCTATGAGGTGGTCATTTAGGGGTTAACAGAATACATAAGCCCACAAGCCCACAGCAAGGGTCCCTGTTGTCTTGTGAGTCCCTGCACTAACATAACTTAAAAATACAGGAAAAAGAATCCCAGCCTAAAAGAGGGGTGATCGTGCCAATACAGACGGCCCCACACTGGAACCTAGGAAATCTGATTCACCCTAGATGGAAATAGAGTAAGAGGCAAGAAACAATGCAGGGTCTTAACAAATACACAGCAATTACAAACAGAACATGATTCACACCGGGTGTCTGCACACCTACAGACAAGGGGTGTCCTATCACCTGAGGACAGAAGGAGTACACCAAACATAAATCAAATAGAACGAAGTTCACACCAAGCATCTCCACACCTACAGACAGAGGGAACACCATACAGAACATCATGTATGCATACATACACAGAACAGGACATAGTTCAAACGTCCACACCAACAGACATAGAGGAACGAGAGCGTCAAACATCACTCATTTGACAGTGTAAAGGACATCCGATCACACCTGACAGAAGGATAAGGGAGCAGGGACCGCAGAACATGGGAACAGAGGAATCAGGTGTCCAGACCATCTTCAGGGAGAGTGTGGGAGAACGAGTCAAACTAGCCTTAACTCAAACAACATACAAAGTTTCAGAGTGCATGCATGACTACAACCACCAGTGTTCTGAGAGAAGCTGAAGAGGTAGATATAGTGACCAGTACCCTCTAGTAAGAGGGGCTAGTATTTACATGCAGAGACCCAGGTGATTGGCTGGCTGAAGCAATCCACACAATCAGCCAGTCCAATCAACCACACCTGCAGCAATACGCTCCTGGAAGTACATAGTACTACAAGCCCCAGGAGCACAAGGTGACATCATGTCTCTGTTTATGTCTTCATTTGCTATAAGCTTTCATGTCCAACATTACATGATTTGTTGCCATTTACGGATCTGCCTGTGACCCATTTCCCCACAAGCCTAACATGCTACATCCTTCTAAACAGAGACATTATTTACAATAACAAGTATTAACAGGCAATCATTCTTAGGAAAAACCCCTCCAGCTAGTCACACAGCTGAAAAAGTACAGGAAGGTTCTATATAGACAAAAGACACAATTGGCAACTAAATATACAGCGTATATACATACAAATTCAGGAGAACCCCTGATTAACAATCAACAATGTACAAATCTGCCTGGAGAGTGTCAGAGATATCAGCAACAAAAGTAGAACACAGAAAAGTAGAGCATAGAAATCTATAGAGCAGGGTTACCCAAAGTGGGCTCCGCGAGCACTTATCAGGGGCTCTGGCGGAGGGTCTAGATCCCCGCTCTACCCTGTAGCGGTGTTGGATAGCCTGTTCTGAGGAAATAAACGTGGAGGACCTGGGGTGGGCATAGCAATGTGGATCACATGAGCCGGCCCAATGGCGGATTATCAAGGGCGCCCCTATTTTAATCCATACTGGAGGTTGCTATTACTACTGAGGCTGCAATTGAGGATACTCTTACTACTGGGGCCAATATAGGGGAGCCTATTACTACTGGGGCCAATATAGGGAAGCCTATTACTACTGGGGCTGATATAGGGAAACCTATTACTACTGGGGCAAATATAGGGGATCCTATTACTACTGGGGCCAATATTGGGGAGCCTATTACTACTGGGCCAATATAGGGGACCGAATCGCTCAAAATATCAGTTTCATCCTTGGCAGTCCCTCTCCTCGTTAACAATGGGTCCTGCAGAAAAACATGAAATGGCTGCTAAAACCATGATAAATCAACCAACATGCTTGACTGTGGGAAGCAGACAAGCAGAATGATAGGCTTCCTTTGGTGTTCACCAGGCAAATGCACATCCCATGGTGGGAAATAACATAAACGAGGATTTGTTGGACCAAACCCCATGCTTCAAATCCTCAACAGACCAGGATCTGTCAGTTTGTGGAGCTCTCTCCCCACTGTAATGGTCGAGACAGGATGCTGGAAATGATGATTGAACTTGGCAGTCACTTTGGCTGCAATTGTCTTCTTATGAAAGATCACAATCCGCTTCCGTCTGTCACTGAGTTTACACTTTCGGCTATTATAGCATTTAGCAGACAATTTTTTATCTTCAAGCCTGTATGGTATCATTCTTATAGTATAATTACAGTAAATGCAATGGGCTTGTGAAGCCACACCTATTTTTGTTAATCCTCGCCCACTTTGAGTAAAGTGGGAAGCAGAGTGCAGGAAGACACAAAAGTCACCAATTTTTTGTGCAAGTAGGACTGGTGGAAAAATGTCTGAATTTTTAACACCTGAAATGTAATGTAAAGGGGTTTGCGAAATCCTCCCTTACTTTTAGAGACATGTTTTCGGCCTTATCTACATTTTAGCTGTATAATTATTTGCAAAGCCCCAAAAAGTGAAATAATTTTTTTTAGACATTTCAGCGACTCTGCCATTTCCCGTTTACGTGTTTTAGTTACTGCAGACTCAACAGTTACCATCAGACAACATAATTTTCTTTTATATCTTGCTGGTAAATTGTTTCAGCTAATGTAAAAGATTTTTGGCATTGATAAAGGCTTATTTGTAATCAGTCATTACACATGTGGTCAGGAATGCCCTGAAAAGTATTTCTTTTGCGCCAAGCTCTGCAATCTACTTTTCATATGGAGGAATTAAAAAAACAAGGTGACTTGTCTAAAAGGGTTTTTTTCTGGGACGTTAAGATTGATAGCCTATCTTAGTAATAGACCATTAATATTTGATCACTCTGAGTCCATCTCAATACCATCTTACAGAGGCCAAATAATACTAAACTGCACCCAAATACTACCATACCACAAAAAAGATAAAGCCATACAGTAGATGCTCATTGAAGAACTAAAGCCTAAAGTTCAAACAAAATGCAGAGACTGTTATTCAGGGGTGTTGTGTGGTTGTATGAAAAAGCAAGTCCACACACCCCTGCCCATGCTATCGACACTCTCCAAAACACCACTGCCCATACTGTCGACACTCTTCAAAAACACCACTGCCCATACTGTCGACACTCTTCAAAAACACCACTGCCCACACTGTCGACACTCTCCAAAAACACCACTGCCCACACTGTCGACACTCTCCAAAAACACCACTACCCATACTGTCGACACTCTTCAAAAACACCACTGCCCACACTGTCGACACTCTTCAAAAACACCACTGCCCATACTGTCGACACTCTTCAAAAACACCACTGCCCATACTGTCGACACTCTTCAAAAACATCACTACCCATACTGTCGACACGCTCCAAAAACACCAGTGCCCATACTGTCGACACGCTCTAAAAATACCACTGCCCATACTGTCGACACTCTTCAACAACACCACTGCCCATACTGTCGACACTCTTCAAAAACACCACTGCCCACACTGTCGACACTCTTCAAAAACACCACTGCCCATACTGTCGACACTCTTCAAAAACACCACTGCCCATACTGTCGACACTCTTCAAAAACATCACTACCCATACTGTCGACACGCTCCAAAAACACCAGTGCCCATACTGTCGACACGCTCTAAAAATACCACTGCCCATACTGTCGACACTCTTCAAAAACACCACTGCCCATACTGTCGACACTCTTCAAAAACACCACTGCCCATACTGTCGACACTCTTCAAAAACACCACTGCCCATACTGTCGACACTCTTCAAAAACACCACTGCCCATACTGTCGACACTCTTCAAAAACACCACTGCCCATACTGTCGACACTCTTCAAAAACACCACTGCCCATACTGTCGACACTCTTCAAAAACACCACTGCCCATACTGTCGACACTCTTCAAAAACACCACTGCCCATACTGTCGACACTCTTCAAAAACACCACTGCCCATACTGTCGACACTCTTCAAAAACACCACTGCCCATACTGTCGACACTTTCCAAAAACACCACTCCCATACTGTCGACACTTTCCAAAAACACCACTCCCATACTGTCGACACTTTCCAAAAACACCACTCCCATACTGTCGACACTCTCCAAAAACACCACTACCCATACTGTCGACACTCTCCAAAAACACCACTGCCCATACTGTCGACACTCTTCAAAAACACCACTGCCCATACTGTCGACACTTTCCAAAAACACCACTCCCATACTGTCGACACTCTCCAAAAACACCACTACCCATACTGTCGACACTCTTCAAAAACACCACTGCCCATACTGTCGACACTCTCCAAAAACACCACTACCCATACTGTCGACACGCTCCAAAAACACCACTGCCCATACTGTTGACACGCTCCAAAAACACCAGTGCCCATACGGTCGACACTCTCCAAAAACACCACTGCCCATACTGTCGACACTTTCCAAAAACACCACTGCCCATACTGTCGACACTTTCCAAAAACACCACTACCCATACTGTCAACACGCTCCAAAAACACCACTACCCATACTGTCGACACTTTCCAAAAACACCACTGCCCATACTGTCGACACTTTCCAAAAACACCACTACCCATACTGTCAACACGCTCCAAAAACACCACTACCCATACTGTCAACATGCTCCAAAAACACCAGCACCCATACTGCTGACACTCTCCAAAAACACCAGAGCCCATACTGCCGACACTCTCCAAAAACACCACTGCCCATACTGTCGACACTTTCCAAAAACACCACTGCCCATACTGTCGAAACTCTTCAAAAACACCACTGCCCATACTGTCAACACTCTTCAAAAACACCACTACTCATACTGCCAACATTCTTCAAAAACACCGCTGCCCATACTGTCGACACTCTTCAAAAACACCACTGCCCATACTGTTGACACTCTCCAAAAATACCACTACCCATACTGCCGACACTCTCCAAAAACACCACTGCCAATACTGTCGACACTTTCCAAAATACCACTGCCCATACTGCCGACACTCTCCAAAACACCACCTCACATATTGCTCACAGTCTCCAAAAACTTTGCTTTGAGGTGTTAAAGCATCCTCCCTATAGTCCTAATCTTGCCCCATTAGACTATTTGATTTGCTGAGAGAAACCCTTAAGAGGATTAAGACTCAAGTTTGATGAAGAGGTGAAGACAGCGGTGCATTCGTGGCTCGCAGCTCAGCCTAAAACTTTTTTGAATGAGAGAATACGAAAGCTTGTTGACAGATAGACAAGTGTGCTGAAAAGCAGGGAGGTTATTTAGAAAAATAATGTATTTTGTGTTGTGTTCCTGGTGTGTTTTTTGTGAAGACCTGTTTTGTTCATATATTTTTGTGTTGCATTTCTGTTATACTTTTAGTGTGAAAGTAGCCTAAGACGTGACTACAGTTGTGTCCAGTATAGACCATGCTCTGTTAATTAAATACATAATCAGCTACTTAGATACCTTTGGTACCTTGCTACAATATATATGTCTGAGGACCTAAATATTTAGCTTATAAAGCATTACCTAGACTAGAAACAATTGCCAATCCACTTCTGAGCAGGAGCAGAACAACGTAAATCACAGCAGTGCCAGATTTGTCATATGATGGACACCAATGGCACCCAACGAACCGCAATGACTATGACCGTGGCTGCTGAGTTTCCATCATGGCGTCAATCATTTTACTGGACAAAATAGTGCAATGTGCTCCACTATTTTGTCTGGCTTTTTGTTTACTTGAGGCTTATTATTCTAGTTCTAAAACTGTCAAGTTATATACTTGAGTCTAACTCAGTAAAAGGGATAGAAATACAATAATACAGGTAGCGGTAAGAACATTTGCCGATGATCTGCTGTTATTTTTGATTAAATAGAGGCACAGATTGGTGAGATATTGAAAGTGCCCGGTGATAAAAACTTCTATGCTCTTCAATAAGGTGACCAATTTGCCCAAAATATTATATGGCCACCACCAACATTTAGCAGAAACCAAACAAAGGTCTCACATCTGGCAGTAATATTACAGACCAATTTCTCTCAAGAATAATGACATGAAGATATTGACTATAATTCTAGCTACCAGTGTCAATTCATTTTTAGAAAACTACATCCAGACTAAGTAGGCTTCATACCTGGGAACAGATAACCAGATAGGTAGAGTTATCCACTTTATATTATTGATATAAGACATATGGGTTGGTCAAGCATCACATAAAGATTGGATGTTGCTCTCCTTAGATTTGAGGACGACATTCTATTCCATCAGTTGGAAATATATTTTCTTTTTTTACATTTTCTGTCTTTATTTAGGGTTTTAAACAGAGGCTCGATGGCCAAGGTAGATATTGGGGAGAGTAAGGGGATATATATGATTTCTATGTTATACATACCGAGAGAGGTAAGGGACAGGGCTCTCCCTTATTGGCCATTTTGCTTGCCTTCACAAAGCAACCCAATGAAGCCTCCATATGGCCATGTTGTTACGGTATACTACCCGTGATACACGAGCCCGGGTGCCCTAGATCTCACCCACAACCCCTGTCCCTGCCTGCTTGCCTCCACTCCTAGCTAACCCCAGGCAGGCAACTGGGCGGTGGTCCCTACTCTAACTAGGGACCGAAAAAGGGATGCTGGCGTACGTGGATGGAAAGGGTAGAATACCGACAGAAAAGGCAGATGTAAATAACCAACACGAACAATACTAAGCAGAACTGAGGCAGATGGAAAAACCTGGCAGATAATAGCAAAGTATAGCAGACAAGCTGACAGAAGTAGGAGACCAACAGAGGCAGACTAGCTAGCATACTGAGGGAAACCAATAACTGGCAATGATTGCAAGTCTCTGGCCGACCTTTAAACATAAGCCTCCGCCCAGGGGCGGAGAGAGGGAGACAGCCAACTTCCAACAGAACAAAATAAAAGGGAGCTCGTGCACGGCAGCTGCACTCACAGGTGCGCGTGCACCACCAGCACCACGCCGGCCAGGCACCCGCACCACGACTGCGGGACCCCGCACACCACCGCCCCGGGAGGACCAGCAACCGCCGCATGGTAACACATGTCCTAAAATTTAGGGTTTCAGTGTGAGCTCTGGGGAGCATAACTGAGCATTAACTGTAGTTGACTGACTTATAATAAGACCACCTCTCATTCCTAATTTATTCCATTTGTTGCAGAAGTTCACAGAAATTTCAGGTTTAGCATTAAACTCTACAGACTCAGATCAGACTCACTTATTAATTTAGCTACAAGTCAAGTGAAACTACTCCACTTGGACTTCAGATGGTGTTGAGAAAAACTACCTTATCTAGGAATTGTTCTCACTCCTACTATTTCCTCACTCTATGGAGTTAAGTATCCCTCTGTACTCAAGATGCTCTGGACTGGCATAGGTGGTCCAATTTCACAATATCCTCTTTAGGAAGAATAGCATCTATAAAAATGAATGTTTTACCTCATCTGCTAAACACCCTTCATAGTTTCCCAATCCATATCCCTGTTACATTCTCAAAACATATCCAATAAGATTTATTCCATTTTCTCTGGCGTTTTAAAGGGTGACGGGCTGGCTAGGAGCCTCCATGTTTGAAGCCTTACATTATCAGGACAATTTGGGAATGGCACAAATTATCAAATATTACCAGGTGGTCAGTTTGGCTCAGTTTTTGTGGATCCATCGGAGATCCCAAGTTCCATTATGGACTCAGAAGCAGTTGCTTGCCATATCTTTCCAACCTCCTTCCTTGGTCTCTCCAACAAGAGGCCATCAATTTTACACCCAACTTATACAGGGACTCTCTGTATAAACTACACCACACTCTAAATATCCACTAGAATCTGCCATAAATGTGTAGCCCTGATTTTTACGAACTCACAATTTTCGCTGGGCCTGTCTCCTTCCCAATTGTCTTGTGGATCAACAAAGGATTCTTGAAATATAAGGCCTAGATAGACAGACTTGGAGTTAAAACTTACCCAACTTCTCAGATGACTTGTTAGAGTAAGCTGTCATGTGTGTACATGAGGAATAACACGATTTCTGTCCATATCTCAAATTCTCTGTTTTCCCTGAGTTGGTGGGTGAAGCCTAGCTGCTATGATGCCTAACATACATTGCACACATAGTAGAGCAGGTTATTTTCTTCTCCACAGCACACTTATAAGTAACAGCAGCACAAGGGTGGCTGTGAATGAGGTGAGATAAAACACAAATATTTAACACAGCATTACTGTGCGAGTCTCTTCGTCTGTCACCCCCAGCAGCTTCCCCCTCCTCTTCATAGACTTCTAGGGACAGTATAAGCCAGAAGCAAGCAAAGACCAGCCATCCCCACTTCAGGTCATTTGTTTTGGCATCTCTGCTGCTATAGATTGTCTTCACATGACAACAGGTGGTGAACAGCAAGCTAGAAGGAAGGGAGAACCCTAGTGGCCTAGTATAAAGTGATCTGTAATGCTTCTTAGTGGACTTTGGCATTCATAGGTGAATTTTAAGGTTTGGTGTGGTTCACAAAACTATTCTCTGCTTTGTTTAGGCAAATGTTAGAGTACATTTGCACAAGAGCTCGCAATCCATCTGTCAGCTAATCCAGTTTTTACTACACTGTACTTTATGGGAGTTTCAAATAATAATTATGATCTAAAAGCCCCCCAAAACTTTTTTCTGTTGGAACAGGAGAACGATCAGGAGTAACTGGATTATGTCCAAACGTTTATTCATAGGACAATGTGTTTTGATTCTGATCTGGAATCTTCATCGGGCATATCATATGCCTGATAATAATATGCTAATTATGTAAAGGCCTGAAATAAATGTGAAAAACTGATTTTTTTTCTGTGGGCACGGTCTATAGTAAGGCAGGCAGGGGCAGATTTATTATAGGGGGTTTCCCATGAATGTGTATTGAAGCAGAGTATCAAACACTGATCAGTGAGGGTTCGGCTGCTGGTCCCCAACAATCCCCATAATGGGATGACTAGTTTCTACTACCGGCGGACTGCACAATATGATTGCTTTACATCGAAAATAAACTGCACAGGAAAATATACAACAAAAGTGTGTATTAATACTTGTGCGTTGCTGCGATCACCAGACATTTTTGTAAGAAGCCGAGCAGCTCTAGGAAATGCTATTAGAACTGCTATGGAAAATGCATCTTGGAACCACATGTAAAAACCAAGTGAAGTGAGATCCTGGCCTTACTCCAATTGATGCATTAATAGGTCTGCTTTCCCTACTGTCCCCATCTAGATCTACTGACAGCTGCGCAGTACAACCCAAGGGAATTTGATATTCCTTGCAGGTCACTCTAGAAATCCTTTTGTGCCTAAAGGGAGTTTTACTGATATCATTATATTGGGAAATAACTTATATAAATAATTCCTTAAAATTCCTTTACCCCTTGAGTGGCACGCCCGGAAAATTTCCGGGACGAGCTCCACTGCTCATAGCAACATAGCACGGAAGATTTCCGGGCTATGTATCACTATGGGAGCTGCAGAGCTCAGTGCCATAAGCTGTGACACTGTGCTCTGCCTGCACAGTCCCACAGAGAACAAAGCAAGGGCTTTGAAAAACCAGCAGAAGATATTGCCGATATGTCGGCAATCTCCTGCTTTGTTTACAGGTTGCCATAGAGACCATCGGCTTGTCAGAAGCAAGCCGATGGTCTCTGTGGCAGGGAGAGCTGGTTGTTAGCTGTCAGAGGACAGCTAGGTACTAGCTCTTACAGCAGAGATCAGAGAAAACCTCTGATCTCTGCTGTGTTAACCCCTTACATGCTGCAGTCTATGTGACTGCAGCATGTAAAAGGGCTGTCACTGCAGCATGTAAAGGGCTGTCACCATCGGACCCCCGGAATGTGATCAGGGGTCCTGATGGGTCCCTGTGGAAGTCCCCTAAAGGGACAAAAAAAAAAGTTAAAAAATTATTTAAAAAAATTATAAAAACACTTGTCTCCCTTTACTTTGTAAAAAAATCAAAAATACAATCACACATGTGGTATCCATGCGTCATAATGACCCAGAGAAGGAAGTTAATGCATTATTTAACCCCTTAATGACATGGCCCCTTTTTTTCTTTTTTCCCCATTTCTTTTTTTCCTCTCCCCTGTTTAAAAAATCACAACTTGTCCCGCAAAAAACAAGCCCTCATATGGCCATGTCAATGGAAAAATGAAAAAGTTATGGCTCTTGAGACGCAACTGCAAAATTAGTTGAAATTCAATGATTAGACCATTTTAAAAAACCTGTCTTGGTGGGCATGACAGGGTGGTAGGAAACCCGCCACTCAAGGGGTTAAAATGGTTCCTGTATATCTATTTAAAGGGGTTGTCTGGTAACTGGATAACATCCCTTTAATAAGACTGCCTGTAATAAAAAATGATAAACAGAGCTGTACTTACCCCTCCGTCGCTGCTGCTGGGATCTAGTACTGCAGTCCCGGAATTGGATGTGACAGCTGCTGTCAGTGGAAGTCAGATGACAACTGCAGTCAATCAGAAGCTGCAGCATCACCACTGTCACAACTAATGCCGGGACCACAGCGAAGCTGCAGTACTGGATCCCAGTGGTGGTGATGGTGAGGTAAGTACAGCTCTGTTTATTCTTTTACTACAGGCAGCCCTATTAACCCTTTCCAATCCTATTTCTATCCTGGTTTTCCTAGGGGGCTTACTCTTTTTCTGCCGTTATACAACAGCGCTATATGCTGGCTAAAGCCAGTACTGCATGAGGTGATACATTGGACAGGCTTTGACAGCAGAGAGGCTGGCAATATACAGTAAGAGAACCCCGACGGACGTCTTCCAACATCGGAGCTGTACAGCCTTAAATCATAATGTCTTCAGACGTCAGACAGTGGATTGGAAAGGGTTAAAGGGATGTTGCAGGAAACAAACAAGTAAAAAACCTTCTTTCAGCGAGGTGAATGTGGCGCAACCTTCAGACATAAATGACCAACCTTTGATAAATGATGTCAATTTATTAATAAATGCTGTGGTCAACAGTGTGTAAACGTGTTTCGAGGTACATGGACCTCTTCCTCAGTACTCACGAGGGACACGCGTCTAGATAGCTGATGGTGCTGAAAGAATATGCACTAAGATATGCCATAAGCTATCCAGATGGATGTCCCCAGTCAGTACTGAGGAAGAGGTCTATGTACCTCGAAACGCGTTAACAGCTGGTTTTAGTAATACATTGAGATCTTTTAGGCAATTATCCAAGTTTGGTCATTTATGTCTGAAGGTTGTGCCATACAGTTTCATACGTTTACCCCTGGGGTATAAAGTTACATAGGATGGGCTGCACCCTCGAAAAACATAAACCAAAAGGTCTGTTCATCGTATTCTTACAACCAAGCTCTCAGCTTCCATTTTTATTTCTTCACCGCCTTTTTTTCTCCTATTTTTCTACACTGTTAAAGGGATGTTGGCCGGTAACCGGATGACCCCTTTAAATACACCTGAAAGATATATTCAAAGTCCAATTATATGTAAAGTTATTTTCCTTTTTCCGTATCACAATAGCAGGTGATGTTCTTCAGCACCGTTTGCATAGTGATCTGCACCCAGCACTTACTAAGAAACTGCACACGTCATTGTCTATTAATGATTAGCAATGCTGAGTGCTCTGCGGGAAAAGGGAGAAGTTTTCTCTTGTTTTCCTTGGCACCAATGACTCAATGGGTTCACGTTTCCTCCAGCACAAAAAAAAAAACAGCCTGCACTTTAAGTTCAAGAGACTTAAAATACATTTGCTGGCTGACCCCAACCCAAGCTTGTGGGTTTGTGCAAATATGGTTTGGAGGGAAACTTGGAGATGGGAAAATATATCATCCCAAGAGAATAAGGTCTGAGAAGGCGGGAGAGCAAGAGAAAAGTGTGAGAATTACCCTGCCAGATTCATTTCTCAGTTGTAATAAGGAGGCCTCATCCTGTGCCCATAATGATTACCTTCGCATTGAGATTTATCTTGTTTGGAACTATACAATATTTTCAACGGTCAACGCTTTTATGTAAATCCATTACACTTTGGGGCAGGCGAAAGAGACTTCAGATCGATTGACACTGATCTGACTTGGATCCAATATGTGTAAATTCAGTATTGGGTTAACGAGAAAAACTATGTGAATATATACGATGTCCATTTAATATCAGCCTCATATTAACAATTGAATTTCAGGACATAGCTCCATATATAAACATCAGGATTACAGCCTAGATGTCTGCAGGAGACGATATCTAAATGGAGTTATCCCAGCCCCCTCCTCATTGCCCAGTATTTTCCTTACAGACCTCCAGACATCTAAATAGAGTCCATGTGCCCAAATTTGGATTTTTGTCTCTAGTCTAGTCAATAAGACAGCAAAATAAAGTCACATACTCCCCTCCCGATTGAGCTCAGCAAAGTACCAGCCAGCAGCACTTAATCCTCCTTCTGATGATACACATGACATATTTTCGGTTGTGTTAACACTTTTGTAGCAGGAGTGTCGATGTTTCATTTCAACGTGCAATATGTTTAACAAACTTGACAACTCTGAGAAAAATTCTGCAAAATCTAAATATATAACATAATTTAGCCTCACTACAACCAGCCCTTCCATACTACTTAAAGGGGTTGTCCGATTACAGCCCCGCTGTGGTCCTGGCATCTAGCTGACGTCATTGGAAGTCAAGTGATCGCTGCAGCATCAACGCTCATTCTCCTGGCACCAGTGCTCACTTCCTGAGCGCCATGATACCAGAATTCGGGAGTGTGACACTGCAGCCTCTGATTGGCTGCAGCAGTCACCTGCTGATTTCCTATGACATCATCTGTCACAACAAATGCCCAGACCACAGTGGGGCTAATGTACTGGATCATGGGCGGCAGACAACAGGTAAGTAGTACTCGCCTTTTTATTTTCGCACACGGGGCGCTAAAAGATGAATGTTGTCCAATCGGACAAATCCTTTAAAGGTTTTGACCATGTTGCATCTAAACCTGTTTTATAACTGAATTAATAACATTTACAAATGTATCATTATTTTAATCTGGTGCCATTTTTTTAGATCTGCTGCCCATGTAAAGAATGGAGCCTGGCAACTGTCATGTAGCAGGTATTGAACTACTGCTCACCACTATTGCTTATGACGCTTGTATCTGTGGATGAACTGGATGCAAACCTAATAAACACCCATTTTCCCAGAGGTATTATGAAACCTTCAGGTAGTCTTCAGTAAACTTGATAAAGGCACAATATGTTTTTTTCTTGGACACCACTGGCTGCCTTCGTGGTATCCATCCATGAACAGTTCGACTATTCAGCATTTTTCTAACACATGAACAAAGGTTTTTGCCATTTGTAGTCTTCTGTAGATCTTTTGCTGTTACTACGGTATTGGGTTATTCTCACCTCTTTTAGGATTTTCCATTGTGCTCTTGGAATGATCTTAAAAGTATGTCCACTCATCGGGAGAGTAGCATCAGTCCTGAAAATATCGCTATTTTACTGTATAATCCTTCTACCAGGTCATTAATAAATATATTAAAAAGAATAGGGCCCTGTACCGCCCCCTGTGGTACCCCACTATTAATGGGGATGCAATAAGGGTATGTACCATTAATAACCCCCCTCTGCTTTCTATCACTGAGTCAGTTACTTACACACATTCTCGCCCAGACCAAGAATTCTCATATTTTGTTACATTGTATTGCGTTTTTCTGTAACTGTGATTTAGATAACAATCAGACGACATTTTATTAGTAATCAGCACAGAAATCCAGGTAATTTGAAATGCTTCACTTACTTTTTCTTGCAACTATATAATTACAGAAGATGAAAAGCTTTTCTGCAAACAGACACATTTTCATCATGAGCTGAGCTAGTCTAAATTGTCCATATCTAATGTATATGGACAGCTTAACCCTTTCTAATCCAATTTCCTTGCCACCCGCATCCTCCCCAGCTCTTATTTATTTTGGGTGGGGAAGCTCATTGTGAATTCCTTGGAATTTCTCAATAGAAACACATAAAAATGAACCACATGATGATTATATTAGTAATTTTTCCAAAAGTAAACACGAGTTCTGAGTGTTTTATATTGGGAAGATCCCTTGTAATAATCCTGTAAATATATGTACAATGATATACCATACACCTATATAATAAGTCTTTATTCATTTCTAATGATGGAAAAACCCAATGGACCCCATTATAGTCAAGGGTCTGTCGGGTGCTAATGGGGTCCATCATATAACATATCCTGAATTGCCATTTTTGTTTTTCTGCTTTTATGAGGCAACAGAATAATGGAAATATGAACTCAGCCTAAGACAAGGTTCATCATAACTCCTATCTCCATTGTCCTTACAGGATCTATGGACGTCATATAGGAGGTTCCTATGCTTGCGACCCTCCTTTATGAGCCAGAACAGCCAGTTACTCTCTAACAGCTGTTCATTCACTGTGACTCTGCCCATGAATGTTTAATATAGAACAGGTATATAAAACTCATTTTCACCAAGGGCCACATCAGCCTTATGATCATTACCTTCAAAGAAACAATTGCAATTGTAAGACTGTCCAGCAATAATGTCTCCCATAGTGGCAGCAGTACTAATTGTTTCCCCGGTAGTAATAGTGCCCCTATAGTGGCCTCAGAAGTAATAGTAACCCTCTAAGTGATCTCAGTATTAATATAGTCCCCAATAGTGGCCCCAGTAGTTATAGTGGTCCCAGTAGTAATACTCTCCCTGATACTCGCCCTGGTATTGTGTACCCCACTGTTGCCCCAGTGGTAATAGTGCCCCCCATAGTGGCCCCAGTAGTAAATGTCCCCTATATTGGTTGTACCAGTAGTAATAGTGCCCCCCATAGTGGCCCTAGTATTAAATGCCCCCTATATTGGTTGTACCAGTAGTAATAGTGCCTCCCATAGTGGCTCCAGTAGTAATAGTATCCCCTATATTGGCCCCAGTAGTAATAAGTGACCCCCATAGTAGTCCCAGTAGCAATAGCGACCCCCCTATTGGCTTTTCACCCAGCCAGCAGCTCCAGTTTGGTGAGAGCAGCAGCAATCACTGTTGAACCTGTGAACTCCGACCTCTCCCCTCGGCATCAGGCTGCGTAAATGAAGGCACACGCAGACACCTGAGAGCTTTAAACACCTTTGAACGAGCCAACAATGTATCTGCCTGTATAAACAGGCAGCCCGAGTGAACAAGCTAATGCCCCATTTACATGGGGTGAGCTATCAGGCAAACGATACCTGACAGCTCGTCCCGGTGATGCTCGCTCCTCTGCTATTACACAGGAGCAAGTATCACTGGCATTGCTCAAAGCACTTCTGGCATGGAGGTGGAGCGGGCCGGGGAGCATTCTCCACCTACCCACCTCCATTCACTTTAAACAGACAGTCGCTCAGAAGTGAACAGTTGCAGTTTACACTGAAACGGTGCGTGGTTCAGTCTTCTGCATGCAGAAACTGAACGACTGAACTGCATTTACACAAGACGATTATCGTTGAAATTTCCGTGGAAGTGCAGGATTTTTAACAATTTTGAACACCAATGATAATTGTACCGTGTAAATGGGCCATAACTCTAACGTCAATCGCTTGTTTGGTGTGAACAGGCCTTCAAAGAAACTAGATCTGAAGCCATTAGCTGATCATCCGAATCCCATTTCAAAAAGGGTTGACTTGAGGATGTCAGTGATAAGGTTGTTGACTATATGCAGTGAGGACCAGGGGTGTTATGAATACATTTTTGGGATGTAATACAGGCATAAGACAAAACTGGGCCAACTAAATACTGCAATACTACAAGCAGTTTAGTTCTGCATATCTTTCTCTTTCCCTTGTAGAATGTACATAGCCCTCCTGGGCAGGGTCCCCCTTTTCTTTTGTAGTCAGTGAGCCCATGATTATTGGACTGGTACTAACTTGGGTTTATCATTTGCATATATTTATCCATTTCATGTCTACTGCCCTGGAATTTAATAACACTTTAATAAATATAATAATGTATAAACTGTAACTACTAAGATGACACATGTACTTGGTATTACTCAAATGAAACCTGGGATAACTGATGTGGAACATACAGTGGGTGGCCAAAAATATGGAAACACCGTAGGAAACACATGCCTTAAATTACATAGGATTATCAATTATATTACTGTCGTTACTGGAACTTGCCAATGTTTTGCAGGACGAATGGTACAAAGATCCCCTTGCAAACAATATCCATTCCAAGGAGACTGTAACCAATTCTGGCAGCCAAAGGTTTTCCTACGGCATATTAGTCAAAGTTTTTTTTTGGGGTGTTTCCATATTTTTGTCCACCCCCTGTACTTTCCTCTAGCTACTGTAAATGCTCGTGCCTATGTAGATAGGTAAGCATTACAAGATCTTTAAATTGATCCCGTATCAGCTGAACATACTTATCTCTGTGACCCTCAGCATGTCTCAATAGTTACTTAAGTCTTTCGATGGCTTCTGCAGGGAACCGCAATGAACACACTTTCCCTAAAACCCCATTATGAAGTTGCTCCCTTGGCAAACGCTCATATTGATGGAAATCATCAATGTGCGATGCTTAGACGGTGTTGAATAAATATATCTGCAGTATTTTTAGCAGTATAAACCCTCCTCCCCTCAGCTTTACGAATAAGAAATGGTTTATCAACTAGGGATCTAGATCTATACAAAATGCTTGCCTTTTACCCTACAAGGAAATGTGGTTTATGTTACATTTGATTATAAATACTTGCAATGGTGCAAGCTAAGGGGGAAGGAACAGACTCGGTATGTCATTGTGTTTGTCAAGATGGAACAGAGCAACATTCTGTATATCTTTAGAACAGGGCTGTTTGATGTGGCCTGGCATACTGTAGAGCATTCATTGTGTCCCGATCATTGCAGTATCTCCTTATTATACGCAAACCCAACAATGTGTTTTGTTCTGTTTGTATAGCAGCAGCCTAATATGCAGGATAACATATATGCTTAGTGTATGATATATATGGCACTTGGCTGATATGTACCACACGGAGCTGATATGAAGATGGATGGCTGACATTTATGGCAATGCATGGATAGCGTATTGCAGGTAACAATCTAACTGGAGCGTATATTTGATGGTCTACCAATTCTATCCAGCAAGGGAACTAGTATATACGTAGGTACTACGACATGCCGTATATACATTTTAGCACAGGAAATAAAAACAATAAATAACTGGAAACAAGGTTTATATAAATCTTTCCTCCCCCCGCCATATTTCTATTTGATTCCCCTTTCCCGCTTGCTCTTTCCTTGGGCCTTATCAAATTTGGCATTGTTTAAGAGGGTGAGTTTCCATCTCACCAAAAAAGATCAAAACTCTGTAATTGGTTGTGGCTGCAGATTATCTTTCCTTCCCCTCATGTCTAAACATTACTTCCAAATGTTGATATTATGAAGGCAGGAAGCCAGGAGAATCAGCCAAGTACTGCTGGCTGCACAGAAAATACACAATCTCTCAGATTAGCAATAGTAAACTCCAGACTTGCAGTGCCATAAGAGGCCAGGTTAATAACGTCGCTAAAATATGGAGATGAAATCTGGAGCACGCACTGCGGGTGGGGGCCACAGAGCAGAATCATAACTGGCGTAATGCCTTATGTGTAGACATGCAATTGTTAGTTGGGTTCACCTGCTTCATTTTATATATACGCCCTTTGTAAAAAAAAAATGATGCATCTAGTTGTAATTTCGCTGAAAACTAGGCATGCAGTTACATCTTAGGCAGATATGTAAATGATTAGAGTTGTGGTGTGATTAGATGAACGATCTTACCACCCAAGGCCCTAAATGTGGTTCCACCTCTTGGCCTATAAAAAAATTCTACTTGTGTGTAGCGACCTCTTTTTCCGCTTGTGTAGAGCTTGTTGACCACTACGACGCAATCAAAAAAGATTTCGCCCAATTAACAGAGAGAACACCATCACTAATCTAAGATACGCAGACGATACGACTCTGGTAGCAGGCAGTGAAGCTGATCCTGAAGCTAAAAGAAGAAAGTGAGAAGATGGGACTTCATCTGAACATCAAGAAGACCAAGATCATGACGACTGCCACAAGGAAGTCCACATAAAAGGCAACAATGAGAAAATCAAAGTGGTTAATAGTTTCCTATTCCGTGGGTCCCTCATTGATCATAGTGGCAGCTCGACAGGTGATATAAAGCATTGATTAGCACTTGGGCGTACGGCCATGGTGAGCAGGGACCTAATATGGAAGTGCAAGGATGTCTCAGTCACCATCAAACGAAGGTTAATCACAGCCATCGTCTTCCCGATTACAACATATCACTGTGAGACGTGGACATTGAGGATAGCAGACAGAAGAAAAATTGACGCTTTTGAGCTGTAGTGTTGGAGAAAACTTCTAAAGTAGACCCTAGGGTCAACAACAGCTGTCCTGAACTCTATCAACCCAGAGATGTTCCTGGAAGGCAAGATCACGAAATAGAGAGTGACTTACTTCGGACAAGGGACGAGAGCACATTCGCTGGAAAATCGGATACTACTTGGAATGGTCAGTGGTAAAAGGAAACAGGGAATACAAAAGACATGTTGGCTGGACTCCATCAAGAAAGACACGGGAATAGACATCAGGCAATTGAAAGTAGCCGTAGACAATAGAGAAGCATGGAGAGTACTGGCCTACAGAGTACCCAAGAGTTGGACAAGACTGAATGAAGAGAATTGGAATATATATATGTGTGTGTATATACCCTACAACTACCAAATGTAATTGGACACCTGAGCAAGAATCAAAAGTAGTATTTATAGACATATGTTATGAGTTAGTGAGTTCTCCTTTGGCCCTAATTACATCAGATACTCTCCATGGCACGCTTTCTGATACATTTTATGTGCCATTTTCTGCCATCTTGCAAACGTATGTCAAGTTCTCTCAAAGAAGATGGATGCTGTTCATATTTCCTGACTCAATGTTCCAGTTTGTCCCAAAGATGTTCAGTAGGGTTCAGTAGGACTCTATGTAGGCTAGTGCTATTGTGGAACATCCATATCCCGCAACCAACGTCTTGTTGTTGGAAGCATTGCTGACCTTTCCCAGAGTATTGCCCCACATTGTAGGCAGCCTATTCTTGTCTAGATTGTCAAGGTACACCTCTGAGTTCATGATTCTTTTCACTGAAACCAACCGACCAAGACCATACCACGTAAAAAATACCCAGTCCATGTCGGAACCTCCGCTGTACTTTATTGTTGGTACAACACACTCAGGCAAAAGGCGTTCTCCAGGCATCCTCCACACCCAGGTATGTTTATCTGATGTAAAGATGGAGTAGCGTGATTCGTCACTCCATAGAACGTTTTTCCATTGCTCAACTGTCCAATGACAATGCTTCTTGCACCATTGTAAATGGGCTGATGTATTGTGCTTCAATCCAAAAGTGTGCATTCCTGCCACAAACGATGGCTGACACCTCCCAGGGTCTACTACTTATGTGGCATGGTTTTAGGGTACATGACTTGCTAATAAGACACGATCCATTCTACTTATAGGGGTGTCCAAATAATTTGGGTAGGTATGTACTTACCTAAGCATGCCGAGCAGGTAGCCCTATTCTGGCCTGGTGCAAACAGCACAATGAAATGACATCATCGTACTGCCTGTGTCCGGATGCTGAAAGTCCCGGTCCTGTTCATTGTGCTACGGTCATGCAGAGGTGCTCGAGGTCCCAACTTGCACTGTAGCTGCTTTTATCTTAGAATGCAGCACAATTCGGGATAGCAGGAGAGGAAGAAGCCACAACAGTGCTGGCAACTAAATGCCGTGAGAAATCCTTTACCGGGCCGCATGTGGCCCACAGGTCGTATGTTGTGCAGGCCTAGCTAAAGGGTTTAAAGACGTTGCAACTGTGACCAAACCCCTAAGCCTAGGGGGGCTCACAAGCTTCCCTCACCACATTGTAGCTAAACATTTTTAGCCTTTCCCTCTTTTTGCATGATGCTTGCAGCGTGCACAGGCTGCATCCTCTTCCTCTGTCTACTCAACTTCGGTTCTCCTAGTCCTCCGAGTGGCCGTAGTTGAGGAGACAGGGGAGAAGGATGCAGCTTGCACACACTGCCGTACGCCAGCACTGCAAAAATAGGGGAACCTATTAAAAATGATAACTTGCTACAGTACTCTGAGAACACACAGTGACCACTTTTACTCTTGGGGATAATAGGACGCACATAGGGACCATGATTACTCATTAGGCAAGGAACAGGATGCACAGAGGGACCACTATCACTCTTGTCAGAGAACAGGACACACAGAGTGACCGCTATTACTCCCGGGGAGAGAATGCACTAAGGGACAGCTATTAATTGGGTTGCACAAGGGAACCACTATTACTCGATGGGGGCACAGAAAGCCCACTGTTACCTTGTCAGGGGCACAAATTACACCTGTTACTTTGGGACACATAGTGGGTATTATTACTGTGTGTGGCCACAAATGGAAGTATTACTGTGGGGGGAATTGAGCTGAGCGGCTGTATGTAAATCAGTTGTGTTATAATAGTTATTTTATAGACTTGTTGACTCCAATGAACTTTTTTTAGTTAGGGGAGTGCAAAACATATGTCTTGGGGTCCATGCCCCTGATCTTTTAAGACCCTAGCAATAATCCTGGCTCACTTTAGAGAAGCAGCAACCCAACGAAGAGACACTGAAGGGCCACAACTGTGAACCATTAAGTTGTGCATGTGGATTGGAGGGGTTCACTGTTTGTGTGTATGCAGCCAATCATATATATTGTAAACTCAAATTATGCATGCTTTTCTTAGTAAAAAGAATTATAGATGGCTGATATAAAAAGACAGAAAATGTGTATCCTCATCACTTACAGTGACACTGCTCTGACATTATTGTAGCTCAAAGTGAGTTGCATTCAGCGGTATGGCAGCACAGTAACCGGTCACCGCTTGGTTGCTTTTATTCTTATGTTCACACCCGCTGCAATATGCAACTGAGGGAATATGTTTGGTTGTGGTTTCTTTACAAAGCTTTTACCTGCTGCTACCTGCCTGCAGCATCTATACCGCAGTATAATGGTGTTTGAAGATACTTTTCACGTTTTACTGGTTATTTGACAATTGGAAAGTTTAAGGGCAAAAAAAATTTGTACAGGCCGTAGGACATGCACTATTTGTCACTGAACCAACGACGGACAGTTTAACCTACAAATAACTGATGAGCTGGTGCCTCAGTTATGATATAGGTTCTGGAACAGAAAGGGTTAGTTATATACATCAGAAGAGTTGCCATTTTCTTCCTGTTTCAGCCTCTTGCAGATAAGATGACTTCGACCAGTGACCGAGCAGTATTTTTGGTCCATGTGCTGTCCGTGTGTGTAACTGACTGCACATGGGCAGCACCCAGACCCATTAAAGTCAATGCAGCTATTCACACATGATTTTTTTTTTTTTTTTTTTTTTTTTTTTACACAGACCACTGCGCCTAACAAAAAATAGCATTATGTCCTATTCTGGTCCGTTTCATGGACTAGAATTATCTGTTCAAAGCAATGGGTGAGCAAGAAAAAAAAGCGGTGCACACGAGGGGCATCTGTGTGCATTCCATTTTTTACTGTTCATTGCTAAGCCATTCTAGAAAAAAAAGTTGGGCCTTGTTCAGAGTAGAAAAAAAGATGGATCATAAATGGACATAAAAAAAGAAAACAGGCCAGGCATACAATGTCACACGGGCATACACACGTATTAAAACTGTTCTGGTTTTCAAGTGCCAAAATCAGAGACGCTTGTATGAATAAGTGCATGCTTGAGTTATGTAGTAATCAATATCACCTTGGTTCTATCCATTGGTGTAACTATAGGGGATGCAGGGGATGCTGTTGCACCCGGGCCCAGGAGCCTTAGGGGGGCCATAAGGCCTCTCTTCTCCATATAGGGAGCCCAGTACGATGACTAAAGCATTATAGATAGGGGCCCTGTTACAGGTTTTGCATTGGGGCCCAGAAGCTTCACGTTACGCCTGTGCGTTAAGGGGTTAACAGAAGTTGGGGGGCCCCAAGATAAACTTTTGCACCTGAGCCCATAAGCCTTTAGCTATGCCCCTGGTTCTATCCCATCCTGTGAAGAGGCGCATAAACATTTGGAAAGCAAGTGATACCTTCCAAGCAGTCATAGACCTTTACAGCTGTCTGCTCTTCAGAGAAAACAGTAAACATCAAATGTGCTAGCTCATGTATCTGGCCATCCAGGAATTCTCCAAACAGTAGATGGGTGTACCTGGGTCTCGCTGGTTTCTGCCAGTTCTGAGGTCATGGGACTGCTGGATATCTTTTAATTTCAAAGGGAAATTAGCAGAATGTATCTATCACCTGCTGTACTAAGTTTTCTTGGCCAACCAGTGCATCTATGGTCCCCAATGTTGCCTGTTTCTTTGTGCTTCTTCAATAGAGCTTGAACTGCACATTGTGAAACCCCAGTCTGCTTTAAAATCTTCGCCTGAGAAAGACCTTACTGATGCAGTATAGCTACCTTGTGACTTGTTGCTCTGCTCAGTCCTGCCATGGTGTATGACCTATGACTAGAGATGAGCGAGCACCAAAATGCTCGGGTGCTCGTTACTCGGGACGAACTTTTTGCGATGCTCGAGGGTTCGTTTCGAGTGACGAACCCCATTGAAGTCAATGGGCGACCCGAGCATTTTTGTATTTCGCCGATGCTCACTAAGGTTTCCTTGTGTGAAAATCTGGGCAATTCAAGAAAGTGATGGGAACGACACAGCAACGGATAGGGCAGGCGAGGGGCTACATGTTGGGCTGCATCTCAAGTTCACAGGTCCCACTATTAAGCCACAATAGCGGCAAGAGTGGCCCCCCCCCCCCTCCCAAAAACTTTTACTTCTGAAAAGCGCTCATTAGCAATGGATACCTTAGCTAAGCACCACACTACCTCCAACAAAGCACAATCACTGCCTGCATGACACTCCACTGCCACTTCTCCTGGGTTACATGCTGCCCAACCGCCCCCCCTCCCCCCCACAGCGCACACCAAAGTGTCCCTGCGCAGCCTTCAGCTGCCCTCATGCCACACCACCCTCATGTCTATTTAGAAGTGCGTCTGCCATGAGGAGGAACCGCAGGCACACACTGCAGAGGGGTTGGCACGGCTAGGCAGCGACCCTCTTTAAAAGGGGCGGGGCGATAGCCCACAATGCTGTACAGAAGCAATGAGAAATAGAATCCTGTGCCACCGCCATCAGGAGCTGCACACGTGGGCATAGCAATGGGGAACCTATGTGCCACACACTATTCATTCTGTCAAGGTGTCTCTGCATGCCCCAGTCAGACCGGGCTTTTTAATTCATAGACACAGGCAGGTACAACTCCCTATTGTGAAGTCCCTGTCGACCGACTGCATGGGTGGCTCCCTGGAACCCACCGGCGGTACATAAATATATCCCATTGCATTGCCCAACACAGCTGAGGTAGTAATGTCGTGCTTAATGCAGGTGGGCTTCGGCCCACACTGCATGCCCCAGTCTGACTGGGGTTCTTTACAAGTGGAAACAGATGCATTTATAATTCCCTGTGGACCCACAGCATGGGTGGGTGCCAGGAAGCCACCGGCGGTACATAGAAATATCCCATTGCATTGCCCAACACAGCTGAGGTAGTAATGTCGTGCTTAATGCAGGTGGGCTTCGGCCCACACTGCATGCCCCAGTCAGACTGGTAATATGTACCTTAACAGTAACCGCGTTGGTGGTAATGTGGTGGTGACTGCGGACCTAGTAGCGCGGTTTTATTTTGTTGGTTTTCGGAATGTGGCCAGGATTAAGTGGGCCGTGGCGGGGGATGTTTTGGAGGCACTACGTGTCCTCTCCACGTGTCCGTGGTTATATGCACCTTAACAGTAACAGCGTTGGTGGGAAATGGCCTCGCTGCCATCATGTCTTTGGGAAGCCTCTGTTTCCACACCCCAGAGACATACCATTAGCAGCGGTATAGGCAGAGCCCAGAATTAGTAACATTTCAGCCGTAGCATTAGCGACAGGCCCCACTAACATATCACTAGCAGCATTATAGGGGGAGCACAGTCTTAGTTCCATTTCAGTAATAGTAGCAGCCTACAAAGGCCCCAGTAACAATTCCGAAGCAGCAGTATAGTGGGAGCGCAGTCTTCGTTCCATTTCAGTAATAGTAGCAGCCTACACAGGCCCCAGGAACAATTCCGAAGCAGCAGTATAGGAGGAGCATAGTCTTAGTTCCATTTAAGTCATTGTAGCAGCCTACACAGGCCCCAGGAACAATTCCGAAGCAGCAGTATAGTGGGAGCGCAGTCTTAGTTCCATTTCAGTAGCTGCAGTATAGCCAAGGCCCAAGTTACATTTATGTAGCTAAAGTGTAGGCCAACCCCACACACACTTCTGTACCATGAGTGCAGGCGAAGAACATACAAATTGCTATGATTACACTGTAGGTGAGGGCCCCAAAACATTGGTGTACCAACAGTACTAATGTACCTCAGTAAAAATTGGCCATGCCCAACCAAGATGGCAGGTGAAACCCATTAATCGCTTTGGTTAATGTGGCTTAAGTGGTAACTAGGCCTGGAGGCAGCCCAGTTTAACTAAAAATTGGTTCAAGTTAAAGTTTCAACGCTTTTAAGAGCATTGAAACATATAAAAATTGTTTAGAAAAATTAGATGAGTGAGCCTTGTGGCCCTAAGAAAAATTGCCCGTTCAGCGTGATTACGTGAGGTTTCAGGAGGAGGAGCAGGAGGAGGAGGAGGAATATTAGACACAGATTGATGAAGCAGAAATGTCCCCGTTTTGGATGGTGAGAGAGAACGTAGCTTCCATCCGCGGGTGCAGCCTACGTATTGCTTACGTATCGCTGCTGTCCGCTGGTGGAGAAGAGAAGTCTGGGGAAATCCAGGCTTTGTTCATCTTGATGAGTGTTAGCCTGTCGGCACTGTCGGTTGACAGGCGGGTACGCTTATCTGTGATGATTCCCCCAGCCGCACTAAACACCCTTTCCGACAAGACGCTAGCCGCAGGACAAGCAAGCAGCTCCAGGGCATACAGCGCTAGTTCAGGCCACGTGTCCAGCTTCGACACCCAGTAGTTGTAGGTGGCAGAGGCGTCACGGAGGACGGTCGTGCAATCGGCTACGTACTCCCTCACCATCCTTTTACAGTGCTCCCGCCGACTCAGCCTTGACTGGGGAGCGGTGACACAGTCTTGCTGGGGAGCCATAAAGCTGTCCAGGCCCTTAAAGACTGTTGCACTGCCTGGGCTGTACATGCTGCTCGATCTCCGCACCTCCCCTGCTACCTGGCCCTCGGAACTGCGCCTTCTGCCACTAGCGCTGTCGGATGGGAATTTTACCATCAGCTTGTCCGCCAGGGTCCTGTGGTATAGCAACACTCTCGAACCCCTTTCCTCTTCGGGAATGAGAGTGGGAAGGTTCTCCTTATAGCGTGGGTCGAGCAGTGTGTACACCCAGTAATCCGTAGTGGCCAGAATGCGTGTAACGCGAGGGTCATGAGAAAGGCATCCTAACATGAAGTCAGCCATGTGTGCCAGGGTACCTGTACGCAACACATGGCTGTCCGCACTAGGAAGATCACTTTCAGGATCCTCCTCCTCCTCCTCCTCCTCCTCAGGCCATACACGCTGAAAGGATGACAGGCAAGCAGCATGGGTACCGTCAGCAGTGGGCCAAGCTGTCTCTTCCCCCTCCTCCTCATCCTCCTCATGCTCCTCCTGAACGCGCTGAGATATAGACAGGAGGGTGCTCTGACTATCCAGCGACATACTGTCTTCCCCCGGCTCTGTTTCTGAGCGCAAAGCGTCTGCCTTTATGGTTTGCAGGGAACTTCTCAAGATGCATAGCAGAGGAATGGTGACGCTAATGATTGCAGCATCGCCGCTCACCACCTGGGTAGACTGCTCAAAGTTTCGAAGGACCTGGCAGATGTCTGCCAACCAGGCCCACTCTTCTGAAAAGAATTGAGGAGGCTGACTCCCACTGCGCCGCCCATGTTGGAGTTGGTATTCTACTATAGCTCTACGCTGCTCATAGAGCCTAGCCAACATGTGGAGCGTAGAGTTCCACCGTGTGGGCACGTCGCACAGCAGTCGGTGCACTGGCAGATTAAACCGATGTTGCAGGGTGCGCAGGGTGGCAGCGTCCGTGTGGGACTTGCGGAAATGTGCGCAGAGCCGGCGCACCTTTACGAGCAGGTCTGACAAGCGTGGGTAGCTTTTCAGAAAGCGCTGAACCACCAAATTAAAGACGTGGGCCAGGCATGGCACGTGCGTGAGGCTGCCGAGCTGCAGAGCCGCCACCAGGTTACGGCCGTTGTCACACACGACCATGCCCGGTTGGAGGCTCAGCGGCGCAAGCCAACGGTCGGTCTGCTCTGTCAGACCCTGCAGCAGTTCGTGGGGTGTGTGCCTCCTATCTCCTAAGCTGAGTAGTTTCAGCACGGCCTGCTGACGCTTGCCCACCGCTGTGCTGCCACGCCGCGCGACACCGACTGCTGGCGACGTCCTGCTGCTGCTGACACATCTAGATTGCGAGACAGAGGTTGAGGAGGAGGAGGAGGAGGAGGGTGCTTTAGTGGAGGAAGCATACACCGCCGAACATACCACCACCGAGCTGGGGCCCGCAATTCTGGGGGTGGGTAGGACGTGAGCGGTCCCAGGCTCTGACTCTGTCCCAGCCTCCACTAAATTCACCCAATGTGCCGTCAGGGAGATGTAGTGGCCCTGCCCGCCTGTGCTTGTCCACGTGTCCGTAGTTAAGTGGACCTTGCCACTAACCGCATTGGTGAGGGCGCGTACAATGTTGCGGGAGACGTGGTCGTGCAGGGCTGGGACGGCACATCGGGAAAAGTAGTGGCGACTGGGAACTGAGTAGCGCGGGGCCGCCGCCGCCGCCATCATAGCTTTGAAAGCCTCCGTTTCCACAACCCTATACGGCAGCATCTCAAGGCTGATAAATTTGGCTATGTGGACGGTTAACGATTGAGCGTGCGGGTGCGTGGCGGCGTACTTGCGCTTGCGCTCCAACACTTGCGCTAGCAACGGCTGGACTGTGCGGTGCGAGACATTGGTGGATGGGGCCGAGGACAGCGGAGGTGAGGGTGTGGGTGCAGGCCAGGAGACGGTAGTGCCTGTGTCCTGAGAGGGGGGTTGGATCTCAGTGGCAGGTTGGGGCACAGGGGGAGAGGCAGTGGTGCAAACCGGAGGCGATGAACGGCCTTCGTCCCACCTTGTGGGGTGCTTGGCCATCATATGTCTGCGCATGCTGGTGGTGGTGAGGCTGTTGGTGGTGGCTCCCCGGCTGATCTTGGCGCGACTAAGGTTGCACACCACTGTTCGTCGGTCGTCAGGCGTCTCTGTGAAAAACTGCCAGACCTTAGAGCACCTCGGCCTCTGCAGGGTGGCATGGCGCGAGGGTGCGCTTTGGGAAACAGTTGGTGGATTATTCGGTCTGGCCCTGCCTCCACCCCTGGCCACCGCACTGCCTCTTGCAACCTGCCCTGCTGCTGCTCTTGCCTGCCCCTCTGAAGACCTGTCCTGAGTAGGCGTTGCACACCAGGTGGGGTCAGTCACCTCATCGTCCTGCTGCTCTTCCTCCGAATCCTCTGTGCGCTCCTCCCTCGGACTTACTGCCCTTACTACTACCTCACTGCAAGACAACTGTGTCTCATCGTCATCGTCCTCCTCACCCACTAAAAGGTCTTGAGACAGTTGCCGGAAGTCCCCAGCCTCATCCCCCGGACCCCAGGAACTTTCCAATGGTTGTGCATCAGTGACGATAAACTCCTCTGGTGGGAGAGGAACCACTGCTGCCCAATCTGAGCAGGGGCCCGAGAACAGTTCCTGGGAGTCTTCCCGCTCCTGAGCATGTGTCATTGTAGTGGAGTGAGGAGGCTGGGAGGAAGGAGGAGCAGCAGACAGAGGATTCGGATTTGCAGCACTGGACGGCGCAGAACTCTGGGTGGATGATAGCTTGCTCGAAGCACTTTCTGCCATCCACGACAGGACCTGCTCACACTGCTCATTTTCTAATAAAGGTCTCCCGCGTGGACCCATTAATTGGGCGATGAATGTGGGGACGCCAGAAACGTGCCTCTCTCCTAATCGCGCAGCAGTCGGCTGCGACACACCTGGATCAGGAGCTCGGCCTGTGCCCACACCCTCACTTGGGCCTACGCGTCCTCGGCCGCGTCCTCTAGGCCTACACCTACACCTCAGCATGCTGTATTACCAGTGATTTCCAAGCCAGGAAAGAAATTGGCGCAAGCCTGCAGCCAAAATAGAATTTTTTCCCTTGTTTTTCAAAGGACAAGCCACACTGCGTGTATTCAATGAATACTACTAAGTTTAATAACTGTGTTGTGGCCCTGCAAATGTGTCAGAGAACTGCAGTGATGCAAAGTTATTCGCTACAGCAGATCAGGGATTTCCCATGCAGGAAAAAAATTGGCGCAAGCCTGCAGTAAAACGTAGCTGGCTGCATCTGATTTTTTTTAACATTCTGCACGCAGCACACACGTACCCAGAGCCCTGAGGACTGTCAGAGGCAGGCGAAATAGAATTTTTTCCCTTGTTTTTCAAAGGACAAGCCACACTGCGTCTATTCAATGAATAATGTATGTCTTCTGGCCCTGCCTACACAGTTCTATCCCTGTAGTATTAATGCCGGGTGCAATGGTCTGCACAGCCGGTTTTGAGAAAAAAAAAAAATATGCAACACTGCTAACAGCAGCCTGGACAGTACTGCACACGGATAGATGTGGCCCTAGAAAGGACCGTTGGGGTTCTTGAAGCCTACACTCACTGCTAACACTCTCCCTGCCTAACCACCACTTCTGTCCCTATTGCAGGGCGCAATGCTCTGCAGATCCAATTTTGAAAAAAAAAATAAAAAATACAGTACTAACACAGTACTGCACACTATTAGATGTGGCCCTCAGAAGGACCGTTGGGGTTCTTGAAGCCTACACTAACTCCTAACGCTCTCCCTACAGCAGCTCCAGCACGATACCACTGTCCCTCAGCTAACTCACAAGGCATCTGAGCCGAGCCACGGGAGGGGCCGACTTTTATACTCGGGTGACATCTGATCGCCCCAGCCACTCACAGCAGGGGGGTGGTATAGGGCTTGAACGTCACAGGGGGAAGTTGTAATGCCTTCCCTGTCTTTCAATTGGCCAGAAAAGCGCGCTAACGTCTCAGAGAGGAAACTGAAAGTAACCGGAACACCGCGTGGTACTCGTTACGAGTAACGAGCATCCCGAACACCCTAATATTCGCACGAATATCAAGCTCGGACGAGTACGTTCGCTCATCTCTACCTATGACATGAAACTGTCTTCCACAACCTCATGTTTGTAGCAGAGTTTGGCTGTTCCTCATACAGTTTTAATCCTCCTACACAGCTGTTTCTGTTTTAGTTAATGTCTGTGTTTCAATATCAATATATTCATCTGATTATCGTTATCACCTGTTTGGTATAACTGGTTAATCATACGCCTGACTATAATTCGACAAAATCCCTGACTTTGTGTAAAGCGTACCTAGAAAATTGATGTTGTTTTGAAGAATAAGGGCGGTCACACCAAATATTGCTTGGATTTAAATTTCTCTTTTGTCCATTCACTTTTCATTTTGTTAATTGACAAAAATAAACTATTAACACTTCTATTTCTAGGGAATTCTTACTTTGCAGCATCTTTTTCCATTCCTGCCTAAAACTTTTGCACAGGACTGTTACTTTGTGGTGGTTTTATATGTATTTTAAAGGGCTTACCCGGGACATAGTGCTATGCGAAAGCCTGCTCAGCCTGCAGTAGTAAAATAACACAATACAAACTCACCTTTTCCCCTTTACCCTGCTGCTTCCATCTCTCCGATCGCCGCTGAACTTTACTTCTGGGAGTGATGACGATACAAAACTGGTCACGTGACCGCTGCAGCTATTCATTGGATGAAGGGTGATGGTGATTGGCTGCAGCAGTTTCATGGCCCTTATGTTGAGGCCCTTATTGCTATCTTCTTGCACCTGGAAAATGAAGAGCAGCGGGCACCGGAGAGCCAACAAGACTGCAGAACAGGGAATTGGGGAAGGGTGAGTATGTCTTCTGTTACTTTACGACTGTAAGCTGAGCAAGCTTTTGCATAACACTATGTCCCCAGATAACTACTTTAATTACATTAAACCTCAACCTATGTGTTTTTGTCATTCTTACAACAATGGAAGGTTATCATTTCCTTGTTAAGGCCCATTTAGACTTTTGAGCGATAATCGTTGTGTCAAAATGTGCCCATCTTTCAGTTTTCTGCCGAACAATGGTTTTCACTTCGGCTTGAAAACCGTCCTTCAGCAGAACAGCTGATAAGCAGGACTGCACGCTGTGCTCTGCCCAGTGAGTGCTGATTACAACTGTTTTTATTCTCTCAGCCATCAGTCCCTCGGCAGAACAAAGGGAATGTAATCAGGGAACAGTGGATGGTCTGTTCCCTGATTACAGCTCCCTTCGGCTCACATGCTACTAATTGGTACTAATAGGCATTAGTACCAATTAGTAGTTTATGCAAAATGATTGCTCAAAAGCCATCTTTTGAGCGATCATCTTTGTGTGTAAATACACCATTACTCTTTGTGTCAGAATCTGTTTTCATTCAATAAATTCTAGTGAAACTAAAATAGACATTTTGTTGACATTTGAGTATGTCATTACTTGCCATTCATTTTGATACATAACACTTCCCATCACGAGGGGGGCACAGACGCCGACTGCGAGGTGAGTATTGCGTTATTTTTTTTTACCAAGTCTAGCTAGGCTTATACTCGAGGCACCTAGTTTTCCCAGTTTTTTTTGTGGTACAATTAGGTGCCTCGGCTTATATTCGGGTCTGCTTATACTCAAGTATATACGGTAATTAACTTCTTATGAAATTGGACCTAGTGTGTATGTGTGCATTAGAGGGATGGCAATTAGATTTTTAATCTCAGTAGTAACAGAAAATGATCTGACTGATGACAGTCTCTGTACAGCGCAGCGGGATATGTTGGTGCTACAAAACCTCTTTGCTACATGTAGGCTATGCAAACATTGCACTAGGCCAACTTTAATTTGAAATGGTTAACTATAAGATGCACACACTCAACAATATTATTTGCACCGAGCAAAAGTTACGAAAATATTTTAATGGCCAAGAACTTATTCTGCAGTAATCATTATTAGTTGCTTGATGCTCACATTCCTTGCCAAATATAATCGCACAAATCTAATGGGTGTTGCTGCAGATTTATGCTAGGGGAAAATAAAGAAATTAAGCAAGTCATCAGTGACTAAGAAGAGCACAGCGCACCCTGCTGGTGAAAGAGATGACTGCTGCAGCTACACTAATTCAATACATTACATATTTTAGCATGACTGTTTTAATATTTTAGGCAGGCGGTCCTATCCATGAGCGATGACTTGCATCATTTAACCAAAGGAAGATACGTTACTCATTATCTAATGATATGACCCCACATGGTTAAACAGGATGTCCCATTACAACCCTATTTTTTACTTTTATGACCCATCAGTCAGACAAAAGTGGAGGAAACAAAATAATCTCCATTCTTGGCCGGAGCGCAGGATGATCAGGCACTGTCCTCTCCATTCACATGAAAGTTGCTAAGAATTGAATTTCTAATTTTTCTTCTTAAAGTGGAATTGATAAATAAGCCTCATACTGAGCAGAGAGAAGGACCAACACATGAAGAACTACAAAAGACAATTATCAACATGGTGCATGGGCGCTATTAAAAAGATAAATCCTTAAAGTGGTATTTCAGGCTTTACAACTGGTGACCTATCTTTCAGATAGATCATCAGCAGTTGACCAACAGGGATCAGCCGCTCAGGATCCCCGTCCATCAGCTGATCGTCAGTGCAGCAGGGCCAGACGTCGCCATCAGTGGTCAGGGCATGAAAGCGCCAGCTTCACTCTTAGTGAAATTAATAAGAGGGTCGCACTTCTATTATACCTCCTCTTATGGTCAGGAGTTGACATCCGATCCTGACCAAAGGAGGAGCAGGAAGTGTAATAGAAGTGAGGTGCTCCTATTGATTTTATGGAAGTGAAGTTGGCGCTTTCATGCCCTGACCAATGATGGTGACGTCTCGCCCTGCTGCACTGATGACAGGCCAGACGATCAGCTGATGGACAAGTATTGCAGGCAAGGGATCCTGGTCGATCAACTACTGATGAACTATGTATAGGATAGGTCATCGGCTGTAAAAGGCCATAATACTCCTTTTGTCTTCACAAAGAGCGGCGCTCACTGCCTGCATCCAGAAATGCTACTGATCTCACTTCCGCATCACCTATAAAACGTACATCCCTGGACTCCACGGCTTACCTACTTTCAGCCTATAAACTTAGTTTATAGGGCTAAATGTAGATGATAAACTCCATTTAAGAGGGTCTTGCAGTTTCAGAATTATGTAAAAGCAAACAGAATAGATCTAGTTATCATGGTTATCTACACTACATTATACTGGCCTTATTAAAGAGTCCTTCTAAACTCAATGTATCAATCAACGGCGCAAATCAGTTCGATACAGCATTTCATCAGAAGCCATGCGATTTTTCAATAAGAGTTAACATGCAGACTACTGATACAATGTATCATTATAATGGCAGTGATACCAGGCGAAGGCACCATGTGGAACTCCCCAAGGCCTTAAAGGGTATTCCAATCCCTCTACTAACACAAGCAGAGGATTCCAGCCAATCAAGGTCATGATTTGGCCACCCATCTTCCAGATGCCCCCTGGAAGAATAACAGTACACGTACACTAACTACAAGCTGACCAAGTTTCATAACGAAAGAAAGCCAAGTGCCAAGAAGCGCTAGCAAGTAAAACACAATATATGACCATCAGCTATACCCCGCATCAAGGGCAGCTGCAGAGTATCTTGGAATTCCCCAATAATTCCCTCCCCTTTTCTCCCTACTGTAACCTAATTTACTGCAGCCTTCATCTAATTTGCAGACTACAGACTGCTGTACATTGTATTCTATAGCCCTGAGCAGTACTGTTGGATTGTTCCTGCATCTAAAAGTAGTAATTCCAATAATAATAAGACGCTGGCAAATGGAAATTGACCTTACACCCCATTATTTAAGGCGATGTACATGAGTTTCCTGCAGATAATTTAGGTGCTCTAGGAATCTGTACATGTGAACAGCTGCAAGCATTCAGCATGACTATTAACTTACTGCAATGAAGTTATCAGCCAGCCAGAGGATTTGACATAGTTTTATAAGGCCTACTTGACATGGAATATGTGATCTCCAGTGAATGACAGCACTTTAAAACCTTCAATGTAACTAAAGATGAGGAATCTATCACTTTAACCAGTTTTCTGGTGTAAACAAAAGTTGCACGTTTTGGCAAGACCTCTTTTTTTTTAACTTAGCAACTTTTTTGCTTTTACAAATTTAATAAATTTGCTTTTACAAATTTATTAAGTGTGCGACTCTGGGTGCATCTTACTTTAGTGTACTTTATATTACGGCACATGAAATGCGAGTCTTAATAAATCTGGACCTTGGTTTTCATACATTTGTGGTAATCATATCATTTTCTTACTTATTCACAGTCACACCATTACATGAGTCAGTCTGATTTTTATACTAGTGGTAGCCAAGCAATGAAAACTACCATTAATATTTATATAAAAGGACCAAAAAAGTCTGTAGTAAACTTCTAGATGCATTGGGTACTTGGCTTATGGGATTTATCTAACCCTGAGTGACCGTCATACCAACTAATTGTTACAGAATATTGTGATATTAAAGTAGTTCAATATGTTTGCTAGCCCCCAATCCAAGGGCTTGCAGCTGCAGGCTGACGCTGTATTTTAGCCTGATAGGACCAAGTGTCATACATATAGGGCGTTTGGTCCTGGGCTTTAATCCCACACTTTAGTAAAAAAATATGGCATGGGATTAAAGCTCTGCAATCTAGCAGGACCCAGAGGAGAAGACAGAAACATTTTTTAAATGCTTGTATCTTCTTCTGCAGGTTACATAGTGCTCAATGTAATGCGCAGCATATAGAACCCATTGACTTCAATGGGTTCCTTCACATGTGCTCTTTTCCACACACATTTTGAGTAAAGGGAAAAAAATGCGACATGCTCTATTTTTGGATGCAATTGTGCACAGAACTGTGTGATTTCGCAGGGCTAAATGATATTACTTGGGCCTACCGAGTCAGCTGCCCCACCTACAAGACAGCTGCCTGACCTACTAAGTAGGCTGACCCGCCTACTCAAACATGGCGCAGCTGGTACCACACCAATGTGAGCGGTCCCAGCAGCGCAATAAAGTACAGTAAAATGTACTGATCTGGGTGCAATAGCCCACGATCACGCACCCTGCGAGTGTATATGCGATTACGCCCATGTTTGACCGCCCTAATAGTCTTAACTCAGATTAGCCTGTCCTGATGACCAGTATATTTCTCCATCTGACCAGACATGTAATGTAAATGGGTCACATTTATCACAGTGGCTCATGCTAGATGAGAAATTCACACCTCTATAGGCATTTTTTGCTAAATTTATACCACCTATTGGTTATTCTGCAATTTTGGTGCACATTGCTACACTGGGGCTGGCTTCACAGAGGCGTATTGCGAGCGTATTTGTGCACGCTAAATTTCCACGTGCAATACGCAGAGAATAGAACCCATTGATTTCAATGGGTTTGTTCACATGCTCATATTTTCCTGCACATTTCGGTCACGCAAAAAAAAGCAGCATGCTCCATTTTCTAAAGTCCACATAGAAGTCAATAGGGATGAGCAAATATTTGCACAATGCACTAGGAGATACACTGTGTTATTGCACAGGAAGAATAACGCATCTTGAACTCATTAGACTAATTATGGCTGGGGGCATCATTGCGTATTTTTTTGCACACACAAAAAGTACAGTAAAACATGCCAATGCACACATGCAAAAAAGCAACTGCACTCATGTGCGCACGAATATGCATGAGCTCGCGTGAAGCCGACTTTAAGCCACCGCCGTTTCCTGTGAAGCCACACACATTTTCAGCTAATCCATGCCCCGCCTCAAGTCAGGCACAGAAAACATCCAATACATGTAATAAATGTGGTACAAGACACGCACGGCAGTTTTTTGGCACAAATTGCATTTAGCTAAGTAAATCCCCCCGAATATACTTCAGACTTTAATATTTAACAAAGAAATAAATGTTCTTAAAGGGGTTGTCCCGAGGCAGCAAGTGGGTCTATACACTTCTGTATGGCCATAATAATGCACTTTGTAATATACATTGTGCATTAATTATGAGCCATACAGAAGTTATAAAAAGTTTTATACTTACCTGCTCCGTTGCTAGCGTCCTCGTCTCCATGGTGCCGACTAATTTTCGCCCTCCGATGGCCAAATTAGCCGCGCTTGCGCAGTCCGGGTCTTCTGTAGTCTTCTATGGAGCCGCTCGTGCCAGAGAGCGGCTCCGTGTAGCTCCGCCCCGTCACGTGCCGATTCCAGCCAATCAGGAGGCTGGAATCGGCAGTGGACCGCACAGAAGAGCTGCGGTCCACGAAGACAGAGGATCCCGGCGGCCATCTTCAGCGGTAAGTATTGAAGTCACCGGAGCGCGGGGATTAAGGTAAGCGCTCCGGTAAGCTTCCTTTACTTCCCTGCATCGGGGTTGTCTCGCGCCGAACGGGGGGGGGGGTTGAAAAAAAAAAAAACCCGTTTCGGCGCGGGACATCTCCTTTAAAGTATTGGGTCTTGTTTTTGCTGCTCCACCACCGAAGAATCAAGACTGCACCATGTTCTCCCTTCCCGGCGACATATTTAACTTTAAGTTTTAACCTTTTACCCATTACCGCTCAAAAAATGGTGACTTAGATAAATGAGTTGGTAACACGACAGGGAAAGCAAAAAGCAAGGAAATAGTGAAAGGCAACATGTATTAAATCAAGAAGAGTAAGGGCTCCTTTACACGAACGTACGGTCAAGGCATATTACGCTGTACCAATCTGCCATAGGCTCCCATGTTGCCATTTACACATATTGCATGAAATACTTGTGCAATAAAGATCGCATGTTGAATCTTGGCGTTACATGCATATACACGCCAAGATACTGCATGCCGATCGGGGGCACGCGGAAAGTATGCAATGCCATTGCATACTTGCTGCGCCTGGCACGACTGTCTCATGCAGGTGAAGCCACCCTAAAGGCTCATTCACATTAGCACTAGGGGTTTCCATTTTCCTGCTCTGTGCGATGATCTACAAAACGGCAACCACTAGGTAAACGGAACGGTCATATGATGGAACCGAAAGGACCCATTTAATTATAAGGTGGTTGATTCGGTTTCTGGCTGTCAGTCCATCATGTTGCTGGATAGGACAGAATGAAATAGCACTACTTGCTGCGCTATGTTATACCGTTTATTAGCAGAAATTAGCTACAGAAATTCCAAACCTCCAACACTGATGTGAACGAAACCTTACTAAACGGTCACAAACTGCACCAAAAATGTGTGCATTGTGTGCACCGAATGTATTATGAATTTCACTCAATTTTTTGAAAATTGTCCATAAATAGGGACATAGCTAAAGTAAGTTGTAAAAAAACATCCAAATTTGTTAAGTATGGAAAATACTGATTATATATATATATTATATATACACATGGCAGCCATAAGATGGTGTAAAGAGGAGTGGTGTGTTTAACATGCCCAGCACACTGCTCCATATGTATCATGCCGAGTTGCTGAATCTGGAGCAATCTGCACAACTGTCTCCCCCCTGTTATCTTTAGTATGTCAGAGCTCATGTTTGGATTCTAGACACCTTCTTCTCCCCTAACTCACCTGCCGGTGCCTCCTGTATACACACGTCCGCGGGAGGCGAGATGGGATGTTCAGTGTCTTGCACACAACACACCTTTTGGTCCACAGCCATCTTCTGTTCAGGATGTAGCAGATGCTTCACTTGTGCATCTCCAGATCTTTGAGAAATGACTTGTATGGAAGAAAAAGAGGAACAGATGAACTGCGAACAACCAAACATTTATCTCCACTTCCTTTCTTACAACGACACAGGGAAGGTCAAACAACACAAGTGCTGCGAGAGATATTCCCCAGAACAAAGCCTCTTGGCAATAGTAATTTACTTGTCTTCAAAAACTCTAAGGAAACATCAGCCTTGCCTAAACTGGAGAGAAAACGGTCTCTACGAGATATGGGAACTAGAGAGAATTCTCATTCCAGGTCTTTGTTTTCTGAAGCTCTGAATACAATAGTATATAGAACATAACACACGGTCCAGTTTAAAGTGCTAATATTGGCAGAATAGGAGACCTGCAAATCTTTCAAATATTTTGGTGAAAAAATGTGTAAAAGGGCTGCCTCATAAAGACAGAGCCTGCCCATATGCTCTATTGTGGCACATGGACACAATACCAGGTTTCCCTGAAAATAAGACCTATCCCAAAAATAAGCCCTAGTTATTTTTTCGGGATTTTTGGGGAGGCTTGAAATGTAAACCCTACCCTGAAAACAAGCTCTAATTACACTACATAAAAAAGGAATGCATTACTTAGCAGGCTCGGTCCAGTGCATTTCCTGCAGTCCTCAGCCGCTCATACAACAACACTTCTTGGTTATGGGATTCATAAATCCCGCCTCTAGGAAGCGATGGTTGTGATTGGTCCTTTGACCGCTGCTCAGCCAATCTATGCAGAGCTCGATGAACCAATCACAGCCATCGCATTGGTTCATCGAGCACTGCATTGACTGGCTGAGCAGCGGTTGGAGAACCAATCAGCAGCCATCGTGTTGTGGAGGCTGGATTTATGAACTGGTTGAGCAGCGTTCATCTCAGCGGAGTCTCTGCATCTCCAGCGGCAATAGTGATGTCTACTGCAGAGTGAGGAGAAGCCGCCGCCGATGGGAACACAAAGCCTCTGAGCAATGCATGGGGACTCACTACTGGTTGTTTTATATTATTACATGCTGTCATCTGGTACACTACCATAGGGGTGAATGCTGGCCACTTTTACTAAGAGCCAAAGCAAGTGCTTACTATTACAGATAAAGAAGTGCTTTGTTATATTGTATTTATAGATCCACAGCTGGTTTACAGGGTGACACAATGGGCATATGCCCTGAGGCTTCCATGATCCCCCTCCCTTCCCCTTTTGATTTCTTTATCTATGTATCTTTTTTCTACCCCAGGCATTCACTGTTAATATGGGTAGAACATTCACTGCTTACCTTTTCAGGAAAACCTGTTCAGCAATTCTATCCAATGAAAATTAATTTATGAAGCTCTCTGAAGTCTAAGAGAGTCATTGGCCATAAGACCCAATTCAGTGAAGAGAGTCACATATGTGAGGACGCTTCTCCTATTTGTGGTTGTAGAAGTGGGTTAAGGTCTCCTCCAACTTTAATTCAGCTCTGCATGGAGCAGAGGTTCTCAACATGTGGTACATGTACCCCAGAAGGTATGTGTCACAGCCTCATGGGGTATGCCAGCCCTGGTGTCCAGCAATGTTTTGTGGCTAGTTGTTAGGGCACTGAGGTGCAAGCCAACTTGCCCACAATATAACACATCATCTCTTAAAGGGATTCTGTCACCAGGTTCATGAAGTTGACTTTGAGGTGAGTCATGGAGGCAGGCTGTGCCAGATTCTCTTTGCCCACATCATGCAGACTGATAGCTCTCTTCCCCTTTGTGTATAGGGAGCAGCGCTGTCAATCTGCATGCTGTGGGCGGGAAGAAGTGGTGCCACCTGCCTCCGTCACTCGAAGTCCACTCTCCTCCCACAATGTGCCTGTCCTGCTGCCGCCACCATCATCATCATAATTCTTCTCCTACACAGGTCTGTAAACAGGGCAAAAGCCTGATCTGATGACTAATTTTAAGGGGCCTGTTTTTTTTTTAGAGGATATATATATATTTGTGTCTGTTTATATTAGGGGGCCTGGTCTGGGGTTTAATGTTTGCGGGTTCTGAGCTGAGGTCTCTTACATTTGTGGGGCCTGTATATACAAGGGGAAACTGGTCTGGAGTATGTATATAGGGCTATTTACTGCACTGATAGGCAGTCTGCCTCTATTTGACTTTTGCAGATAGCAGCATACCCACACCGGAACAGCTCAAGAAAAAATAATATCCTACACCAGAACCCACATATCACAAATACAGCACCAGAACCAAGCTAAGTCTATATATACGGGCCCAGAACCAAGCTCAGAATATGCACACTGTCTTAAAACCAAGCTCAATACATACAGCCCCAGAACCAAGCTTATAGCATAAATACAGAACCAAGCTCAGTACATGCATACAGCCATAGATTAGTACACTACCTAGTTTAGACACAAATACAGACCCAGAACCAAGCTCAGAACATAAATACAGTACTAGAACTAAAAGGATTGTGCTGCAGGAGTAGTGATGGGTTGATAGTGGTGCCTCGGAACATCAGAACGGAGTAGACAGCACCAGGAGAAGGAAGATTCATGTAGCTCCACAAGACACTGCGGCATAGAGGAAGAAGATCCTCTAGCTAGGTAGACCTAATGGGGTGATCGCCCCCAGCCTACATCTGCCTGGTGCTCCCACCACACACTGGAGGCCAGGACCCTGTTGCGACTGCATGGATTGTACATAGCTAAGGCCAGGTATGCATAGCATTCAGGGTCTATTTCACAAAAGAGCACAATGATGGCTGCCATGACTGGTTGCTGACACCAACTAGCGTAGAAGATGAATGACACTCTGTTGAATAACATAAGTAAAGACCAGACCTGCGGACAAATCAATGACGTATGTATTTTTTATTATTTTTTGCTTTGGATGGAAATGTTGCTGACATGCATGCAATGAACTAGTGTGCGAGCGCTGCGCACTGTAGGGTATCAGCTGTGATGATATCAACGACTGACTGATACACATGCTGTAAGCCCTCTGCCAATATCGAGCATACACAGCACTACATTCTCACATAGAACATTTACAGGCCATCCATTAAGTTCATGCCTATTCCTAAATTAGCCACAGCCGTACAGAGGATGAAAAGGGATACTCTGCCCTTTTCTGCAGCTGGTAATATTACATTTTCACAATTCTCCATTGAGCTATTAAATGGGGGATTCCATTCCAAAAGGACTTCAGCAAACAAACAAGCCATATCAGCCAGGTCTGTATGTGGAGTGTGGGAATAGAGCTGCTGTGTACTGTGTTCCCAGTCTGCAAACACAGTCCTTGCATTGGCGTCAGGGACACAAAACAAGAGGCGCAGAACAGAATGAGAAAGGGACAAGCTGGGCCTTTGTTAACATTGTACTCAGCACCTTTACAAATCTAACTGTACATTGCACTGGGCCCAGCCCCACTGCAAGGCGCGCAGAGTAGGTGCAGCTTGTGCCCCGCTGACACCGGGGATAGTCCCTGAAGTTTGCGAAGTCTGCAGCTACATTTGCTACTTCTGGTCACACAATGCTTGGCTCAAACAGACTGGTAAGTTCTCCATGATATCAGTGTTTTGTGATCAGACTGCCTGGGAGCTTCGGGTGCTCTAGACAGGCAATGGGCATAGGCTGTGTCTATATGATATTGGTTTCAGTTGGCATAATGTGGGTTGATATGCTATGGGCAGTCAGTGGGCATACGTTTTACTTATGTGCCTTTGCCCATTCATATGTATAACATATGCTGTTAATTAAATGTACAATTTAGTATGTCATTGAGTATATATAGTAACGTATGTTACACTTCTAGCCTTGTGTATATATAGATACCATGTAGTAGTTGATAGGTGCTTTGTATGTTGGGTGCTAGTTATTATATATATTGCTTTGCTTTCACTGAGACCTTTTTGCCATGTACGATTGAAACATCCCCAGGTCTGAATTTCTTCCCTAATGGAAATTGTATTATAATACACTAAATAGGGAAGACATGTCATTTACGGGTGACTAGCTAAATCTATAACTTATAATATATTGAAAAGTAGGCTGTTATACCTGAAATATATCTCACAGTCACATTTAATACACGCATGTAAGTACATATCACACATTTGACTGCACTTGTAAGATGTATCACACATTCAGCCATAGCTTGTTGGACACATAATACATTTGATAGGATCCTATTCATATAATACATTTGATTGTAGCCTGTAATACATAAATATATATTATTATACCCCGTGGTACCTATAAAACATGGTACTATATAGAGCCTGTAGCACATATTATACAGTGGATGTAAAAGTTTATGCACCCCTGTTAAAATGCCATGCCTTTGCTGTGTTAACAAAACCAACCAAGATGAATCTTTTCAGATTGATTTCCACCTTCAATGTGACTCTATATCTGGACAAGTCCATTGAAAAACAAACTGAAGTCTTTTAGGGTGGGAAAAACCCCTAAAATAATGTGGTTGCAGCATTCAGTATTTTTGGGTAGTCGTCTAGCAGCATCCTAAAGGGGCTCTGTCATTAGAAAAAAAAAATCAATACTTTCCTATGCCTCCCCAGGCAGTCTACTTACCGCGTATTCTCCTCGCTAACCGCGTATTCTCCTCGCTAATCTTCTCCTGGCTCCTCCAGTCTCTTGAGTCACCTCACCTTCAGCTGGCAGGATCCTCTTCTTCCTGTGATGTTATGTTCATACTGGGCTGTCTCCTTCCCGCAGGTCAATGTACCCTATATCACTAGCAATGTATTCACTGCCTAGCAGGGAATGCCGAATCGCATGCCGGGACTGCGCATGCGTGCTGTTTTCCGGCAATAGTATATGAACAGTCGCAGCGGGACAGCGTGCATGCGCAGTCTCGACAATAGTCCGGCATAGGATTCGGCATTCCCTGCTAGGCAGAGAACACTATGTCACTAGTGACTGGAAACACTGATTTGCAGGAAGTAGAATGCTAAGAATGGGGGAGAAGAAGATGCGGTAAGTAGACTGCCTGGGGTGGAATAGGTGAGTATTGATTTTTTTTTCTAATGACAGAACACCTTTAAACTGGCAAATCTGGCAGACTGTTAGAGCATCTCGTGTGTACCGGCCCCTTCAGGTCAACCCACAGATTTTCAATTGGATTCAGATCTGGGCCATTCCAAAACTTTTACCTTCTTCTTTTATTGTTTTTGAGGTATGCCTTGGTTCGTTGTTGTGCTGAAAGGTGAAATTCCTCTTCATCTTCCGCCTTTTTAGCTGAGGCCTGAAGGTTTTGTACCAAAATAGCCTGATATATGGAACTATTCCTAATTCCCTCGACCTTGACTAAAGCCCCAGTTCCAGCAGCACAAAAACAGCCCTAAAATATAATGCTGCCTCCATCATCTTCACTGTGGGTATTCTTTTGGAAATGTGCAGTGTTGGCTTTATGCCAAACATACCGTTGGGATTATGACCAAAATGTTGAACCTTGGTCTTATCAGACCATAACACATTCTCTCACATACTTCTGGCAGACTTGATATAGGTTTTGGCAAAACATAGCCCGGCTTGGATATTTTTCTTTGTTAGAAAAGGCTTCCATCTTGTCACCCGACCCCACAGCCCAGACATACGAAGAATACAGGAGACGGTTGTCACATGCACTACACAACCAGCACTCGCCAGAAACTCCTGCAGCTCCTTTAATGTTGCTGTAGGCCTCTAGGCAACCTTATAGATCAATTTTCCTCTTTCTTTTCATCAATTTTTGAGGGACGTCCAGTTCTTGGTAATGTGTTGTAAGTCCTTTATGGCTTTTGCTGAAAAATGCAACTAAGAAAATATCAGGAAACCCCTCCTAGAAGAGCTGAACTTTATATAGGGTAAATCAGAAGCCCTGTAAATAATAGCAGCGAAGTACTGACTACTATTTATCATGAGTTTATATGTGATTGGCTAATTCTGAACACAACCACATCCCCAAATACGGCATAAGAGGGGGTTCGATTTCAGTTTGTTTTTCAATGGCATTATACAGATAACAGGACACATCAAAGGTGGAAATAAATCTGAAATGATTCATCTTTGTCAGATTTTTTAAACATGACTAAAACATGTCATTTTTACAGGGGTGAGTAGACTTTTTATATCCACTGTATATCTGAATATACTGCATTGGTTCATAGGCGGTAATAAATACATCCACATGTAAAACTGGTTGTAGTCTGTAAGACATGCATTTCATAGTAGCTTGTAAAAATATAATATATCTGAAGTATGTAATACATACTATACAATAAAGTGTAGCCTTATCACATTATATTCTGTAATACATATAATATATTCAACTGTAGTCTGAAAAAATAATAAAAAAACTTCACCGCAGCCTCTTATACCTATAATAGCACTAATAGGCTACCTGTAACTCCTATAATAGCATGTAATAACTACAACGTATCCAGTTGTAGCAAGTAAATGGAGAACTGTACATGAGCACTAATCAGTTACCATCGGTACTACTCAACAAGCAGCAGCATAGGCTGTGTAATGGTCTTATATACCCTACTTCATCATCAAACGGAAGTCATTCTTCACTTGCAGCAGCCGTATGGAAGTGCTCAGATAGCGGCGATTTTGACAGGATCCACTATTGTGTGTGTTGTGTTTTCTAGTTATTCGTATCTGGAGGATGTTTATAGGAACTTGTCACTTGCTAGTTTACTTTAATTTCAGATCTGCTAGTCTGTCCTTTTTCCCGCCCGGTGACATTAACACCTGAGTGCAGGAAAGAATAAATCCTGGACCTTTATGTTCTTCGCCCCCCGAAACATTATATATAAGAAATGCTTGTAAGATAATTCTTAGAACTAAACTAGAGGAGCAAAAAAACTTTAGAAAAACGTTTACTTGTACAACATATAATTTCTTAGGTTGAAATGGCAGAAAAAAGCACTTTTAACTAAAAGGGTTTTCTTATTTTTTTCTATTGATGTCGTATCCTCGGAACAGGTCATCAATAGATTAATTATCCCATGGGAGCTGCTCTTGTAATACCAACATGGCCTGCTATGTCATGGTCAACGCTTTCTGCGCTCTCTGAGGTGTCAGCCGTGCCAGGAATCAGCTGATCGGGGGCGGGGGGGGGGGGGGGATCCCGAGCAGTGGACGCTGCCAATCATCTATTGATAACCTATCCTAAAGATAGGTCATCAACATAAAAAGGTGAAAAAAACCTTTAATGAATGAATCATTATATTCATTGATAGTTCAATGTGTGGAGTGGCTGGCAATACACGGTAAGAATACCCTGTTGGACGTCTTCTGATATTGGAGTTGTACAAGCTTCAATCAGAATGTAGGAAGGTGTCAAACAGTGGATTGGAAAGGGTTAACCCTTTGCAATCCAATTTTGGATTCAGAGTTTTCTAGGGGGCTTTCTCTTTCTGCCATTATACCTGCTGGCTAGAGCCAGTACTGCGGTATGGGACATGCTGGAGAGGCCCCCGACAACACAGTGGCCATTAATATACAGTAAGAACACCCTGCCGAACGTCTTCCGACATCAGAATCTGTACAGCCTTCAATTAGAATCTCTTTAGACGTCAGACAGTGGATTGGAAAGGGTTAATACATCATTATAGCTGTTAGGGCTCAGGTTTTCTGATACAGAGCTCCAAATCCCCTTCATAGAGTAACATCTTAAAAATTCTGGCAGCCCGCAGCTGCCATTAGGTGTTCTATGTATATATTATACGCAGTAAGCTCCTACGCTCCCCCTAGTGGTGGGTGCAGACAGATGAAAAGTTATTATATAATACTGTGTCCAAACGGTAGGTGTGCAGCCCTGTATAAAAAATGGTTTCTTATTTTAAGTAATAAGAAACCGATCAGTAAAGAATGCTGGACCTTAAGACGGCATTGAGTTAAATGAAGGATGTTCATGTTAAGGCTGCATTTAGACAACATTTTTTCTATGATGGTAGATAAGAAAACTGATCATGGTTATAATCACTGCATCCAATTAAAGCTCAGGGAGTGCCCTTATTTGTACTCTTATTATTTGATAGACTGTTTAGCAATGCTTCAATAGAAAAGTAAGTACTTTAGTCCCAGGCCCTGGCCATTATCTGCTATCTATGCTCAGAAACAATTCTAATTAGACATTATTTTATGGTCTAGTGAAGCCAAATATGTTACTACTTGAATACTGGGAAATGACTAATGTATGGTCCATTATTCACTGATGAAACTTTGTTTGCCTTCATAGCTACTTTTGTATGCCAGTTCTCTCCTTCTCGCCCATGTCCTCAGCTCAGACACATGGAAGCCTTCTAAAAACAAGAAAAAAGGTCAAACCAAAGGAAAGGAGAGTCCCACTCGAGACAAAGGCCGAAGAAAGACATCTCCAGACCCTGTGCTGGGAGTCAATTCTTTTGCTCCGTCACAAATGTATAGTTTAGTAGAGGAATATGACCAAAGTTTAATGCAGATGGTGAACCAGCTACGAAATGGCTCAGAATCCTCTGGTGCAAAATGTGAAGTGAACCTGAGCCTTTGGCTTTCTAACAGAAGAAGCCTATCACCTTGGACGTACAGGTAACATTTTCTTACAATATATCAAAATGTTAAATTTGCCACAACTAAGTCTATAAAAATGTCATAGAAATAAACCATACAAGAGAAGAAATCACACTTCCTCATATCAGATATATTATCAATAGAGATGAGTGAGCACCCAAATGCTCGGGTCGAGTCGAGCATTTCGTAAAATTTCAGAGCTCTACTCGAGTAACGAACCCCATTGACTACAATGGGAGACTCGAGCATTTTTGTATGTGGGACGCCGGGTGCCCAGCTTTTTTTTTTCTTGGTCAGTCGATCTCTCTCTCTCTCCCCCCCCCCCCCTCTTCCTCTCCCCCTCCCTGCCAGACCAGAAATTTTCGGATGACGCGCGCTGCGTCGTGGCAGGGAGGGGCCGAAACAGGCACGTCACAGCGGGGAGGAGCCAAAAGCTGGGGCAGGGTCAAACACGATTTGATGCTCGTTCGATTAACAAGCACCATCGAGTACGCTAATACTCGAACAAGCATCAAGCTCAACAGAGTACGCTCAACTCTAATTATCAACTTAAAAGGACCATTAGAGGAAAACTCATAAGCTCCACATCTGGTAGCTAACCACCTGAACATAGTAGACATACATTAAAATGGTTAATGAACCTTGTTGAAATGAACTAACCTGAAGTATATTGGCCAACTACATAACCTTGCTGTCTTCATGGAAACCATTGGCCAGATTCCGAGGTACCCTAGTTGGGAAATACTGAATTAAAGAAAGAAATCCTATCAAAACAACCAAATTTTTGCAGATATTTCTTTGATGTCAGCATCTGAAATGATTATAAAAACTCTCTTAAAGGGGTTGTCCAGTTGTAAACTATTCATGGCCTATCCCCAGGATAAGTCATCATTAGTAGATTGGCAGGAGTCTATTGACTGGTACCCCTGTCCATCAGCTGTGAGCCAGGCCAGCGTGCTTGTGTACTGAGCTGATTTCTGCAAAAAGAATATGGCTCCAATCTTATTGTAGTGGCCTGGCTTGGTATTGCAGGCAAAGTTCCCATTCATTTCAATGGAAACTTGTCCTGCAATAACAAGCCTGGCTACAACAGTAAGAATGAAGCTGTCTGCTTCCTGGAGAATTCAGGACACAAGTGCAGCGGCCTGGCAAACAGCTAATCAGCAAGGGGCTTGGGCAATGGACCCTTGCCGACCGCCTATTGATTATCGTAAAGATAGGCAATGAATAACTTACAACCAGACAAGCCCTTTAATGCTGGGTTACAGTTTTCCAACTCAGGTGATAAAGGTCCTTTAACATTTGCTGATTATTGGGCCCCGGCATCCCTCTGAACACTCATTCATCCAACAATTAGACCATGTAGAAGGACTAATGATCAGCTAACGAACAAGTGAACAATCGTTGACTAGCTGTTCATTCAGTTTCAGCAAGCATAAAAATGCTTGCTCAGTTGGACATCCCCCTATACGTAAAGGGAGCTATTCGGCCTTCATACAAGTGTTAGGTGGGAATGGTTGTTGTAATGGTTTTATTGTTTATGTGAAGTTTTACTGTGTAATAGAACTGTAACTTTAAGGCTGGGGTCACATGGGATGTATTCCTAGCGCAAATCTCGTGGTTTTGCAGCAGCGAATAAAACGCAAGATTTCCACGGGGAAAGCGCAGCTGCAAAACCTGTGGCACTTAGCCACGGGTTTTGGAGCGGCTTGGCCGCATGCTTTTCCGTTGCCACTTGGCGGTCCCATAGAGGAGAGCATTGCTGCAACGGGAAAAAAAAAGAATGGACATGCTGTGGCTGGGGAATCCGCGTCGCAGCTCTGGCATATGCCGGCTTTGTCGCGATGGATTAGCCGTCCCGTGTGGACAAGACTTTTGACAAATCTCGTCCACATGGCTGGCTAATCGTGGGATTAGCGGCCACAGGCAGATTTGCTGTGGCAAAATTCCAGATGGAATTTACGCGGCTAACCCGCCCTGTGTGAACCCAGCCTAAGAGGGGGAGGGAACAAGGAGCAGGTTTCTAAGCAGGAAATACAGGAACTGAGTTACTGGGTGCAGCTACTCTGTGAAGAGGGGAGCAGGAGCTAGTCTCCTGTGCAACACTGCAGGGAAGCAGTGACCACCCTACGGGCTTAGGCTCCTCACAGCGAAGGGACTTTGTCTAGGAAAAGCTCCAGAGACTGCTTTCTTCTCACTTCCTCCCCGCCTTCCAACTGCAACAATTTTTTTTTTAGAAAACAAGGACTTGTAGCCCCAGTAACCAGGTAAAGATTTTGAGAAGCCTGAAATATGGGTACTAGACTTTTAATGCAACGCCGTTAACGTGGATGCTCAGTAAAAGCTGACTTGTACATGGTCATGAGTGACCCCGGCACAGGACCTGAACTGTTTGATTTGTTTCTACTATTTATTGAAGCTTGTGTATTGAGACCCAATGTTAATTAACCCCTGGGTCTGGTACTGCTGATCGTGGAGCCTAGCCTGCAAGTAGCACCAATGCTGACTCCAACACCTTCCTGAAGTACAAGAAAGACCCCAGGGCAAATACCAGAGCCCGCCTACACAAGGACAAACAATTATAGTAGCTATCATTTTTTCCCGTAAGCCAATTCTTTGCCTGTGAAACAGAAAATAAAACAAGCACCAATCAACATGTTAATCAGCTCGTTGGTTGGGACCCGAGAATTCGGCCTATGAAAAAGGACCATTAGGTTTCCATCTGATTTCATTGACCAGTTTTACTGTTGGGCTGGCCACATCTATCTGTAGATGTTAGCAGACAATGCAATGGTACCCTAGTAGGGAAAGCGGCACAAACATACTCGTATTTATGTGCCCCTTCAGATCTATTCCATTATGCCTAGAGAAGAAGCTTGAGTAGGTTCGAAAGCTTGCTGTAACATCAGGTATTTTTGTTAGCCATTAAAAGTTATCATATCTACAAGATTACTTGGTTTCTCTTACTGAGAACAATCAAATTAAACAAAAAAGTGTAATAGTTGTCCATAACAATGATACTACTGGTACTCAAAACCTAGCTAGTTGCTATGGAACTGCACCAATGTCTTGATAGCTACATAGTTCATTCCACAGAGCCTCCTCCATACTAGTCTATTATAATTTATTTTAGGGTAACATTTAAAACCTCCAAAATCAACCTTGTGGTGTAGTCATTTTTCTTATCAACCCAGCAATCTCAGATCCCCTGTCAGATGCTTTTCACCACCTTGGGTTATTTTTGTCACTTTCTTCTCTCTCCAAGTTTCACACACATTTTTCCTCTATTCTGTATGCCCTTTATCTCTTGCCAACCGGCAGAGAACATGTCCGGACTCTGCTCACATTCATTTTTCAAGTAGCTGCTTCAGTTACTAATTGAGGTGTTGGAAAACCCTCAGTTTCAGCCAGAGGAAGAACAGGATAATGTACTTTAGAAATAGCTTTGTCGGCTGTGAGTGTTCTAACCAACTTTATTTGCTAATTGTGATCATCGACTTTGGAAGAAAACAACAAACTACAGATGTATTGCTCCTTAAAGAATGTTTAGCGTGCCAATGATGTTTGCTTGGCACACAGAACATTTGTTTGGCGCTGCAAGGCAACAATGCTAACCTCTTAGCTACATCCATTGACCCACCGCCAATAGTAGTTTTTAGTACTAGTTTTAGTTTTTTTTCTAAATTTCCAGGCGGTCTGAACTAATCCACATAGACGTTTTTGAAGAAATTCGGCAAACCACCCAAGCCTAATTTTTGAAAAATGTTCGCTCATCTCTAGTTGTTCAATAATGAAAATGAAAGTGAATACGTTATGTTGCATTGCAACTCTTAGTATATTACTAGTAATTATTAGGAAATTATAATACCAGTGTTTCTGGTGGCACAATGCGCCACACATCTGTGCTACATGGTACATCCATTATGATGCCCACACATCACACACACAGCTGTACTACATCCATCCTGACACCACACATCACACAACTCTACTACATCCATCCTGATTCCCAGACATCACACACACAGCTGTACTACATCCATGTTGTATATGACATCACCAGGGGGGGGAGCATGAGAAGCACCCACACACATACATACTAACGGACAAGTGGTCGTTAGTTTTTTGATTTATCTAACCAAGGGTCAATGATGCCTCAATGCTCAGGCTAAATTTGGCACTTTTTGTATTCATCTCTCTATGGTCGGTATCTTTTTAACAGCTTTGCAAACCTCAACCATTTTTACCATGTTTTTTAGGATACACAATGTTTGAAATGAGTAGCTTTATTTGTTAAAGAGTACTTGCACTTTCAGTCTGCAGCGCTCGTTCCAGTCAGCCATTTTCAACTCCTCCCGGCATCTGAAGATGGCCTAATATAGCATTTAGATTTTAAAACATTCACAAATGCATAGGACTTGCATGGATGGACAATCTAAAGAAAAATAACAGTTAGCACTTCTTGCCTCATTTACTGCAGACACAGCCCCTTCTTTATGGGAATTTTTGGTTTGTGGTTAAAGGGATTGCAGCCAAAAAATGCCTCCACACTTCCTCAGATTCCAGGGGCAAATTGGACCTTGTATTTAGAACAAAAGCTGTTCATAAATTATTTCCTGTTACAATATAAAGGACGGGTAGCACCTGTCTGTACATAGTAAAGGAATGTCTGTCCATTACTATTTGGATTATATAAATTGAGTTTTTTTTGCACCAGGTGTATGATTTCTTCGTAACCATGAATAGCTTTAACACCTCATCTGAAAGGTGACCATACATTTGTTTCATTCAATTATGCAGATGAGTTTTAGTTTCTCCGTGGGCGATTCTTTTTCTTTGACTGTCATTGTGGCCTCAGTGTGTACAGTACTCAATATATAGACATCTTTCTTGTCTCTGCAATATAGAGCCACAAATTGCCCCAATGAAGTTCATCAGACTCTTCCTTTTCCCATCTCTGACTTGTCTCAGTGAACCGTGCCACATGCACCTTGTAGGGTGAAGAGAGAAGAGCACCTAGAAAGTGTAAGGAGACTTATAAGGCCATCCATGCTCCAAATATAGAATACCTCTGCAGTGCCACCTATTGGAAGGCAACATTCCTACAAGGCAAAGTCAGACTCTTTAGACAAGCCTTATAAAAATGACTGGGAATTGTAAACCAAGCCAGAATCCATACACAGACAGCTGTTTTGGGTTATTTGCCCCTCATCAGTGTGCAGTAGGTTTCTGGCTTGGCTAATGAGAGTCCTATGACATGGGTCAGGAAGGGTATTGTTTTTCCTTAAGGAGAGCACCTAGAAGGTGTGTAAGGCCAGTCTCACACAGGCGTTAGTAAAAACACCATGTTTTTAAATGCAGCGTTTTACAGAGTTTTCGAACTGCATTGTCAAACGTGTTCTACAGCGTTTTTAACGTACCCAATCATTGCAATGGGTCATGTGGTGCATTAATAAATGCCGAAACCCACTAAAATAGAACAGACAGCATTTGAAAAGTGCAGTGTTAGAAACGCCACGCTCATCTGAGCAGCCACATTGAAATCAATAGCGGCTCGGTACAGCATTTTTAGCAGGCGGCTCAAACGCTGCGTTAAATGCTGTAAAAAATGTAATTAACCTTAGGCTCATCACAATAAACTGTGATGCATATGGGTTTGTCTTACTTACTATTAACAAAAAATGCTATCATTGAAAAAAGGTGAAAAATAATCAAAGGAGCCAAAACCAGTTACATGAACAAGTGGGCCAGGCAGGCGTTAAATTCTGGAGAAAATAGCGTCCTCAAACTTGCAGGTTACCAATTTCGTTATTTCAGGGATATCTCTTTGTACTGATTCAGTATACCACTGACCTCCGTGCGGGCACGTGGCACACTTTCTAAAGTTTGATCACTGGTTCTGATCATTTTGTCATAGGACCACCAAGCACACTACTGACGCTGCGATCAATGTCGCTGTCAGTGTCATTGCAATCAAAACCATAAAAAGCAACATCACTCTCTGAGCTTTGCCCACTCGCAGATAATGGGACTGCATGTTCCTCTTCTGTATTTGGTATTGCAGCTCAGTCCCTTTCACAATCCCTTTAAAGGGATTGTACCAGAATTGTGAGTTATCTGCTATCTACAGAATAGGCGATAACTTGCTGATCGGTAGGGGTCTTTAATGTCCCCCCTCCTCATTGTGGGATTACTGCACCCCCCACAGTAAGGCGGAGACTGAAAGGGGTTGTCCCGCGAAACAAAGTTGGGGTATACACTTCTGTATGGCCATCTTAATGTACTTTGTAATATACATCGTGCATTAATTATGAGCCATACAGATGTTATTCACTTACCTGCTCCGTTGCTGGCGTCCTCGTCTCCATGCTGCCGTCTAATTTTCAGCGTCTAATCGCCCGATTAGACGCGCTTGCGCAGTCCGGTCTTCTCCCTTCTGAATGGGGCCGCTCGTGCTGGAGAGCTGCTCCTCGTAGCTCCGCCCCGTCACGTGTGCCGATTCCAGCCAATCAGGAGGCTGGAATCGGCAATGGACCGCACAGAAGACCTGCGGTCCACCGAGGGTGAAGATCCCGGCGGCCATCTTCGCAAGGTAAGTAAGAAGTCACCGGAGCGCGGGGATTCGGGTAAGTACTATCCCGTTTTTTTTTTCAACACATGCATCGGGTTTTTCTCGCGCCGAACGGGGGGGCTATTGAAAAAAAAACAAAAACGTTTCAGCGCGGGACAACCCCTTGAATGGAGTTCCGGTTGGACTAGCACTCTATATGGAGAGCCAGTTGACCTAGCACTCTATACATTTTCAATGGGACTGTGGAGATACCCAAGCGGGTGCTACTTGGCTATTTCTCTGAGCCCCATTAAAATGAGTGAAGTGCTTACCAAATGTTCGGCTAGCGCTCCACTAACAGTGACATCACTGTGGGCAGAAAAGTGACCGCTGTAGACAGGAGAGTCCAGTTCTCGAGATCAGCGTAGGTTTCAGCAGTGAGACCCCAACCGATCAGCAAGTTATCCCCTATCCTGTGGATAGGGGATATCTTGCAATTGTGGTACAACCCTCCTTTCATCACTGAGATCAGAGCAGTATAGTCGTCTTGATTCAATTTGATCAATATTCATAGAATATTTGTTTGTCTCTCTCCAGTATAAACCACGATGAGGACCGCATCCCACTAGACATACCAGAAGCTCGGTGCCTGTGCTCCGGCTGCATCAACCCTTTAACTATGCAGGAGGACCTCAGCATGTCCAGTATTCCCATCTATAGCAAGATACCAGTACGCAGGAGATTTTGTGAGAGCAGCTCGGCTGGACTGAGGGGAAGGAGAAGAAAGAAGTGCCACAAGGAATACACGGCGGTCATGGAGAACATAGCTGTCGGCTGTACCTGTATCTTCTGAAGACAGCGCTGCTTCCGCTTTATTTCTGTAGCCCTAACAATATAGTAGTAGTGCGAATCGAGTCAAGTAATGACAGAGCACACAGGCACTATGTAACCTTCTCTCTGTCCAATGTGAACTTTTCTATTTATTTCACAATACTCAACAAACCAGCAATTAATTTTAAACAAAAATGATCCTTCTTGTCCATAATATACATGTGAGACAATGTGTCTACTAATAAAAATCATACATTGATTGTAAATGTTGCATCGTGTATAAATAAGTCATTTCCATATGAATACTATTTTCTCCTCTCCTGAAGTCCTTTTGCTGTTTGTTATTACCCAACACACATAGTATAACGATCTAGTATAGTCTCATATTCATGCAGCGTTATGTCACATCCTCAGCTCCGGTCCATGTGGTTTTCCTGTTTCAGCTGCAGTCATTTATCAGAGATGCACTTGATTACTGAACGTCAATGAGTACAAGAACTACTATTGAGCTGTCTAACCATGATATATCAACATGTTCTCTAAGGCCTCATGTCGACTAGGAAATTCGGGCCCGTGCGGATTCTCCATGCAAATCCCGCAGCAAGTCCCTCCTTTCTCCCACGCCGGAGAACAGAAATTCAGCTGCGGGTGTGCCGCGGATATGGACGGCTTCCATAGACTTCTATGGAAGCCTGTGGGAGACCCACAGAAAATGGAGCATGCTGCGGGTGTTTTCCCGCACGTGCGATCTTCACGGCAGGGAAAATTGACATCTGCAGGTATTTACTTACCTGCAGGTGTCCAATGCATCCCTATGGTCGCAGAAAACGCGTGCGGGACACCCGCACGGATTTCCTAATTCTATTTGTCCAGTGGACATGAGGCCTAAGGGATCTTCTATTAAGAGAACAGTATGTGGCAACATTCCCATAGGGGTCTTCTAAACTGTAAGATATGATACTTAGTAGAGATGAGCGAGCATACTTGCTAAGGGCAATTACTCGATCGAGCATTGCCCTTAGCGAGTACCTGCCCGCTCAGCTGCCGGCGGCAGGCGGGGAGCTTCGGGGAAGAGCGGGGAGGAACGGAGGGGAGATCTCTCTCTCCCTCCCTCCCCCCCGCTCCCTCCTGCTCACTGCCGCAACTCACCTGTCACCCGCGCCGTCAGCCAAACCTTTTCTTCCGAGCGGGGAGATACTCGCTAACGACAATGCTCGATCGAGCAATTGTCCTTAGCGAGTATGCTCGCTCATCTCTAATACTTAGCATATTCATCGTGTGCCTCTACGTAAGTATAGAAATCTCCTTTCTGCAGCCATGGTGCAGTAAGCACTTGGAGGCAAAAATGTAACTGTGCTAGGCCGGCTGCACATGGATGGATTTGCATTGCGGAATCCAAGGTCAGCATCCGCACCGCGGATTCAAAGCAAATACCGTATGTAACATGCTATGTAAAAGCACTTCTTCCTGTACACTCGCAGAAGCAAATTGCGATTTCCGCCAGGCGGAAACATTGCAGCATGTTCTATTTTAGTGCGGATTCAAGGGTAGCCGTTCGACCTGCAGCCCCATCCATAATTGATATTGCGGATAGGTCGCGGGTACCCGTGTCATCGACTAGGAACAGTGCGGGGAAAAAGGAACATTTTTTAAAAACTGTACTGCGCACGTCCAACGGTGGCTTGCCGCTGCCATCCGCAATACAGATAAAGAAGAAAAGCGACAGGTACGTGTGGATGCATGCTGCGGTCAGGGACGGATCGGCTGCAGGCTCCCGCATGCGGAATCCGACCCATTCGTGTGCAGCTGGCCTTAGACAGTCTTATACACTATCCTACCAAAAGTATTTGGATGCCCCTATCAGTAGAATTGACCGTGTTTTATTAGCAGGTCATATGTGCTAAGCCATGGCTACATAAGATGCAGAACCTTGGAGGTGTCAGCCATAGAATCATAGAATGGTAGAGTTGGAAGAGACCTCCAGGGTCATCGGGTCCAACCCCCTGCTTAGTGCAGGATTCACTAGGTCATCCCGGACAGCTTCTGTTGGACAGACATTTGTCTGGGATTATTTAGTGAATATTATTTAGTTTGCCTTGCTTTGTTTCACTTAACATGTAAGGAATAGAGATGAGCGAGTATACCCGCTAAGGCACATTACTCGAGCAAGTAGTGCCTTAGCTGAGTATCTCCCCGCTCGTCTCTAAAGATTCGGGGCCGGCGCGGGTGACCGGTGAGTTGCGGGGGAGAGTGGGCGAGAGAGATCTCCCCTCTGTTCCTCCTCGCTCTTCCCCGCCGCCCCCCCCCCCCCCCCCCCCGACGGCTCCCGAATCTTTAGAGACGAGAGGAGAGATACTCGGCTAAGGCACTACTTGCTCGAGTAATGTGCCTTAGTGAGTATACTCGCTCATCTCTAGTAAGGAACTTACAAAATGTACACATCATATCGTTGTTGGTTGTCACGAGTTGAATATCGGGTCATGACATTTCTGCTGAAAACCATATCACCAGATTAACTGTGAGTTACATAATCACAAGGTGGAGGAGAGAGGGACGTACCACACCTACACCAAGAACTGGATGATCCAAAATATCAACCAAAATGGAAAAAGACAGTTGGGAGGGATTTTTCGGAGAGCTCACTTTTCCACTATCCAGGAGCACGCTAAGAATCTGTAAGCGAGTGGAAATCAAGTCAGTGTCAGCGCCGTATAGCAGGAAGTGCGCGCTACTGGCTATACAGGTTATGGCGCTGCACACAAGCCATCTATCAAGAAGCCAATAGGTGTCCAAATGCTTTTGGTAGGATAGCGCATATATGTGATCCATTTATAATACTGGTTCTTCTTGTGTCTCTGTGTCTGCTCAGAAACCAGGGCTCAAGTACGACTGCACATCCTATAGCTATATACCTGCTATGCACCTACACATTAGCCTTTTAAAGGTCTTGAGTACTATGAACAGAAGTCATGACATTAGCATGAAAAAAAGCTAAATTCTGTTATTTTAACCAAGCACAAAATTTCTATTCAAGCCATGTTATGGACCATTAGGCACTCCATGTACCACCATATTGTGCCTCTGTGATGCTCTGTATTTCCCTCCTGGAAGCCATATCTCCATAAGATGCATAAAAATGTCTGCATGCCTCCATATAAAAATGGTGGTACAGCATTGAATAATTTCATATTTAGGGACCTTTAGAAACTACTCTGAATTCCTTTTGAATAGTCACATAAAGCGATGCCTTACAGATTTACTATGCAGCACAGAACAGCTCTGTATCCATGCCGCTTGGTGAAATTCAGCACATTTCACTAAAACTGGTTCTATAGTTAGGACCTAGCAAAGTGATGACATAAAAGGACAGACAGGAAACTATGTGGATTCTGTTCATTTTGGATAACTCCATCATTTTAGATGACTCATTTCCCGCTCACAATTGTGTGTTGAGCTGTCATATGATGCCACGTGCAGACTGGCATTAGGTACCAGTATTAGGTCAGAAGTATTTATGATGTTCTTTTGGTGCCAATGGGGCTGAAAGCTGTGGGCAACTAACTCAGACCCCTGGAAATCAGCTACACATTGAGATTCAGAGTGGTTTGTGGAGGAATAGGTTCTCAATTACATAAATTACAGGCCAGAAACACAATAAAATCACAGATATTTTTCCCTTAGCTATGTTAGCTTCACTAATTATATTACCGCTAATTGTTTTCTGCCGACAGATTAGTTGACCTCAAAACTACAAGAATGGTAAACAGATTTACCTCTTTACCTGCTAATGTCAAACTTCTACAATTTTTTTTATTGCTGTAACATCTAGAGCGATCCTTGAAGATGGCTTCAGTATCTCAGATGAGTCCTGCTTCAAAGGGAGATCCACTTTAAGATCAGAATGTGAGGTAGATGTCAAGTCCTGTAAAGAGGTGGGAGATGCAACAGCTCTGGGTAGCTAAGGCTGGTGATTAGTCCGGATGTACAGGGTGATCAAAAGGTACGGAGATACCTAAATAAATGGAAACCGGTGGTTGGGAACGCCATCCTGTGTGTTGCATGTTGCTAAGGGGAAGGGGGCAAATCTGTGAGGGGTGGTGTCTAATACAGCAGCAATTTTGAAAGCTGCCTTCTTTGAACCAAGTCGATGTTTTCAAATGGGAAGCGGTGCATGTGACATGTAATTTCATGAGGAATCCAAATCTGTGATATCTTAAATGTAATGTACCTTTAGTCTTGTCATAGTTATTGTCAATTTTCTCTTTGCTAGAGACACAGATATAGCTGCGAGCTTAACATGCGAGAGAGAGGGTCATTGCAATGGATTTCGCTACCATAACAGACTGCCCAGTTGCTATGGCACAGTTGGCAATGTGTTTTCCAAATTTTGCTAAACATGGTCTGTGTTGGACCTGCCAAAAAGTGGAGGTAACAAAACTGCCACAGACGAAGCATCAACCAAGGCCGTCCTTCTGCAAGAGCCCACACTGCAGCACCTGGAATGAGTCGAACCACCATCGGGTCAATACTGGCTACGCACAAATGGCATCCATGCAGGATCAAGTTGCTGTACTATCTCAATGAGGATGATCCTGATTGCCGTGTTGAATTTGCAGAGTGGGTGTGACAGCAATTGCAATGGAACCCACATTTCACACAGGTGGTACTATTCAGCGATGAAGCAAACTTCTACATGAACGGAGAGGTGAACAAAGAAAACCTTTGCTACTGGCCCAACACAAACCGCACTGGACAGATTCCTCCATGATGGTTGGCGCCAGAAAATCATGGTGTGGTGAGGTGTGTGGGCCCATTCATGATCGACAGTAACCTTACTGCTGCCAAGCATCTGCAATTGTTACGTGACAAGATGTTCCTATCACTGTACAATGAAGATGGCACACATTATGGGCATGATCTCGGCAAGTTTTTGAATCAACAATGTGGATTGTGCAGTGTGGTCCAATGGAGTGGCCACTGTGCTCACTGCATCTCACCTCCTGGACAACTATCAGTTGGGTGATGTTAAGTCCAAGGTTTAAGCAATGAAAATCTAGAGCATGGGCACACATGCAACAGTAGATCCTGGATGCCTGTGAAAGCATTTCTGCTGAGGTGTTGTTTCTCAGTGCATTGTGAATGGGGGAAGAGGATAGCCTTGATAATTCAAAACAAAGGGGAGCATTTCCTGTATGGTGCATCACATCTAAGCACAGATTTGGATTCCTCATGAAGTTTGCTATCAGATACATATATCACATGCACCCCATCTCATTTTAAAATCCTGAGTTGGTTCAAAGATGGCGGCTTTCAAAATGTCTGCTGTGTTCCCTCACATATTTGCCCCTCTTCCCTTAGCAACATGTCACACACAGGATTGCATTCCCAACCATCGTTTTCTATTTATTCAGGTGTCTCCATACCTCTGGACCACCCTGTATTGTTGATAAAGATACCAGTGTCGTGTAATGGCTAAATTAGAATGACTCACCGGATTTGGTACCAAGTTCTGTCCTGGGACAGGAGGGGGTATGTTACCAGCAGTTGTTCTTTCTTGCTGTCCCTCCAATCTGCTGGTTTCACCCATCCAAGATGGCTGCAGCACTTTTCTAACTACCAAATGCACGTGGTTCACAAAGGATATTGGCAGTTACTTAGGAAGGAGGAAATCTCCCTTGGTGGGGTAGGGTAAATCTCCTCCCTTGGGTCCCAAAGTGACTGCTGAGGAAGAAATTGACATCCTCCAGAGATGAATGGTTTCTTTAGAAACTTAAATCCATAAACAGTGGTGAAGGGTCACAGCATACAAACAATACGAAAACATGCAACGCGTTTCGGAGCAAAAATAGGCTCCTCTTTCAAGCACAAATATAGTAAATGATACAAAGAATGGTAATGATATAGGAAAAAATGGGGGGAGGGGGGAGAAAAGATTAAAGAAAAAAAAGGGGGGGGGGAAGGGGAGAGAGAATCTCAATATAAAATTTCAAAGTTATGGAAATTGTAAGAAAAATCATTGATTACAATGTAAATTGATCATAAAAGAATTGTATGATACTGACAGAAAAATATATCTATATAAAAGTGATTATAAAAAAAAAAGTACAAGATGCAACATACAGACGATCAGAAATGTTAAAAAAAATATATAAAAAAAATATATATATATGTACAGACAGTGGTGAAGGCGAAACAGTGTTTATTCCACGGATACCGATCATCCCTTTAGACTACCTTTTTGAATTCAAGTGGCTTCAATTTCCCATTAATTTAGTTTTGCCATCACTATTAACAAGTCGGAGGGGCAGTTGCTGACAAAGGCTGGGATAGACAGGAGACAGGGCTGTTTCTCACACGGACAGTTCTATGTGGCGTGTTCCCGAGTCAGCCAACCAAGTAACCTGTTAATATTGGGTCCTGGGATGTGAAACAACTAACGTAGTGTACAAAGGGGCCCTCATCAGCTAATATGAATATTGTTTTTTTGCAATTCGTAAAATTTATGAAGAATGTGAAGAAGTTTTAAATGTATCTGTTAAACAAAGTTTTAACCTTAGCCAAGTGGAAAGTTACATTCATGAGTTTATTTTACAGTTATTTTTGTTATCTTGCAAGAAAAAGTGTTTGTTTTTTTTAGTTTTTTTTTATAAAGGAAACAACGCAGGGCCATCTCCACGTGGTGGTCCTGGGTAACGCAAAGAACCATGCAGAATGGTGAACATATTGTATTCCTCGGTTCTTCTAAAGTAACGACTTAAATTTTTTTCCCCAACCACGGGTAAACGCCTGGACCGAAATAACTCGGGTGAAGTTGGGTCAGTCAGCTAGTTATTCATATCAATGTGTGTGTGGATCCCGGGATGAGCTAAGATTACCCTATCGAGAGGAGAAATTAAGGTATTTGAATTTAGGATAGAGTCCGCTCAGGTGCTTTCAACATGTGACTGCTACCATTCTTTTTTTTAAAGGGGTTGTCCCGTGCCGAAACCGTTTTTTTTTTTTTTTTCAATAGCCCCCCCGTTCGGCGCGAGACAAACCCGATGCAGGGGTTAAAAAAAAAAACCCGGATAGTGCTTACCTGAATCCCCGCGCTCCAGTGACTTCTTACTTACCTTGTGAAGATGGCCGCCGGGATCTTCACCCTCGGTGGACCGCAGGTCTTCTGTGCGGTCCATTGCCGATTCTAGCCTCCTGATTGGCTGGAATCGGCACGTGACCGGGCGGAGCTACGAGGAGCCGCTCTCCGGCACGAGCGGCCCCATTCAGAAAAGAAGAAGACCGGACTGCGCAAGCGCGTCTAATCAGGCGATTAGATGCTGAAAATTAGACGGCACCATGAAGACGAGGACGCTAGCAACGGAACAGGTAAGTGAATAACTTCTGTATGGCTCATAATTAATGCACAATGTACATTACAAAGTGCATTAATATGGCCATACAGAAGTGTATAACCCCACTTTGTTTCGTGGGACAACCCCTTTATTAATCTTTAAGGTTTTTCACTTAGTAGGCTTCCCATAGATAATCAACAGCATATAATATATATTATATAGTGCACACAAACTGTGCACCCGGACGGACGTAAAATCTTATAGTCTGCTACCTGACCACTGCTGGAAATCAAGGGATCCTGTCCAGATGACTACTTTTATTTCCAGTCTGTCTCTGTGTATTGTCACCAGGTTCTGTTTCCTGTGCATTTATATACACGCTGAGTGAATATTTTCTGACTTCCAGTGCCAAACTCACTTTTATACAGGAAGAGTCATGATTTATTCAAAAGGAGACCTAGGTCAGCAGCGGCTTACTGGAGCTCGCTCCGATGGTTGAGGTAATGTAAGTAAAACAAAATTGTATGAATCCACTTTTTACAACTGAGGAACAAATATGCTTTTATATCTGTAATGTCTTTTAATTTTGTCAGGGATTCCCTGCTCACCCTTCGTAACTCCAGAACACCCAAGAAAATTCACCAATGGGTGTTGGACCATAAGCACATATACCAACTGAGTCTGAGCTTGAAGGAACTGAAAAAAAGAAGCTATGGGGAACATCGTTGAACTCTCAAAATTGCTCAAAGCTATATAAAAGAGCCTCGTTATGTACTTGTTCCAGAAAGATTGCACTTTTCCTTTCCCGTGGTGAAAACCCCTCTAACCGAAAAAAAAAAAAAAACTTCCAAAGATATACTAAAATCAACCTAGTTGTAAAACCTGCTTAAATTCCATAATTTAATCAGTGAAGTAATTATTGGATATAGTACCTTTTTGTCTCCTTTCATCAATCTCTCACATACCATTAGAGGAGGGTTTATAACTAGAGATGAGCGAGTATACTCGCCTAAGGCAATTGCTCGAGCGACCATTGCCCTTAGCGAGTACCTGCCCGCTCGAGACAAAAGGTTCGGGTGCCGGCAGCGGGCAGGGAGTTGCGGGGGAGAGCCGGGTGGAACAGAGGGGAGATCTCTCTCTCCCTCTCTCCCCCCCGCTCCCTCCTGCTGACTGCCGCTACTCACCGCTCCCCCCGCACCGGCACCCGAACCTTGCTCGAGCAATTGCCTTTAGCGAGTATACGCACTCATCTCTATTTATAACCAGTCATTTTAATAACTAATAATCTGCCATTCAACCCACAATGTTTTTTTCCCCACACCCTCAACTGTTGCAGTTGAGACTCTAAAAGATATATCCAAACATTTGGAATTGCCAACCTCCAGATCGCTTATGCCTTTTAAGGTTCTCTATTTCAATTCCAGACGATTTCTTATTCCACAATAAACTCCTAAATATTGTATGCAAAAAAATATCACTACTGAATCCAAAGTATATAAAAGAGCTGTGGTGTCAAAACATTTTTTATAAGATTTTCCCTGCCAATAATTGACGAGGGGAGGTGATTACAAAGCTTTAACTTATCTTCAAACTTTCCTATCAATGGAAGCAAATTGGCAGAAATAAAAGTCTTGGGGCTTAGAAGATACCACAACTCCCAAATATTTTAATTCCTTCACCATTTGATGTTTGTTGCACTGAAGAATACACGAGCAAGGAATCTAAGGGAAAAATTATAGATTTCCCCCAATTAATAGTAAGACTTTACCAAAATAGATATAAATAGGACCCATACTCACATTCCCCCATATGCAACAGATCAGCTGCATATAATGAGACTCATTCCACAATTTCTCCATGCTACAATCCAACTATATCAGGCAATTGCCTTATCAAACCAGTCAGAGGCTTGAGTGTCAAGGCAAAGAAAAGAGGGGGCACCCCTGCCTTGTTCGCCTTTCCACACCATCCATCCAGACATACGAACAGTTATCCTCACTCTTGCCCCTGACTTCGAATAAAGCAGTTTAACCCATGCCAAAAAAATTTAACCAAAGCCCATAAATGATTTCGCTCAACACTGTTAAAGGCTTTGGCAGTGTTGAGTGAAAAAACAGGCGATTCAAATATAGCCTCCCTACATTAATAGCGATTGATTTGTTTAGCATAATGATGGACTGATCCTCAGAATAACCAAAATAACCAGAAGCAATCTGTTTGCAAGTACCTTCACCAGAATTTTCACATCATTGGTCGAAGAAAATATTGGACTTTAAGAATTAGGAAGAGACAAATTAAGACAATTATAGTATCTCTCATTGATATTGGAAGTGCACCTTTGTGAAGGGATTCATTAAGAATAGAGATGAGCGAGCGTACTCGGCCACGCCCCTTTTTCACCCGAGTACCGCGATTTTCGAATACTTCTGTACTCGGGCGAAATGGTTTGGGGGGCGCCGTGGGTGAGTGGGGGGTTGCAGCGGGGAGATGGAGAGAGAGAGGGCTCCCTCCTGTTCCCCTCTGCCAAAAAGCAACTCCGTTTTCCCCTTCTTAAAAATCTTCCACTTCATAAAAAGATGTCTACTTTTTGCAATGTCTCTCACATGATCCGCAATGTGCGAATGAACCTCTTACCAATTAATTTCTGCCTGATTAGTGGGAGAATGTATATACACTAGTTCTACTTCTACAGCGTGTTGCTGAAGGGCCATAATTGCATCCCAGCATTTAGACTTATATAGACTAATCTTCTGTATATGATGACGATGTATAAATGCCTTCATAGCATCCCACACTATGGATGCTGAAGAAGAATCAATATTACACTGAAAGAATTCTAATAAAGCGCCTTCCGTTCTTGAATTGCCATCAAGGAAATTTAAGCAGAAGGAATTTAACTTCCAAATACTATCCAAACCATATCCCCTACTATTTGTTAAGAACAAACTAATTGAATGATCACACACAGCTTGTGGCAGATATTCTATGCTACGAACAAGAGAAAGCATTGACGAAGTACCTATTGCAAGATCTATTCTAGGAAGGGTATTATGTAGAGATGAGCGAGCGTACTCGTCCGAGCTTGATACTCATTTGAGTATTAGGGTGTTTGAGATGCTCGTTACTCGAGACGAGTACCACGCGATGTTCGAGTTACTTTCACTTTCATCTCTGAGACGTTAGCACGCTTTTCTGGCCAATAGAAAGACAGGGAAGGCATTACAACTTTCCCCCTGCGACGTTCAAGCCCTATACCACCCCCCTGCAGTGAGTGGCTGGCGAGATCAGGTGTCACCCGAGTATTAAAATCTGCCCGCCCGCGGCTCGCCACAGATGCATTCTGACATAGTTCAGGGAAAGTGCTGTTGATGCCGGAGCTGCTATAGGGAGAGCGTTAGGAGTGATTTTAGGCCTCAAGAAACCCAACGGTCCTTCTTAGGCCATAGAAATCGCAGATCGCACCTATCTGCGATCTGCGATTCCTGTTCTCTTCTCTATATGCGCTCAATGGGGCCGGCGGCAGCAGCGCCGACCCCATTGAGAACATATAGAAGACAAATCATTCTTCTCTGCCACAGCTGTAACAGCTGTGGCAGAGAAGAACGATGTTTGCCCATTGAATTCAATGGAGCCGGCAATACAGCAGGTTCCACTGAAAGCAATGGGCTGCCGGCGTGCGCGGGATGAATTGTCGGGAAGGGCTTAAATATATAAGCCCTTCCCTGCAATTCATCCAGAAATGTGTTAAAATAAAAATATATATATATATATATATATTGTGAGACGGTGACCGGCAAGGTGCTGGAGGGCAGGTATGTGTCGCCTAGGATGCTCTCCTATGCTGCCTTGGGGAGCGCTAGGGCAGATACGTGCCACCGAGCAGCCTGGGCTCGGTGGAGGAAGCCGGCAGTGTAGTGTTAGTAGCATTAAGCTACTAACACGCTGTAGCAAGTAAGTGGCTCCAAGCCGCATAATCCGGGCCGGCTTTTCCTGGAGTGACCAAAGCGAAGGGTGGGATGGTCACTCCCACGTACCAGGTGAGGCTGGTACCAGGCCATATAAAGCCTGGGCCTACAGGGCCTAGGAGAGAGCTGAGACCTCTGCAGGTCTGAGAGTCCTGGCTGGCTGTGTGCAGGAGCCATTTGTTTACCAGTACGTAGACAGGGACGCTACATGTTTAGTAAGTGCTCGGACGAGCAGGATTTACTTTATGTTTGCCTGATGTTAAGGCCTGTATTTTGCTTTGTTTTGCTTGGAAATAAACCCAGGCAAAGCCTGGACTAAAGACTTTATCGCAAGTGTCACTGTCTCTGACTGCTTATGCCCAGGTTGCTACCGATCCTAAACGCTAATCCCTCACATATGGTGTTTGTCTCTTTAAGACCGCTGTCTGCATCCATACACCAATTAATGGACATTTTGCTGCAGCAGCTGGAGAACCGTTGCTAAGGGCAACCGCCCAACAGAGATTGACGGGAGAGTGCTGTGACCCCCATGTCCTGGGTGAAAGCTGCAATGGCGCAGAAATCAGACACTGCCAAGATGGAAGAACTGATAAAGCAGCTGGTGCAAATGAACGTGCAGCAGCAACAAACGTTGGCTCAGCAGCAACAAATGAACATGCAGCAACAACAAACGTTGGCTCAGCAGCAACAAATGAACGTGCAGCAACAACAAACGTTTGCTCAGCAGCAACAAATGACGGCGACCCAGCAAAGGGTCCATGAGGAGGCCATGAGAGCTTAGGCCGAAACTAATGCTCTCCTGGTGGAAGCCAACCATTTAGCCTCACAGGAGCAACAACGAGCTAACCAGCAGCTGCAAGAGCAAATCCTGGCGGTGGCGCAAAGTGTGCAGAGGACGTCTGGTTAGCTTTCCACTACCCGTACCGCGGTACAGGCGGCCTTACAAAAGATGACACCCACCGATGACATCGAGGCCTATCTCGCGGTCTTTGAGAGAGTGGCCGAGAGGGAGAAGTTACCGGCACCTCAGTGGGCTGAGGTAGTAGAGCCTTTCCTGACGGGAGAACCCCAAAAGGCCTATTTTGACCTCGGTGAGCAGGATGCCAAGGACTATAATAAGCTCAAAGGTGAGATCCTGGCACGCTTGGGCGTGGACACCCATGTGCGGGCCCGACGCGTACACGCCTGGACTTTCACGGACGACCTACCAGCTCGCTCCCAGATGTACGACCTGTTCCACCTGGTGAGAAAGTGGCTGCAGCCGGAGGAGTCGTCCCCGGCAGAGATCGTACAGAAAGTGGTTCTGGATAAGTTTATACGCTCGTTGCCCCCCGCAATCCAGCGCTGGGTGGGACAAGGAGGTCCCCAGAACGTGGACCAACTCGTGATCCTCGTCGAGAGGTATAAAGCCACGGAGGACTTACTGCAAGCCGTGCCTCCTCGACGTTCCAACCCCGGGAACAGCAAGTCGGCCGGAGCACCTGGTAAGACTGTTCCGTATGTAAGGGGTGTCAAAAGTGTCCCAAAGGGAGGCGGCTCAGAGGGGGATCATGTGGGACAGAAGAGGAGTCCCAACTGGACAGTCCGGTCCCAGGTAGAACCCCAAGGGGACCGGGGCCCCATACTGTGTTGGCGCCGCCAACTGTCCACTTACCATGGAACCCATGGACTGTGACTCTGCCCGGCGGAGGTCGATGTTCGCACGGCCAGTATGTTCTGCAGAGACTGTGTCAGAGACTGATCGACCATTATGTCACCTAAAGGTGAATGACTTTGCGGTGACAGCTCTACTGGACTCAGGGAGCTTGGTTACGCTGGTGCACTCCAGCCTGGTCGATCCCACAACCGTCACCGGCCGCCACATGGGGGTTGTTTGTGTGCATGGGGACACCAAGGAGTATCCTATTGCCCTTGTAAGACTTGTTACTCCGTGTGGACTTGCCACCCATGAGGTGGGCGTCGTAAAATCTTTAATGCACACCGTGATCCTCGGGAGAGACTTTCCCCTATTTTGGGACTTGTGGCGACACCGTCGTCTGCAAATAAGGTTCATGATAATGCAAATGTGTATGATGTGTGTCCAGAACCGTTTGACCCTGAGGGTACGGTTCCAGCAGTAGGGGTGACCCAAGAGAATGGGGATAACTTTCCCTTAACAGTACTAGCGGGTGAGACGGAGGTACAGGACGAAGTGGTTGCTATGCCTGACTTAGAGGTCTCACGTGCCAATTTCGGAACTGAGCAGCTCCGAGACCCCACCTTAGTAAAGGCCAGGGAAAATGTTAAAGTACTAAATGGGGAGCCTCAATTCCCAGGGGCTGATACTGTGTTTCCACACCTGGCAGTTAGTCAAGAATTGTTGTATCAGGTTGACAAGGTCCGTGGGGAGGTTGTGGAACAGCTGGTGGTACCTCAGTCTTATCGTAGGATGGTCTTAGACCTGGCGCACAAGCATGTGGTGGGAGGTCATCTCGGGAGCGAAAAGACTAGGGAACGCATCCTTCAGCGTTTTTTCTGGCCGGGGGTACATGGTGATGTAAAACGTTACTGTGAGTCATGCCCGGAGTGTCAAATAACAGCTCCTATGCCCCATTACCGGGGGCCCCTTAGTGCCCTTGCCCATCATAGAGGTGCCGTTTGAGCGGATCGCTATGGACCTAGTTGGGCCCTTGGTAAAGTCTGCCTGGGGTCACCAACATATATTAGTGGTTGTAGACTATGCCACCCGTTACCCCGAAGCCGTTCCTTTACGCAATACGTCATCCAAGGGTATTGCAAAGGAACTACTTCACATGTTCTCCCGCACGGGCATACCAAAAGAGATCCTGACGGACCAAGGAACCCCCTTTATGTCAAAGGTCATGAAGGAATTGTGTAAGCTGCTGAATATTAAGCACTTACGGACGTCGGTGTACCACCCACAGATGGATGGTCTGGTTGAGAGATTTAATAAGACCCTAAAAAGCATGCTAAAAAAGGTAGTCAATAAGGATGGGAAGGACTGGGACTGTCTGCTGCCATATTTAATGTTCTCAATCCGTGAAGTCCCACAATCCTCCACTGGGTTCTCTCCCTTTGAATTAGTTTATGGTAGACATCCCCGAGGGCTCCTTGATGTAGCTAAGGAGACCTGGGAGCACGAGTCCACCCCCTACAGGAATGTTATTGAACACATCTCCCTCATGCAAGATCGAATTGCGGCGGTCATGCCCATTGTTAGAGAACATTTACAGCAGGCTCAAGAAGCCCAAAGCCGGGTATATAAGCGGTCCGCCAAGGTGAGAACCTTCAACCCTGGGGATCGGGTACTAGTGTTGGTGCCCACCCTAGAAAGTAAATTCCTAGCAAAATGGCAAGGGCCCTATGAAATAATTGAGAAAGTCGGAGAGGTAAATTATAAGGTATACCAGCCAGGTAGGCGGAAACCAGAACAGTTGTACCATGTAAACCTAATTAAGCCATGGAAGGACAGAGAAGCCCTGACTGCAGTGAGCACCCCCCGTGGTGGGGTCCCAGAGGTGTGTGTATCAGGGTCCCTGTCCAAATCCCAACAACAAGAGTCGAGGGAATTTATACAACGTAACTCAGATGTGTTCTCTGATATACCAGGGCGTACTGGTGTCATAAAACACGACATTATAACTGAACCAGGGGTAAAGGTTCAGTTGAAACCGTACAGGGTTCCAGAAGCCCGCAGACGAGCCATCTCAGAGGAGGTCAAGAAAATGCTAGACCTCGGAGTAATTGAGGAGTCGAAAAGCGAATGGTCCAGCCCTATCGTGCTGATACCAAAACCTGATGGCTCTCTGCGCTTCTGTAACGACTTCCGGAAGCTAAATGACGTGTCAAAATTTGACGCATACCCAATGTAGAGAGTGGACGAGTTAATTGAGAGACTGGGTCATGCCAGGTACTTTTCCACTCTCGACCTTACTAAAGGCTACTGGCAGGTTCCCCTTACAGAGAGCGCGAAAGAAAAGACTGCGTTTGCCACACCAGAAGGGTTGTTTCAGTACATCTGCCTACCCTTCGGTTTGCATGGAGCCCCAGCAACCTTCCAAAGGTTGATGGATATCATACTCAAACCCCATCGTCAATATGCGTCAGCATATTTAGATGATATCATCATCTTTAGCGAAGACTGGGACAGCCATCTACCCAAGGTACAGGCAGTACTGAACTCCCTTAGAAAAGCAGGGCTCACAGCAAACCCAAAGAAGTGCGCCCTGGGTCTTGAAGAAGCACGATACCTGGGATATATAATAGGTAGGGGTATTATAAAACCCCAGGTCAATAAAGTTGAAGCCGTTCAGGACTGGCCACAACCCACAACTAAAAAGCAGGTGAGAGCCTTTTTAGGCATTGTAGGGTACTATAGGCGGTTCGTGCAAAACTTTGCTAGCATAGCAGCGCCCCTAACAGACTTGACCAAGAACAGTAAGTCAGTCATGGTCAAGTGGAACCCTGACGCAGAAAAGGCGTTCCAAGAGTTAAAACGGGCCCTCTGTAGACGTCCAGTGTTAGTCACACCCAATTTTAAAAGAGAATTTATTGTCCAAACAGACGCGTCCGATGTGGGACTGGGAGCAGTTCTGTCCCAAGAAGTAGAGGGAGAGGAACATCCCGTGATATATCTGAGCAGGAAGCTCACGCCCCCGGAAAAAAATTACTGTTACCATGCAGGGCGGCGCTGGGTCCCGCGGCCGGCGCGCGCCGCTTCGAGCTCGGCTTCGGCGTCCCGGAGCTGTGCTGTCAGGGATCTCCCGGCGGCGTGGAGCAGCCAGCATGCAGCAGCGTGGAGCAGCCGGCGTGCTGCGGCGTGGGCGTGTCCGCCCGTAGGGTGCCGCCCGCTCTCATCCACCTCCCTTATGCAACAGTGGGAGAGTCGGCTCCTCCCACTCTCCGCCCCGGGGCGGAGGCTTTTAGTTAAAAGACTGGCAGTGACCTGAACTCACTGCCAGTTATTGGTTCTGCTAGCCTCTAGTCAGGTCTATTCTAGTCTGTCCTAGTTGCTTGTCAGTATCCTTCGTTTGCCTGTGAGCTTCACCTCCAGCCTTGATTCACTCTGTCTGTTTTTGTTGGTCTGTTCCACCTGCCTCTCCTGTCGGCACTCTGTCCCCTGTTAGTAGTTCCATCTAGGTAGTCGCCAGGTCCCTAGCCAGTGCAGGGACTGCCGCCCAGTTGTCCGCCTGGGGTTAGCCAGGGCCGAGGCAAGTAGGCAGGGACAGTGGGGTGCAGGAGATCAGGGCACCCCAACTGGCGCTCGGGGGGCAGAGTGCCGTAACATAATAACTGGCCCTTTAAAACCGTTTTTGTCATGGAGGCGATCAGTTCCCTCGCGAACCAGCTGCAGGCCCTGGTGCCTGTGATCCAGGATTTATCCGCCCGCATGGTGGCCCAGGAGCAGCGGGGAGTGTCGCAGGGGTCGGACGCCTCAACCAGCCCCGAACCCAAGTGCCCTCTTCCCGAGGTGTTTTCTGGGGAGAGGAACAAGTTTTTTGTTTTCCGACAGGCGTGTCGCCTGTTTTTTCGCATGCGTCCCCGTTCTTCCGGGTCGGAGGCTCAGAGGGTCGGGCTGATAATGTCCCTGCTGCGGGGCTCGGCACAGACATGGGCTTTCTCCATCCCCGAGGGTTCCTCCTGCCTGCAGTCCGTGGACTCCTTTTTTCAGGAACTCGGGGGTATCTTCGACGAACCGGACCGAGCGGGGTTGGCGGTTTCACGGTTGTTGGCGCTGCGGCAGGGGTTGTCGTGTGTGGAGGACTATTGCTCCAACTTCAGACGCTATGCGGGGGATACGACATGGAACGATAGCGCGCTGAAGGACGTTTTTCTGCAGAGCCTCTCGGACGCAGTTAAAGACCTGTTAATTTCCCATCCCGTTCCCGGGTCCTTAAGGGAGGCTATGGAGCTAGCGGTGAGAGCAGATAGGAGGCTCAGGTCTAGGAAGCAGGACAGGCAGACCCGTAGAGTCAGGGAGGTCAGTGGCCCTGGTCCCTCCTCCTCCTTACCAGTCTCTGCGCCCGATCCGATGGAGGTGGACCCGCTGGACCCCAAAGAGCGACGCCGGATCCGTTTGTTGCATCGTCTCTGCCTCTACTGCGGGAAAGCTGGACATCGGGTGATAACCTGCCCACTGAGGTCTCAACGCCCGCAGCCGGGACCGGCGGAAAACTCCGAGTCCTAGGCGATTGCAGGGAGGATCGCCTAGGACTTCAGGTACTTCCTAAACTTTTGGTACCGTGTCATGTTAGATTCGGGGATTTTTCCCGATCAGGGCGGGCGTTTATTGATTCCGGAGCAGCCGCTAACTTGATAAGTCTGGGTTTTGTCCGTTCTCTGATGGCGGAATTTGTGGCGTTGAAGACGCCAATTCATTTTACCAGCATTGATGCCACCCCTCTCTCTACAGGCTTGGTACGATGGAGGACCCCAAGATTACAGTTCACGGTGGGGGTCCTCCACTCGGAAGAACTGTCTTTCTTGGTTATGGAAAAAATGTCGGTTGATGTGGTGCTTGGTATGCCCTGGTTGGCACTGCACAACCCCCAATTTGATTGGTCCACCCGGGAATTGACTCATTGGGGGTCATCGTGTCACAATCACCTGTCTACCATAGCTGTGTGCTCCGCAGATACGGTGCTCATTCCGGAGTATTTGTCAGACTTTCAGGATGTGTTCTCCAAACGACTGTCTAAGGCTCTGCCCCCTCATAGGGAGTGGGACTGTGGTATCGACCTGATTCCCGACGGTCCCATCCCTAAGGGAGCCATTTTCAATCTGTCCGGTCGTGAGCACGAAGCCCTCAAGTCCTATGTCTCGGAAGCTCTGGCCAACCGACATATCCGGCCGTCCAGGTCCCCTGCCGGGGCAGGTCTCTTCTTTGTAGAGAAGAAGGACGGGACACTAAGGCCTTGTGTGGATTATCGGGCCTTGAATAAAATCACTGTGAAGAACCAGTGCTCCTTGCCCCTAATTCCTGACTTGTTGAATCAGGTGGTAGGGGCTCGCTGGTTCTCCAAACTGGACTTAAGGGGGGCTTACAATTTAATTCGCATCAGAGAGGGAGATGAATGGAAGACAGCGTTCAACACCCCGTTAGGACATTTTGAATGTCTGGTCATGCCTTTTGGACTCTGTAATGCCCCCGCTGTGTTTCAGGGTTTTATGAACGCAGTCTTCCACGACTTCCTGGGGGTATTTCTGGTCATTTATCTGGACGACATCCTGGTGTACTCACCTGACTGGGATTCACATGTGCGGCACCTGAGGTTAGTCCTGACCCGTTTGCGCGAGTATCAACTCTTTGTCAAATTAGAGAAATGTACATTTGGCTCTAAACAAGTATCCTTCCTTGGTTATGTAATTTCCCCCACAGAGATTCAGATGGAGTCTGATAAAGTAGCAGCAATCTCCCAATGGGTCAGACCCGACAACCTCAAGGCTCTCCAGCGGTTCTTAGGTTTTGCAAATTTCTACCGCAAATTCATTAGAAATTACTCAGTTATTGCTCAACCTCTGACCGACTTGACTAAGAAGGGGGCTGACTTGGGTAAGTGGTCGCCTGCAGCCCTTGAGGCCTTTAGCCGTCTAAAAAAGGCATTCACGACTGCCCCTGTGCTAATACAGCCGGACGCACTACTACCCTTTTTTATTGAGGTAGACGCGTCGGAAGTGGGGACAGGAGCTGTATTGTCGCAGGAAGTCAGTGGGAGGTCTGGCTATAGCCCATGTGCGTTCTTTTCGCGAAAGTTCAATTCAGCAGAGCGCAACTACGACGTGGGTAACCGGGAATTGTTGGCTATCAAATGGGCTCTGGAGGAGTGGCGACACCATCTTGAGGGTGCTAGACACCCAATTACCGTATATACTGATCACAAGAATCTGGTATATCTCGCCAATGCGAAAAGACTCACTGCTCGTCAGGCCAGGTGGGCGTTGTTCTTTGCCAGGTTTAACTTCGTCGTGACATATATCCCCGGAGAGAAGAACGTGAAGGCGGACGCCCTGTCACGGAGTTTCGGGGTACCAGACAGTGGGACCCTGACTCCCGAGAATATCTTAGCCCCCGGCGTGGTGGTGGCAGTGTTAGAGTCTAACTTCGTCCCTCAACTACAGGATGCTCAGCAGGACGCTCCGTCAGGGGTGCCGGAGGGCAGATGGTTTGTGCCAGAGACCCTACGCCCTAGAGTCATGGATGAGTCCCACTCGTCGGCTCTCGCCGGGCATCCAGGGTTCCAGGGGACCCTGGAGCTTTGCTCCCGATACTTCTGGTGGCCAGGCATGTCTCAGGAGATCCGCAACTTTGTGAGGGGTTGCTCGGTCTGTGCTCGCAATAAGAGTCGGCGGCGTCCTCCGGAGGGTCCCCTGAGACCACTACCGGTTCCTTCCAGTCCCTGGTCTCACTTATCAGTAGATTTCATCACTGACCTACCAGAATCCCAGAAGTGCACCACTATCTTAGTGGTGGTCGACCGGTTCTCAAAGATGGCACATTTTGTGGCGTTAAAAAAGCTACCCTCGGCAAAAGAATTTGCCACGATTTTTGTAAAGGAAATAATTCGCCTACATGGGGTTCCCCAAAATATTGTATCTGATCGCGGGGTTCAGTTTGTGTCGCAGTTTTGGCGTGCCTTCTGCAGAAACCTGGGAACGTCGCTTTCCTTCTCGTCAGCGTTCCACCCGCAGACTAATGGTCAGACTGAGCGGAAGAACCAAGACTTAGTGCAATATTTGCGGTGGTTTGCCAGCGAAAAGGCTTACCAGTGGGCAGAGTTCCTGCCGTTGGCAGAGTTTGCACTAAACAACCGCCTTTGTTCTTCTACTGGGGTGTCTCCATTTTTTAGTGTATACGGTCAGCATCCTCGCTTCCTTACAGCAATCCCTACTCCGTCGCCCTGTCCGGCAGCGGATGACGCCACAGATACGCTTCGGGGAGTATGGAAAGAGGTGCAGAGAAACTTGGAGGCAGCGGGGGCCCGTATGCAGTTGCGCAGTGGGAAGAGTCTGTCTGTGTCTGAACCGTACAGGGTGGGACAGAAGGTATACCTGTCGTCCAAAAATCTCAAATTGCGGGTCCCGTCCTTGAAGCTGGCGCCACGTTACGTGGGGCCGTTTGCCATCACACGTGTGGTGAACCCACTCGCCTACGAGCTGGGGTTGCCAGCCACATGGAGGGTTCACAGGGTATTCCATAAGTCGCTGCTGAAACCTTTTGTCCCTTCGGTGATACCCACCTCCGGTCCCCCTCCGCCCACCCTGGTCCGGGATGAAGTCGAATACGAGGTCCAGGAGATACTGGACTCTCGTCGGTGTCGAGGAATCCTACAATACTTGGTGGCCTGGAAGGGTTTTCCACCAGAAGATCATTCCTGGGTGGCCGCATGTGATGTTCATGCTCCCGTGTTGGTACGGCGGTTCCACCGTCGTTTTCCAGATAAGCCTGGTCGAGTTTCCGGGGGCCCGGAGGTCCCCCGTCAGAGGGGGGGTAATGTTACCATGCAGGGCGGCGCTGGGTCCCGCGGCCGGCGCGCGCCGCTTCGAGCTCGGCTTCGGCGTCCCGGAGCTGTGCTGTCAGGGATCTCCCGGCGGCGTGGAGCAGCCAGCATGCAGCAGCGTGGAGCAGCCGGCGTGCTGCGGCGTGGGCGTGTCCGCCCGTAGGGTGCCGCCCGCTCTCATCCACCTCCCTTATGCAACAGTGGGAGAGTCGGCTCCTCCCACTCTCCGCCCCGGGGCGGAGGCTTTTAGTTAAAAGACTGGCAGTGACCTGAACTCACTGCCAGTTATTGGTTCTGCTAGCCTCTAGTCAGGTCTATTCTAGTCTGTCCTAGTTGCTTGTCAGTATCCTTCGTTTGCCTGTGAGCTTCACCTCCAGCCTTGATTCACTCTGTCTGTTTTTGTTGGTCTGTTCCACCTGCCTCTCCTGTCGGCACTCTGTCCCCTGTTAGTAGTTCCATCTAGGTAGTCGCCAGGTCCCTAGCCAGTGCAGGGACTGCCGCCCAGTTGTCCGCCTGGGGTTAGCCAGGGCCGAGGCAAGTAGGCAGGGACAGTGGGGTGCAGGAGATCAGGGCACCCCAACTGGCGCTCGGGGGGCAGAGTGCCGTAACAATTACAGTATCGTTGAGCGGGAGTGCCTAGCCATCAAGTGGGCCCTGGAATCCCTAAAATACTACCTGCTAGGTCGGCACTTCAGGCTGATCAAGACCACTCCCCCTTAACCTGGATGTCACAGGCAAAAGAAAGAAATGCCAGAGTCACTAGATGGTTCCTGACCCTTCAAAATTTTAGTTTTTCGGTAGAGCACAGGGCCGGAAAGCTACAGGGCAATGCCGATGCCTTATCAAGGACGCATTGCATGACGGCGAAAGGTGTCCGACCCCACAGGCTCGAACAGAGGGGGAGGGTATGTGAGACGGTGACCGGCAAGGTGCTGGAGGGCAGGTATGTGTCGCCTAGGATGCTCTCCTATGCTGCCTTGGGGAGCGCTTGGGCAGATACGTGCCACCGAGCAGCCTGGGCTCGGTGGAGGAAGCCGGCAGTATTAGTAGCATTAAGCTACTAACACGCTGTAGCAAGTAAGTGGCTCCAAGCCACATAATCCGGGCCGGCTTTTCCTGGAGTGACCAAAACAAAGGGTGGGATGGTCACTCCCACGTACCAGGTGAGGCTGGCACCAGGCCATATAAAGCCTGGGCCTACAGGGCCTAGGAGAGAGCTGAGACCTCTGCAGGTCTGAGAGTCCTGGCTGGCTGTGTGCAGGAGCCATTTGTTTACCAGTACGTAGACAGGGACGCTACATGTTTAGTAAGTGCTCGGACGAGCGGGATTTACTTTATGTTTGCCTGATGTTAAGGCCTGTATTTTGCTTTGTTTTGCTTGGAAATAAACCCAGGCAAAGCCTGGACTAAAGACTTTATCGCAAGTGTCACTGTCTCTGACTGCTTATGCCCAGGTTGCTACCGATCCTAAACGCTAATCCCTCACAATATATATATATATATTATATATATATATATATACTTACCTTGTCCCGGCAGACGGAGTTCAGCCGCGGCGGCCGGAAGTGGGTGTGAAGGGGGTGTGAGTCAGACCCAGCGCTGAGCCAATCAGAGGGCAGGTCTGACTCACACCCCCTTCACACCCACTGCAGGCCGGCCGCGCTGAACTCCGTCTGCCGGGACAAGGTAAGTATATACCGTATATACTGGCGTATAAGACGACTTTTAAACCCCGAGAAATCTGCTCTGAAGTCGGGGGTCGTCTTATACGCCGGTAATACAAAAAAAAGAAAGTGTCAAAAAAAAATCATTACTCACCTCCCCCGGCGTTCTGCGGCGCTGCTGCAGGCTGTCGCTCCCTCCTGGTCCCTGGCAGAGCATTGCTTTCTGGACGCAGGGCTTGAAATCCCCGCCTCCAGAAAGCTACTGTGATTAGCTAACACACGCCGTCAGCCAATCACAGCCATTCAATGACATCATTGTCATTGGCTGTGATTGGCTGAAGGCACGTGTGTTTTCTGGAGGCGGGGATTTCAAGCCCTGCGTCCAGAAAGCAATGCTCTGCCGGGGACCAGGAGGGAGCAACATCCTGCAGCAGCGCCGCAGAACGCCGGGGGAAGTGA